>NC_088201.1:167934660-168255998 GCF_037126465.1 Ornithodoros turicata
AATCAGCTTTCATGCATGGTGCTCTTCTGCAATAGTTTCCTATTCAAGCGTTATAGAAGAATAAAGGAAATAATCATGGGATAGTGATTCAATAAATAATAGGTCCCCTGTCTAGAGCGTACGCGTCCTTGAGCCACGCAGGTGCATGATGACGTCATACTGTGGCTTCATTGTAGATTGACCAAAGGAGCATTAGTGGACAAAAACAGGGTAGCCCTGAGACAATAGGATGACGTCACGACCAATGAGAACGGCCAGCAGGGGCGCAGGAATGCTCTTCATTCTTAGCCTCTCGGAGGTGGTCGCCCCAGAGGGCGCTAGGAGCGCGTATGCGTAGCGGCCACGGAGCGGCGGTCCAGTCAGTTTCTCTCCGGCTGTCGCGGAAAGCAGACGTGCGCTCCCCGCGCTCGCTTAGTTTCTGGCTGGCTGTCACGGAGAGCAGTCGCATCGGTCTGCGCTCCTGCTGTGGTGAGGTGATTTGTTGTGTAACTAATGCTTTCGCCAACTTTCTTCCCGCTTTGTTTGCGATTTTCGTGTCAGTGCACGTCGGGTGCTGGTTGCTGTTGTCCGGGCATCCCCGCCTTTTTCTATATTCTTCTGCCTTGGAAATGGCAGTAGCGCTGGTGTGATTCTTAATAATTTTGTTGTGAGATTAGTTGAGAAAGTAACCGCTAGGGGGTGCAGCTGCCGGGCTTTATACAGGAGAAAAAAACCATTACGAGTCAGTTCTCTGCCTGCCTCTCGGATGGAGCAGTCGCATGGTTCTGCGCTCCTGTTGTGGTGGGATCATTTGTTGTGTAACTAATTCTTTTTCTTGTTAGCTATTGATGGTTTTATGGATGGATGGAGCATATTTACTCTTGCTTTCACAGCCTCTGTATTACGAGTGTTTTTCTCCTCGCATGTCCAGAGCTGTCCTAACCTGCCAAGACATGTCATGATGACGTCACAGCTGACGTCACAGGATGTCCGGAACTTGTGGTCATAGCTGCGATGCTTTGCAACCTGGCTCTGTGCTCCGTCGACCGGCGATTGGTAAGCGGCCTTTCCGGGCCGCTTTCTTCATGATGGTATCGTTGACACTGACACCTACACTCTGACACCTACAATGGCTAGATTATTGGTTTTCACTACAGCATCTACAGTTTTTACACAAGAATGTCGCATGACAATGATGAGGAGGATATGCACACTTTTTGCACTACTTCATAGCTGTTCAAACTGTGGTTTCGTTGTCACTTAGAGGAAATTTACAAAAGATAGGCTTCCTAGTCTCAACAAAATCACGTCTCGTATAGGCATAGCACAGTTTAAAGTTTTTCTCTACACCCCGGAAACAATATGCCCCACATCCGCTGGCACATTGTGCTTTTTTTCTGCAAGTGTCTCATTTTGATGACTGCATACAAGTTCAGCTCTTCTTGGACATGGTGGGAACATCAGGAAAGAAAGATGGCCAGCGCGAGGAGGGGAAGATGACATGCCGATGCCAGCGACCCCCACTGTGCATCTTCAGGATCCATCACAGAGCCCCATTTCCTCAACAGATTTGTGTGGTGGCACCAGCTCTTCAATGGATATGCCGCCACCTTCACAGCCAAAAAAAAACGCACAAAAGTAGCGCCAAGCGGCATATGACACTCTACTGGCACAGCTTATTGAAGAGCAACGCCAGCTGAGGCACACACTGGAAACAACGAGGAAGCAAGAGCACGAACTGAGGAAGCGACAGCTACACCTCCAAGAGCGTGCTGCTGAAAGGGAGGATAAGCTCCTCGATGTGTTAATGGCATTATTACCAAAAATAGATTATTAAAAGAAATGAAACCATTCCGGCATGTCCGAATCATTCATCTGCTAAACACTGGTGTACGAACAGTATCCAAAGCAGTTTTATTCACATCAAGCAGTTTGGTATAGACTCAAGGTAGGGGACCGAGAGACACTGAACAAGAAGGACGGAAGACAAATTCTCAGACTCAACAAAAGATTTATTGCAGGGACCCAACTATATACCCAAGAGGTGACTCAGAGGAGCGAGAAGACAAAATGATGGATTACTAATCACATTGCCAGGTATGGCTATCTCAACAGACTCTCACAGTAACCTCAGTCTTTTATCCATGTCAACCACAAGTACACTGGTCTCATGAAACAACAGGGCACACCCACTGCATTCTTTGAGATGAACTGCCAACTCAGAGAACATATTTTTTTTTTGTTTTCGTTTTTGACATCAGAAGAGTGTTCTCAGAGTTCGTTGTTCATCTGTCCGAGTGCTCGGTTGTTCCATGACACCAGTTTACTTGTGGTTGAAAGGGATAAACAATGGAGGTTACTGTAACAGTCCATTGAGATATTCACACGTGGCAATGTGATTAGTAATCCGTCCTTTTGTCTTAATAAACCTTTTGTTGAGTCTGAGGATTTGTCGTCCGAACTTCTTGTTCCGTGTCTCTCTGTCCCCTACTATGAGTGAAACATCGAGAGATCAGTTCGGTGGAACTGGTACCTATGACTGGTACCTTTTCCAAAAGTATGTGGCAAGGGCACTTCTTACTGCTTGCCCGCCACCGTGGCACACATCGGTACCACGAGATGGCTGAGCGTACAGCATATCGAGTGCGTGTGCGTCTTGTTCCCACTGAACTTCAACTGTGTCCCTTAATGTCTCACAGATGTTGTGCAGCGTACAAGCAGTTCTGATGGAGCGCTTTCCTAGTGTTGTGTTGCACTCCATCCTCTTCATCACATGCCTGAACCGGGCCTTGACCCTCCCAAAAGCATTTTCTACAATTCTTCTTGTTTTCGATAGGTTATAATTGAAAGATGCTTGCGGAGTTCCTTTTGGTGCATTGGCAAATGGCTTCAGCAAGTTTGACGTGAGGGGGAACGCCTGGTCACAGAATATAATTGGTGGAATGGAGGTTCCCTCTATGGTGACGACAGGTGACTGGAAGTGATCACCATCGACCAACGAACGAAGTCTTGATCTCCCATAAAATGGGCGTCATGACATCTTCCAGGACTTCCAACGTTGATGTACTTGAATTTGTACTGATGATCTACGAGTGCCAGAAGTATGATACTGTACCTGCATCGAAAAAATAATGAAATTATAATGTACATTGGCCAACAACGCATTGAGCTGCTAGCATAACCCAAATCCAACTGTTCTTTGCGTCCCTATCTCATTCAATGCACACCCAGCATGTACCTGTGCAGCATGTAAAAGCATCATGCAATGCCAGTCAGAACTGCAGGTTAGTAAGAAAACAAAATAAACTTACCATCCTTTATGGTTATAGTAGTCTGTGGCATGGAGCTTTGGTGGAGAGACAGGGAAGTGGCAGCCACCAAGAGCTCCGATAGCTTGGGGAAGCGAGTGACGGCGTGGAACTCTCGCAAGTGTGATTCCATTTCGTTACGGCGCACCATACAGATCCATTGCTGTTCAAGGTGGAGGATGACAGCATCACATAAGTCCTTAAAAATCGCGGTCACAGTTGAACGGCCTATTGCTAACTGATGTGCGATAGTCCTATCCTCTGCACTTGAACAGAGACGGTACAGTGCGACTGCCACACGCTTTTCAAGCGAAATAGCATTTCGCATGTTTGTGTCTTGGCGCTCGACACTTTGAAGAGACTCCAAGAGGTACCTGAATGTGGCCGGGGAAACACGAAAAGCCTGCTTGAAGTGCTTGTCTCGTAGATATGGCAGTGTTTCTTCAAACCAGCGCTCGTTTTGCTCGAATGCCCATTGCTGCCGCCGAAATCTGGGTACACCGTGGAACATTACGGAAGCCATCGTGAACATATTTGCAAGCAGCTGTCCCTCGGTCTGTCTCGCAAAGTCCGCCGCCGCTTCGATATCCATTTCTAGCCTTCGCTCTTCAGACCTCCGCTTGGCACGCGCGCATACCAACGCTAACAGCACATTCTTTACAGAGACAGAATCATCCGGTATGCACGACGCCATCTTTTTCTCGCGAGCATGACGGAGGATCTTGGATTGGATTCTAGCGATTTTGTCAAAATAGCATCGTATATTCGCAAAAGATTAGCAATAAAATGAGTCTTAAAACAATTATGTATCTATAAAAAAGTAAAACTGGAAGAAATTACTTCTGAATACGTAATGTCTCGGAACGTAAAGTTTCAGCTAGCGCCATTGTTATCATTACAGAGTGTCACTAACTTAACCAGTGTAGCAGGCGCGTAGTGCAAGTGATATCCCGGGAGCCGTAGTGCACTTAATGTAAATGACACTAAACTAGCCCGTGTGGAAGGGGTATTAGTCAGATCCACCAAGAAATCCACTCGATATTCCAAATGGAACTGCCCAAAAAAAGTCCCGAAATTGAGACTTCAAAGTTTCGGGTATTCAACGGTACACGAAATCAGACGCAAAGATTCGTGGAGAGGAGGACTTGCTCCTGTTCCCATGAAAGATAGAAGGTCGAAAAAAAAAACAGGGCGAGAAAAAAGAGGCGGAATCATTTTTGTTCGCCGCTTATCAACGTATGGTGGAATGTCACCCGCCTTGTTATCGGCGCGTCTTGTGCTGCACGCCGGTCCGGCGATAAACTGTTCTAGCTTCATGGGGACAGGAGCATGTCCTGCCCTCCGCGCATCTTTGCGACTGATTCGGTGCGCTGTTCAATACCCGAAACTCTGAAGCCTCAACTTCGGGGCTTTTTTTTGGGCAATTCCCTTTGCAATATCGAGCGGATTTCTTGGTGGTTCTGACTAAGTTCGTTACGGGCTCTCTAATTCTGTAAAAAAACGTTAGGTTGACTTGGGAAATTTTGGAGTTCAATTAAAGAAATTCAATTTATTTTATTCAAAGTCAAATTAAAATATTTTTGCAAGATGGCAAATTCAGTTGCCACACAAATGCCGTTTACGCCGTATTTTTCCTTCGCCCCGGTTTTTTATAAAGTCCGAATGACACGTTTTTTGAAACACCCTGTATGTATGTGCACTTTTGCTTGAAAGTGTTTTTGTGGTGCAGTGACACTTGTACAGTTATGCTTGTTTGCTGAAATGACAGCTTTTACTTTTCATGTGAATGCCAGTGCAAAACAAGGTTTCTAGTGCGCAGCGAGATTTTTATGCTGATGCTTCCTCTTATGTTTGCACAGACAATTTCGTGTACATTACCTCCCCCCTAAAAAACAAAACAAAAAACTACCTCCAGTGTATCCATACCTTGACGTGGTGAGGGGGCTTGTATGCTTCTATGATATTGAGAGCTATGCCAGAAGGGTCACCCATACTGGAGAGGTTGCGATTGAGGGGATTGAAGAAGCGGGATACTAGCTTGGCTGCTTTTTCTTGTTTTTTTTTGAAAGTGTGCTATGCGCGAAATAAACTGCTGCAACACTCACTTAAGTTGAGTGTCTTGTTTGGTTCTCCTTGGCTTTGACTTTATACATTTTGAAGTATTTCCAGTGCTGCATTAACTTAAACTTGAAGAAAAGTAAATGTACTTTTAATAAATCTATGCTCGTATTTTTGTGATGCTGTGAACCAAAATATATCAACTGTTTTAAAGAGGATAGCTCGTGTGTAAACTACAAACTCTGTACTGCATGAGAGCACATTTTGAGACTTTTCATGTGCGTCTTGTTCCTCATAAGCAAGCACAAGCGCGACAATTTGATAACTACGTAGCGAAAGTGCACGTGACGACTTCATTTCTTGGACTTATTTCCTTTCTCCGCCCCATTATCAGCGCTTGTGACTCCAAACCCGTTTTCCTGCGTAATCATGCTAAACGCTGTGCTGCCTGCACGCAGTATGCAAAGGGTCGAATGAACAGATGCGGCATGCACAGCCCGAAGATCGTACCGCGTTTTCTCAATCCAGCAGTAAGCTTTACACAATGGACGACTACATGTGTTACTGTCACGCGGAAAGACCGTACATTTCACGAATATCACTACTACTGCTCATCAGTCCCCACCACGGTCGCTCAGAGCCGCGTCTGTTTATACTCGCGCTTGACTCCGACGGCCGCTGTATTAGTGTGACGAATGTCGACTTTTCGGCACTCAAGACATAATTATTAGCACGCACTTGCAAAGTTCATTTCACCGTTTGTTATCAACAGTTAAGTACGACTGCCAGCTTCAAAAACTGAGCAACGCCTGCCCTATGGGACCACCTGAAGAACTAGGATCGGAATGGCGGCCAAGCGCGAAGGAATACGAGAGGGCGGAGCCACGGAGAAGTCGGGTGGCGTCATATGACGCATCACGCCATCAGGCCACGCCCAATGGCCAAACTCTCCCTATATACGCCTCTGAGAGTCGCGAGACTGACGGTTTCCCACCAGCTCACTGGATACGAATTCTTTGAGATTCGATTCTTGAAAAAATACGGCGTTGGCAGCGGAGTGGTTAGCACATTTGAACAGTGCAAGTTACAAGCTTTTCGATGAACAAAAAGATGGATTCATATCCACTTTTCGGTCCCTTTAAGTGTGGGCTTGCCCGGGTACTTACCAGACGTGTGCCCAAATTCGGATATGTCCTCCCTGGAACTAGTTAAAAAAAGGAACATTAGTAAGGCAACATTATTAAGGCCTCGAAGGCAACAATTTCTTTTTTGCTCAACAACATGGTTTGCGTAAGGGCTTTTCATGCGAAACACAACTCTCCCTATTCACCTTTGATATCCTCTCCAATATGGATCGCGGAGTCCAAACAGATGCAGTCTTTCTTGATTTTAAAAAAGCATTTGATTCTGTGTCACATTCAGGTCTTGTACACAAACTTTCGCTCCTTAACCTACATTCCGACGTCTTTAACTGGATCGTGAGTTACCTTTCTAACAGAGCTCAAACAACCATTGTAAACAACTCATCTTCGGTGTTCCTCCCTGTTTCTTCAGGTGTACCCCAAGGTTCTGTTCTTGGTCCTCTTCTATTTCTTATATTTATAAATGACCTCCCGCACTCCATCTCATCCTGCATCAGGCTCTTCGCCGATGACTGCGTATTATACTGTGCTATTAAATCCCGTTCAGATCAAATAACCCTTCAGCAAGACCTTGCGTCAATTTCCAACTGGTGTTCCTTTTGGCGTCTTCCCTTAAATGCTTCCAAGTGCTGCCATGTTTCATTTTCTCGCTCTAGGTCCCCCCTCACCTATCAATACCACATTGACGAGTCGGTTGTCAACACTTCTGATAACTACAGGTATTTAGGGCTTCATTTCTCATCAAATCTTTCCTGGTCAGATCACGTTCATACCATTGTAAGGGATGCAAATCGTAAACTTGGCTTCATACGTCGTAACCTTAGGCCTGCTCCCCCGGACGTTAAACGTCTTGCTTACCTAACCCTAATTAGGCCCAAATTAGAGTATGCCTGCAGCATATGGGATCCCTACCAATCAACTCTTACGGATCTTCTCGAGTCCATTCAAAATCGTGCAACCCGTTTTATTTTGTCCAACTACTCATATCCGTCTAGTATTACCTTGTTAAAGTCATCCATCGATCTTCCCCCTCTTGCACTCCGTAGAAGATACTTTTGTTTGTGTCTCTTTCACAAGTTTTACATCAATCAAGCCATCCGACCCTCTTTCATTGCACCAGCACACTACGTCTCCGCCCGGACTGATCACACATGCAAAGTTGAGCATATCCATTGTCGTTCATCCCAGTTTCTCAATTCCTTCTTTCCACATGCTATTGACATTTGGAATGACCTTCCCCAATCCATTGCCACCATCTCTGATGTTTCTGCATTTCGCAGACAGTTGTGTTCTTTTTTTGATTTATAAAGTGTGTCTCATTTACTTGTATTATTTTGTTTGTGTGTTACTTCACATATGTAACCTCGCGTACTAGTTATATTAATATATTCATTATGTGATAGTGCTTGTTGTATTATTAGTTCACACCCCCCCATGTAACGCCCCTCGCGGGCATTTGAGGTATTCCCATAAATAAATAAAATAAATAAATAACGACTTGAAGCCCGCAATTTCCATCAAACGCACTAGAGTACCACCTGTATTATCCGTCGAACCACACACTAAGAATAGATTTTCACGACATAGCACGCTTCGAGGCTACCTCCATTGTTGAAAACGGAAGGCGTACGCATTTTTCTCCCAATTTGTGCGTGTGGTAATTGGGCGATTTCATTCAAATTCATGCAGGGCCGTCCCCTTTGGGTCTCCGATTTCTCCGCTATTATATGAGTTAGCCATACCTGTGACATGACCATCACCGTTGGTTCCAAGTTTTAAAACGAAGCGCCTATCGAGCGCAGCCAGAACCATGGTTTCGCTTCGACGTATTTTTCCCTATCCTGTCGCTGTGCGCTTTATTCTGGCGTCTGTAGCCGTCACCGCTTCAACGCTTTTGTTATGTATTGACTGGGTCATGGGCTCTGAGGCTGCTCAAGATCGCGGGTTCAAACCCGGCCAAGAACGATAGTAATGTAGGGGGGAGATAAACATTGCTTCGAGCACCGTGTGCCGTAGATTTTCAGCGCACGTCAAAACAACTCCAAGTGGTCGAAATTATCCGTAGTCCTACGCTTCGGCACGTACAACCTGTCGCCATATTATACGAAGACAAACCCTACGTGTAACATCACGGCTACCACTACTTATTTATTTCTAATACAGCAAAATCACTCTCGTATATAATCACCTGAACGTTTTATAGCAACAGCGCGAAGAGGTTGCCGCGTCAGTTTTGCGCAGTTTTTGTCTTCTTATTTATATGCATTGGCACCAGCGTGATGAGACGCGCACCAAACATAAGTAGATTATTCGTTCTTTTTAACCATGTGCATTTTCAAGGCATTGTCAAAGCATATGCACCATCAAATTGTGTAGTGCCTCGGGGATACTGAGAAAATGCGCAAATTTTCCCCCACGCAGCAAAAGCTTATGTTGTACAACGCACTATTTGATTCAGATTTACGCTATTGCTATTTAGTTTGGGGAAACAGCGGCAAGACAAACACTCGGAAGCTAATTACACTACAGAAAAACGCCTTGCGCGCTGTCGGTGGTCTCCAGTATACAGATCACTGTTCTCACCTCTTTCACAAATTTAAGCTTCCGACTCTTCCGTCGCTTTATGGCTATCTGATTTTAGTCTCTGCAAGATCTCAGTCGCGTAAAAAAAACAAGTACCCTCGCTGGCTGTGCTAGATTAAGGTGAAATAATATAATCCGGGCCACTCGGCATCCCGAGTATTGGTATGTTCCGCAGCCACGAGCAAATTATGGGTTCCAATCACTCGGGTATTCACTCCCGAGTACATTAAACACGTACGGTCTCACTGAAGAACTTACATATAGCTTAAAAAGAAACGACATCTATATCATGACAAATTAAGCTGTTTTACAAGGGAATTAAAATATTACATTTATGCAGTGATGGCCAGTAGTTAACTACATGTAGTTAAACTACTAGTTAAACTGCCTGATTGTAGTTAAAAAGTAGTTATCAACAACTTGCAGAAATGTAGTGGCAACTACTAGTTAAACTACTATTTTGAGTAGTTAACTACAGTAGTTAGGTTACTGCAAGCGCTAACTACTTCCGATTTTGCCGCAAGTTTTACGGCACGATTGTGCTTCCGACTTTTACCTTGAGCTACTTGTTTGATGAGAACGGAGGTGCAGAGCAATTGTGCCGTGCATGTGTACTAAATCTTCTCTTTTATCGCTGCTTGTGATCCCTATTTCGGTGTCGAAGAACACTATAGAATGGGATTGGTGTTGATGAACAACATTAAGTAGTTATAGATGTAATTAAAATATATTGCAGTAGTTAAAGAAGTAGTTTTAACTACCTCCCCTGAAAAGTAGTTGAACTACTAGTTAAACTACTCCATGGCGAAGTAGTTAGTAGTTATAGTTAAACTACTGTAGATGTAGTTAACGGCCATCACTGCATTAATGTAAATTTTTAATTATCGGCTATTGTATATTATTGCATAATATTTTATAATATTGTATATTATATATATTGTAGTCAGTAATATGTTCATATTCCTAGGTTGGTAGGGACGTCCACCTTACTTTCAGTAATATATCCTTGTAATGTATTTTGTATGTGTTTCTTTGTTCCCTTTTCTCTGCAACTTATGCTGCTGGTATCTGGGGCTTGTCCAGCTGTTTCTAGCAGCTTTTCCCCCACAAACCAATGTATGTATTTCACATGTTTGTACAAATAAAGCTCTCTCTCTCTCTCTAAAAAAGAAATTTTGCCGAAATTGTGGTGGGTATAAAAATTATGTAAATATTCCCGAAGTGCCTGCGCAAAAAGGCCATGTTTTATTCAGAGAAGAAAAACACGCCACTGCTGTAACATTGGGACGAGAAACAATAATCTTTATATTCCCGCTCGGAAGTGGGGCAGTGAATGAGAGCGGTAGTCAAGCGGTATTGTCCGAGCTCCACAAAAGCTCGTCTTTTTTCTCCTGCAGGAGGGGGTTATAAAAGGAGAACAAATAGGTTGTCACAAATAGCTGTCTTGGCTGATATTATGATTCACTTTTCGGACGGTTTACCTACAAGGACAAGTTGAAAGACAGCAAGAATTTCGGATAGATATTGGGTTTCACCCCAATTCTTGAAAACTTGTTCGGGGGAACTATCCTGAAAACTCAGGTTTAAAGGGACAGTCGCAGATCGATTCCGAAACGACAGTGAAATGCGTTTCCCGGTCCTTCACTAACCATGACTCCGAAAGTTCCATCCCGATCGACGGAATATTTTTTGTGTAATTCGTGTGTAAGCGGCGCTAGAGCAGACGACGGATGTGGGCGTCAAGCGGAACTCCCCGCTGATAATCATAAGCAACGTCATAAAGAATCTGACCAATAAGGACGCGGCGAGCCAGAGGCGTCTGCGCAGCTAGCAGCTTGCATGAGCAAGGTCAGGAAGGCGAAGTACCTATGATGCAGTGGGTACCTAGCATACCTAGATGAGTACCTATGCTGCAGTGCTGTTGGTAAAGTGGAAGAGTTGTGCAATGACGGCGAAGTACAGTGTAGCACGTAGCACACTCTGCTCCCAGATCTCTGTCTTCGGCCAGAACTTCTGGTGGTGTATACACCGCAGTATTGCAGCGACGATCGCAGTCTTCACCTACTGCACCCAGCATAGAATAGGTTCGTTATAGGTAGGTTGAGCAATTCTTATTTTCGTCGTTGTTTGCACGCACGACGAATGCCCCATAAAAGTTACGAAGATCCTAACCAGCTGTGCAACTCAAGGGCCAGGTTAGGGCCTTTAAGCTAGAATGATTGTCAGGAAATTACTGTGCTACGTGTTTACGTGTCCTTTCTTTTTACAGCTACCTCAGGTTCACTGCTTATTGTGTGTTTACAAGTTGGGTTTGGAACAGATGAGAGATACCTGGGTGTGTCGTCCGCATGATACGCCAACATTTTTCCATCCCGGTCCTATCAGGGCTTTCATCGTTACCGTGCCTTATTTCCTGTACACACCTACGACATAATAGATTTGTGTAGTTTCCAATTGAGAAGTGAGAAACAGAATCTGTGTTACCACAGTAATCCCCAAAAGTGCAAAGAAATATGCAGGAGCAATAAAATACCTGGCCATAAGCGACAGTTATGCTTTTAATGGTAGTGTCATGCTTCTTATCGTTGGCAGTATTATAGCATGTGAGGGACATGCCAAATAATTTCAGGTATCGTTTCATAACTTGACTAATGGTTCAGTTACACCTCGTTATCATAGTAAGTGATACATCTGTCTGGTAATGTTCACAATTTGTCATTCCCATGGCAGATTGTTCTGCCTTGATACAGCAAAACAAATTTTGATACTTGTCATTGATCAATTTTTTAGCATCACTGTTTTGAAAACAGCTTGCAAGACTGTAATTTCAGATATCCTTGGCAGAGCATTACCTCTTGTCTATGTATTATATTAATTATTATAATGGCAGGCAATGAGTTACGCAAATGTGAATAAATCTTTGTCTGTGTTGACTGAATGTTGTCCATTTAAGAGCCATTGCATAGGTCCACATCCAACTCCTAATGCACATATATTTATGATTAGCTATGCACAGATAGTTATCAGCGTGATTCCCTCAATTTCCCTGCCCCACACTGGCAATGTCCCGTGACATTTGAAGCGGGGACTCACAAAAAACAGCTTCGTAATCGTTTCAACTGCAATGGGTCTTGTACGGCAATTAAAATCTAAAATTGTGTGTCTACACGATGTTGTTGGCGCTGGCGCCTTCGAGGATCAAAACGAAACCCGATCTTTTAAATTCGATTTCTCATCATCCGGGCAGTTTTGGAAGGAGAAAATTTGTCAAATAGCTCGGTGGTAGTGTGCCGAACAAATTGGTATTGTATTCGTAACCGCGGTTCCGGATGCGACAGTTGCTTTAACAAGAAAACGAAGAACCCCATGAATCCTTTACCTTCCGATTGGCAAAAAATTGAGCTGTTGTAAATGCGTTGCTGGTTAGTCACGGCGTTTGGAAACCACCCGCTTCGCCAGGTCCGTCGAACGTATGTTCTTCTATGCCGCTTGCCTTTTCATGGCTGCGTGATTGTCACATACTCGCTTATGCTCGTGAACCGAGCTCGTCCAACGCCACATAGATAACAAAATGCATAAGCACTCATTCAATTGACATCAAGCACTTAAATCTGCTGTCGCTGTTGGGGATAGATATATCTGGCGACATCGAAAGAGTGAAGAAGAAAAAGCTCGTGAAAAAAAAAGGTACGTGACGTTATCGAAAGAGTGCTTAGTCATTTTATTATCTAGGAGGTATTGACCCAAGCGAGCTTCCTTTTAGATCATTTAGAGAGCCACGTCTTAAAGAATAAAGCCCGGTTCACACTATTGCGTTGCAATGCATGCATGCGGCTGTGCGGTACGCGGTATGCCCCGTGATTGTCTATGATACGCGCGGCGACGCACAGGTTGGTTACAACGGCAAGCCGCACGCATTCGAAGGCATTAGTGTCAACCCTGCTTTTTGGAAAATAGCGAAGTTTTAACGCAAATCGGTTCAGATAATTACTTTTTTATCGAAGTGACTTCAAAATGGCGATGGCTTTGGTTTTGTTTCTTTCCTCTGTTGGGATACGCGGGAATGTATACGTGCCGATAGGATTCTTAGTGGTCTACGAGGAAACGAGGTCGTTGTGGCTGATATAGTCTTCTAAACAAAAGGTTTCGGAAACTGAAAACGTTGTTTCTTTCTTTCATGTCAATAGATAAACTAAGAGATTTGGATTTCCAATGTAGAGGGGATCATGCGAAGAGGTGAGTGCGGGTTGGTAAATCCGTATCCGCCCACGCAACTTGCGGCGTACAACGTACAGGCGTACCCGCAGTCTCCCAGCAACCTTCAGCATAACTGGAGAGAAACAAAATTATTCTCAGATGGTGAGTGGGGAGTCTCATCGCCAGGGGCGATACTCTACACCATTGCTGGTGGTGATGTGGGAAATGAGATAATAAACCTGTAGCGACACACAGCAGAAGATGAAGTTGATGCGCCACCAGCAGCACATCGCAAGGCGCGAGCTTTAAAATTCTTGGACGGTTTTGGCCACCATGAGACTAGTCAGTCTGGCTCTGACGGCCACACAATAAACATCCTTCTCCGCTACCGTTTTGGGATTATTTCACTTAGGTTTCCCACACTGGTGACCGGGACGTGCGACACTTCTACGGGCCGTTCTAGACCGTTCGTCCCATCAGAGCTCCGCCGCGCAGTTTTTGCCGCCCATCACGACCTCTCTTATCCTGGCGCCAGAGCGTCTCAGAAGCTCATAGCGGAACGTTATGTCTGGCCTTCAATGAACGCAGACATCCGTTTATGGGTCCGAGCCTGCCTCGCATGCCAGCGATGCAAAATACAGCGGCATACCGTCACCCCGCTCAGCAAGTTTGCCCTACCAGACGCCCGTTTCGATTCTCTTCATATGGACATCGTCGGCCCCCTGCCTCCATCCGACGGGTTCCGGTACCTGCTAACCATCGTCGATCGGTATACCCGATGGCCTGAGGCAACACCTATCAGGAACATCACAGCTGAGACCATTGCCTCCACTTTCCTTTCCACCTGGATTTCCCGTTTTGGAGTGCCGTCTCGTATATCTACTGACAGGGGCCCGCCGTTCGAAAGCAGGCTATTCACGGCTTTCACGAACGTGCTTGGCACATCTCGCATCAGAACAACATCATATCATCCTGCTTTGAATGGCTTGGTCGAAAGGCTCCACCGTCATCTGAAAGCCGCCTTGGTGGCCCATGACCACCGCTCTCACTGGACAGCCGTTTTGCCACTTGTGCTTCTGGGCATCCGTGCCGCTTACAAACCGGGCCTCAGCTGCAGCTCCGCCCAGCTCGTCTACGGCTGCACCTTGTGCCTTCCCGCTGAGTTCCTCACCCCACAACAACGAGAACTCCTGCCTTCCGCGCTGCTCGATCGCTTGCGGCATGCCTTCGATAGCCTCCGCCCAGTTCCCACGCGTGCAAACTCTTCAGCTCAGCCCTACATTCCGCAAGAGTTATCCACCGCCACCCACGTTTTCCTCCGTTCCGACGCCATCAAGAAATTTCTCCCCCCCTCTACTCCGGCCCTTATCCTGTACTTCAGAGATCTGACAAAACCTTCCCTATAGCCATCAATGGCAGGCAGGATATGGTCAGCGTCGATAGGCTGAAACCAGCTTTTTTGGAGAATCCTAACGTTGTCGCCTCGTCGCTCCCCGGCCCATCGCCTGTCTACGCTGCTTCCACCAGCTCCACAAAGCGCGTCACCTGGGCCGACCGCTCTTCGTCGTTTCCAGCGGGGGGGGGGGGTACTGTAGCGACACACAGCAGAAGATGAAGTTGATGCGCCACCAGCAGCACATCGCAAGGCGCGAGCTTTAAAATTCTTTGACGGTTTTCGCCGTCATGAGACTAGTCAGTATGGCTCTGACGGCCACGCAATAAACAGCCTTCTCCACTACCGTTTTGGGATTATTTCACTTGGGTTTCCCCCAAACCGCTTCAAAATAAGCATCGAAATCCTATGGGATCCAAAAAAGGTCAAAAGAGCTTTGAGGGCAGAGCGTTGGTGGGCTGCACTTGACCAGGGAAGCAATTGTGTGCGAGAGATGGGGCGAGAGTCCAGCTGACTAAGAGACTCGGGGAGTGCGGTTCGAGAAGGTTGGTAGTGTGGACGACGAAGAAGAATGTGCTCTAGATCCTCTACAGCGCCGCAGTGACATCATCTGGGAAAGTCAACTTGTCTCAAGCGGTAACGCCACTGAGTTGTAAAAGCCACATCGAGTCGCATTCGGTGAATTAATGCAGCATCTTGACAAGAGGTATTTCGTGGCATAGGGAGAGAGAGCGTGTGGATGAATTCTGCTCAGCATGTATTGGGGCAGAAAGTCAATTGCGCATTGGCGGGAAGCCAGGAGCGTCACGAGGTGTCGATGAATGGAATGACGATCTCCTGTCAGCAGCACAATTCTCGTCCGCTTCTGAGGCGAGAGAGCTGCTTGTGCGGTGCTGTCGGCCGGCGCATTCCGCACGACACCACTGTTGATGCAGGGACATGGAATTGTCGCCGGTGACCGAGGGCGCGCGCGAGGAGCTGACAACACAACAACTTCGTCTCTTCGGAGGAACTAAGAAAAAGGCTCCTGCAGTTCGCTTTTATTTAGGTGGCTTGTAAAGAAACAGAGAAAAACGAAACTTTGTAGATGGTTGACGACGTGCAACACACATTCCCCCATTCACGTTGAACAACCCTCGAAGTCTCGTAGATTGAATCTAGGTTGGTGGGAGTTGAAGTCCGCATCCAGTTACACATATGACGTTCTTGATATTGCCTACAGGCTTCGTCAGGCTGTCGGCTATCATATCTTCTGTACGCAGGTTGAAAAAAAAAAAAAACTGCTTTCTATTTCGTGTCTAGCGAAGAGATATTTGAGGGTGATTTTCGACTAGCCTTATGGCCGCTTGATTGTCGCTCTTGATTTCCGAGTTCTCCGTACCGTATCTGCAGAATCCAAGCTCTTTAAATAATGTCTTTACCCATTTACCTTCGTTTATGACTTCAGTGATAGCGATGTATTCCGCTATACACGTTGACAGTGCGACGACTTGCTGCTTCGTCGATTTCCAACTGGTGGCTCGCTTGGACATGGTGAATGCGTAAGCACTACGTGACTTCCCTTTGCCTGACTCGTTCCAACTTGCATGGCAATATCACACGACGGGTTCTGCACAAGCTATGTATGTGATGCCATCGTCTTCAGTCCCTTGCAAGTAGCGTAGCACCCTTTTCTCCATTTGCCAATGAGTGGACGTGAAACAGTTGTTAAACTCACTCAAGTAGCGAGTTGCAAATGCGATGTCTGGGCGTGTTCCTTGCACCAGGTACACGAGGTTTCCGATCAAGACTTGATAAGGGACCGTTGATTCAGTTTTACCTTCCGTTGTCTGACCTACGTTGTTATTTGGCCCAGTTTCCATTGGAGTCCTGATCGGTTTACAATTTTCCATGCTGCAACGCTTCAAGATGTCACTTATGTACTTCTTATTGACTTTGTCCCATGTGATCTCAAATCCCAGGATGTACCTTGCTTCGCCGAGGTCCTGTTTTGCCTTTGGTTCGCCTAAGTTTCGTAGTAGTCGAGTCCATAGACCTGAGAACACGCTACGACGACCGTTGCCTTGAACTTGTGAATTTTTCCAGTAGGTCCCCGTTTGATCCTACACGCCCACTTCGACTTTACAACTTTCATTCCTGGTTAGCTCGGTACAAGACTCCATGTTTCCATTTCACGATGTGATTGAAGTTCGTCCTCCATAGCCTTGGTCCATTCTAACTTTTGGGGTGAGCTTGGGGTGAGCTTTGGGGTGAGCTTCGTCGTAGCTGTGTGGCTCCTTAAGTTCTACTTCTGCCATATCACAGTAACTTCGCTTGGCTGGGTCGACCTGGAGGCGTTGAGGAGGCAGATAAAGATCCGCGTTGACCGCCGAGGTATGGGATGCTCACGAATCCCTTGTTCGTTTCAGTTGCCGTCCCCCTCGTCACCACGGTTGCTTTCTTTAGTGGTTGGGTCGTGTTCGAGAGCCGCTTCGTGTACGTGAAGTTCTTCCGGGTCTGTCTGGTTCTCGTTTGTGTTTGTGCCCCGAAAAACGATGTATTGTACCTAATCGTGTCGTGATGTCTGAACGAGAGCCTCTTGTAGTAAGTATGATCCTCTCTTTTGTTCGACAAATGTGACATCCCGATTGACAATTACACGTTTCTCTTGAGGGTAATAGAAACGGTAACCTTTCCTCTCTCGATGCAGTAGCCGAGGAATATAACAGGCTTTCTTCGATTGTCCAGCTTCGTCCTGTACGCGTCGGGAATGGATATGTAGGCGAGACATCCGAACGTTTCTCGTTTTCGAGAACGAACTCGTTTCTGGCTGTGACATTAGCCAGGTTGAATCAACGTTTGCTATCAACGTTGATCCTGCATTCACATGGCTGATTTTTAACGTGTTTTCAGCGTTGAATTTGCAATGTTGTTTTGACTGGGTAAACTTCTAGTCCGCCAAACTCACCTTTCTCCGCTCGTCATCTTTGAAGTTGCTTAAAACTTCCTTTCTGCCAGTCATATGATTGTTGGCACCAGAATTGATTGATTCGCCGAACTTCTTCCGTGCACTGTGCGGGATCCGCGCATGTAACTTGACCGCCTAACAAGGGTCGCTTCGCACAGCCTTGTTATGGGACCGTACTCGACATTTGATGTTTAGCAGTGGGATTGGCATGTTTAGCAATGGCATTACCAGGTTGCAGAGGCTGACGGTCATTGCAGAGAGTTTTGCGAAGACGTACATTGGCACAGCAAGCAGCTCAACTCGACAATTTCTCCGCGCTTTTGCTTTTCCCTTGCGTTTCGAAAAGATTGCAAACACTAGGAAAGTCGGAGCTGCTTGAAAGAAGCTTCGGAGCCACTCCCCTGCTTACGCGTATACAGGTTGTACCGTGCTGGACAAAGGTTTACGGAACCCGTTCCTGCGCACTACTTCCTCAAAGTGGCATGATAGCAGCGAATGGTACCTTACGGACTTACAAGCAGGTGACTGGGTTACTTAGGCATATGTCTGTAAGTCCATGTGGTCCCATTCGCTGCTAGCGTGTCATCCCGAGGAAGGAATACGCCGGGGCGTGTTCCGTAAACTTTTGTCCAGCACTGTACAAGCATCAGTGGCAAACCACAATGCGTTATATGCGGGGTGATGTGGCACTGTCGAATGAATACCGCAAACCTCAAGCGATATCTTGCGACGAAACAATGGACAATTGAATAAATTTTCAATAAGCAATCAAATAATTTTAAAATAATAAGAATAGAATATAGTAAACATAAGTAGTACTATAGATTAACTCTGCAGCCAGGAAATGACGTCAAACAGGAAATGACGTCATCAAGGACGTATGACGTCACTCCAGGCCGCAGCCGCTCCGCCCTCATATCAGTGAGGTCAGTGGATAAGATAGTTAATCAGTGACGTCACATAGTTAATCTTAGTGATATATCAATGATAAGATTAAGTAACAATAATGACGTCATGGTGAAACACACTAGGAATCGAACTTGGGTCCTTTAGGTTGTCAGGCGAGCATCTTAAGCCACTGGGCCACGGGCTCTACATGTTTACTTGCGTCGCTAATCAGAATACAATCGTTTGGGGTGGAGAGGTCGTTTGATTTCTTTTACGCCAGGTGGCGTCATGGGGAGTTGAGTTCGTTCATCTAGAGATGGCAGCACTTCCAGCAAATTTACCGCCCTTCAACAGATGGCGCTACTCGCGCCCCCCTTCGCGCCTGCAGATTTTTGTGTCATGTTCAACAGCTTACAGCATATTTTAAATTTGCCCGCCTTTTCTGACATTTTAAACAGATGGCGAATTCACTTTTGCCTCAACAGATGAAGCTATGACGAATTTAAAAAATTCCTGCCATTAGTCCATTAGACTCCTCACGATGATTTCGTTAAAAAAAATACGAAGCACTTCTACGTCAGTTTACTGTCAAACGGCTCGAGTGATGTATTTTTTAATAACACAAGAAGCAAGTTTAGAATGAAACTCGCTCACTCAGTGCAATTAGATCGAAAGTGGCAGGTTGCTCTGACTGAGATGAATATTCCATTTGCAATTAACAATAACACGAGGAGAGCCCCTCCTCGATACTGTAAGCATGAGAGAGCAAGCAAAATGTGGGAGAAAACATTATTGTAAATTTTTCTTCATCCCTAACGAAACAGTAAAAAATAACGAGTATAAAAAAAAGAACAAATTCATTCGCTTTTTCATGACTTATTTTTATTATAACAGTTAGATCACAGTTATCTTTCAAGTCTATAGTCATTTCAAAGAATGAGCAAGGCATAGTGCTACTCTAGTTTACAAAACAGTTGAGCTTCGTTGACATTTGGATTTTCATAGTCTAATTCACTGTGTTATGCAAAGTAAGTAACGGACATATTGTAAGACAATTACACACATGTCTCGCTGTAGGGATAAATATTCCTTCTATTGACGTTACATGACACAGTCAACCTAACACAACATCGAATCGACATTGTGGAAACCTAAGTTCCCACAACCTCGGGGCGTCAACCCGTCCGTTCCGCGCGCAAAAGAACAAGCAGCACACAAGCAGATTCAAACAGACCACATACCAGGTTTATTGTCCCTGTTCGCAATCCAAACCAAAAAGAGCCTCCTGAGATAACGAACCCCCCGCTTTTATCTTATTTGGTCACGCCCCCATCGCCTTCGTCGGATGCCCAGCGCGCCCTCTGTCGGAGGGTATCCGGATGCTGGATCCGACACTCCCCTCCCCTTAGAGGTCATCAGGTCGTCCGTCAGTTCCAGGACTGCCTCGTCGAATGGTGACTGCGGGGCTGCTGTCTGGGGTGGAGGAGGCCTTGCTTCTGCGAGTAGTTCTGGCTTAAGTCGTCTTAAGGTTGATAGGGCCGCGCTGACATCGCTGTCCTTGCGGGCGGCTTCGACACGGGCGAGGTGGAGGGAACCCCTGCGATGGGTGGCACGGTGCAACTCGGGAACGTGGCAGGTTGGGCAGAGCAGTCGTTTCTCATCTGCCGTGAGTGGCTGGAGTGGGTCGGCGGGGTGCCGCTCTGTCAGGGTGTGGCCCCGGAAGGGAGCTGGGGTGAGGGCCAAGTCATCACCTCGGAGAGGCCGCGGCTGGCTGGTCCAACGCGACCGGGATGCCCACGACACTGGCTGCCCGTCTGCAACGATGGCCCACGTTGCCACGGAGTGACACTGGGAGGAGGCAGGACCAGGTGCGCGTGCGGAACTTCCCTGAGAACGGGAGCGGGAGTCTGGCCGGGGGGGCTGCGCGCAGAACCCCGGGGTCTTCCAGGGCTGGCGGGGCCGGGAACGTCGACGCATCTGTATGCGAGGAGAGAAAAAAGGGAACACGGTAAGAGGGCATCCCCAAGCCGTAAGCGCCGGAAGGGCACTCCCTAGGACAAACAGCGGAAAACTGTGCAACAGAAATCACACTAATAAAACACTAAATCACAAGCACTATGCTTAGCGATGGAGATAGTGGCAGCTACATGCGCCGCCTGCGGGGACGCAAGTGGTAGCGGCTGGACGCAGGTCCGGGTCCAGGTCCTGGAGGGAGGCAGGTTGCAAATCGGGCTCCTCTCCGTCCGGGTCTCGGAGATGGTAAGACTTCAAGTCCGAGATGTGAACTGGCCCAGTCTCTTCGCCGGTGTCGCAGCGACGAAGCCTGTAAGTGAGGCCGGAGGAGCACGCACTTACCTCGAAGGGGCCATCCCACCTATCTGCGAGTGAAGCTGCAAAGCCTCGTGACGCATCACTTAGCGGGTGAGTCCGTCGAAGGACGAGGTCACCGACGCTGTAGGTGAGGTTCCGACGTCCGCGGTTGTACTGGCGAGCCTGGTCCAACCTTGCGACGTCCAGGTTCTCCCGAGCCGTCCGGGCTGCATCGTCCAGTCGACTCCGGAGGTCCTCAGCAAACCTTGAATAAGGAGGCCGGGTACCACCATCCCGGAGGCCCAGAGCATTCTCCACTGGAAAAGGGGCCTCTCGTCCCAAGTTCAGGAACGCCGGGGTGAATCCTGTAGACCTGTTGACCGTCGTCCGTGTAGCGAACGCCAGTTCAGCCAGGCGAAGATCCCAATCACGGTGGTGCTGGCTAGTAAAAGCAACCAACATCATTTTCAGGTTCCGATTAACACGTTCGGTAATGTTAGCCTGAGGGTGATACGGGGAAGTCTTCTTATGCTGAATGCCTAAGACAGCGCAAGAATCTGAGAACACCTTACTTGTAAAGTAGGTTGCGTTGTCGGTGATCAGCTGTGCGGGAAACCCGAACCGGCAAAAGGTCTCGAGTAACTTTTCCCACACTCTCTGGGAAGTCAGTGTCCTGAGAGGAAACAGCTCAACCCATTTCGTGAAATGATCAGTAACCACGAACAAATACTGGTTACCTCTAGGACTACGGGGAAATGGTCCCATCACATCACAAGCAACTATCTGCCAGGGTCTATTGCTCTGAACAGGCTGTAAGCGCCCAGGGGTAAACCACCACGAGGTTTCGCTCTCTGGCATACGGGACAAGTACGAACATACTTTGTTACATCCTGGCTCATTCCTGGCCATGTCGCAACACGACACAACTTTTCATAAGTTTTCCTGCTGCTGCTGTGACCTGCCAAGGCCGAGTCATGAAAGTAACGTATGGAAGACTTACGCAACTTCCGTGGCACCACGACTCTGAACGGGGATGAGCCGTCGTCCTCATCCGCCTGGGGTATGTATCTGAACAGGATGCCATCCTCGCCCAGCAGATAGGAGTCGTGCTAGGATGCTTTGACGTTACCGGGAACCGGAAACTCTGTGATCGCCTTTAGCTTGTCGTCGTTAGGACGGATGGTCCCTCCGTCCACCACAAAGCCGAGAAGGCTGATCCTAGACGATGCCAGCTGCACCTTGCGGGGGTTGATTGTTATGCCCGCTTCATTCATCCTTGCAAGGACGATTGAGAGGTGTTCCAAGTGTTCCTGAAAATTTCTAGAAAACACTACGACATCACCCATGTATGCCATTGCGAAATTGTACTTCGCATCTCCCAACACTGTATCCATCAACCGCTGGAAACTGGCGGGTGAATTGGACAGTCCGAAAGGCATTCGTACAAATTCAAACAAACCTCTATGACACGTAAAGGCTGTTTTTGGGACATCCTCCGGGGCAACTTGGATTTGCAAAAATCCTCTACTACAATCAAGCGTTGAAAACACAGTTGCATTGCCCAGGGAATACAAGATTGACTCAATGGACGGGAAGGGGTAAGAGTCCCTTACAGTTACTGCGTTAAGTCGACGGTAGTCGACGCATAACCTAGCCGTACCATCTCGTTTCGGAGCCAGAACAACAGGAAACGCCCAAGGGCTCTGGGACCTTTGAACTGCACCGGTTTGGAGCATTTCGTCAAGAGCAGCGTCTAACAAAGCACGCTTATGCACACTCAATGGTCTCGGATTACAACGCCAGGGTCTAGCGTTACCGGTGTCTATGCTATGCTGTAACACAGACGACTTACCCGGTTTTTCGGTAAAGATTCCGTCAAACTGCCGCAGTACTTGTTCAAGCTGACGGCGTTGCTCCTCAGGACCATGGAATGATCCCAAGACAGTCGGCAGCCCAGACGTTTCAACGGACGCTGCCACAGCTTGCTGTGCTGTGCAGTGGTCCCGTGCTGCGGCGAAGCGGAAAAATCCCGACGACCCGTGGTACAGTGCTGGACAAAAGTTTACGGAACGCGCGAGCGGTGTATTTTCTCCTCGGTACGACACCCTAGCGGCGAGCGGAAGCGGGCCAGGTCACTCGCTCAGAGGAATGGGCGAGTGCGCTGGTTGCGACACACTGCGGTAGTTTCGGTATCGCTTGAACGTGCCGGCGAAGTGTTTTGGATTGGTGTCGCTATGGGCGCACTCCTTTCCTCCCTCTGAACGAATGAACGAGCCCGCTTCCGCCCGCCGCCAGGGTGTCGCACCGAGGAGAAAATACATCGCTCGCGCGTTCCGTAAACTTTTGTCCAGCACTGTACACGTATCCTCCATTGGGCAGGTCCAGCACCAACTTCTGCCGGATGATGAAGTCTCTGCCCAGGATAACAGGAACTGCCAGGCCAGGAAGGTGCACGAAGCGCTGCTTTCGTCGTCTCCCATCCAAACGTACCCAGAGCACAACTGCAGCCTGTGCTGGAACGGCGTCATTGGAAGCAAGACGAAGAGTGACATCTGTGGATTGCAATTCCACATGCCGTGATACGCAATGTTCGTAAACACTATCCCCGATAAGGGAAAGCGTAGCTCCCGTGTCGATAAGGGCGATGTAATCTTTACCCAAAATTCGAACGGCGATGTTTGGTTCCTTATCCTCGATGTAATCTCGGACAGAAAAAGCAAGAGGAGCCAAAGCATCTCTTTGCGTTATCTTACCGCTTGCAAAGCTAGTTTTTGACTGATCAAGGCCACGGATAGTAACCGTCTGCTCGCTTTTTTCGCAACTTGCCGACGTCGTTGAGCGAGCATTCATGGACGCCGGCTGCGACCGTTTCCCGATGGCACATTACGAGTGTTCGGTCTTTGTCGCGGGCATTCCCGACGAAAATGGTCAGGGCTGCCACAATTCCAACAGCCGTTGGGCGTTAGTGGCTGCGGGGGCGCAGGATGATGCCGCTCCCGCTGCCATGGGGTTTCGCTAGCTGAAAGGCCAGGTTGACCGCGACTTCGGGGCGGGACGGGTCTGTCAAGGCTCGTTCCTGCGGGGATCGTCCTCTGGTCATAGAGGAACGGATCTAGGGCTCGGTGGGATGACTCCGCATTGCATGAATTACGGGGGTTGTCACCCAAACCTGTTGCATGCAGGCGTACGACCGAGGCGGCTCCTCCCGACCACGCGCAGCGCGGTTCCAACGCTAGCTCCGGGGGCGGAGGGGCCGGTATTGAAGCTCTGCCAGGAGGTCTCCTTGTATTGAACGAGCCTCCTGTGCCAACGCCTCAAGGGTTTTAAAGCGATGGGCTCTTAAGTAGGGCCGGAAGCGCGGGTGGCACTGACGGATCGCCCGTGCGACGCGCTGCTCTTCCGTAGCAGTGGGATCCGCTCTGCTGTACAGATCCTGCAATGCCCGAACGAATTCAGATAAGCTTTCCTCAGGATGTTGAGTACGCTTATGCAATTCCTCTAGGACACGGTATTCGTAATCCGGGGGAAGAAATTCGTTTTTGAACCGCTCCTGGAAGTCCTGAAAGGACGTAAACTCCGATTGCAACCGAAGCCAGCGGGCGGCGTCTCCGACCAAAGCAACCTGCAGGATGCGTTGGATTAGAACTTCATCCGAAATTCCCATACCCGTCTGATAGGCGGTGAGGTCATCCAGGAAATCGGCAACAGACTTCTTATCGGTGTAACCTGAGAAGGTAGGCACCGGTAAGTTGAGTCGTAGAGGCGCTTGTGCCTGCGGCGGCGAAACCGACCCGGCATCCATGCGTCGAACCACCAGCGAGCACAACCCCGTCATGCGTGACAGGAGTTCTGCCGTTGCAATGGCGTCAGACTGCGGCACTGCAGGTACCTCAGTCGACGTAGCTTGGAAGGAAGGCACGGCATGTGCCTCCTTGGCCTCGGCTGGTCCTTTCGGCTCCGATGGCGCCGAGGCGTTGGAGACCAGCCTTTCTTCCGAACGGGCCCGCTCCCCTCCCGGAGCCTCGGATCTGCTACGGAGGTCGTACCTGTGTAGCGTCGGTGAACGGTGCATCCGCTCCGGGACACAGGTACTGGGCGGGAGCTGAAAAAAACTCAAAGAAAACACAAACACACGCACACACAAAGAAACAACAGCAATAAACTACAAACTACAACAAACTACTCAACTACACAAAAACTAGTACAACCAAACAGTGCAGCGTGTTCCCCGCCACGGAACAGACGGGCTCGAGCCCCACGTTGGGCGCCAGTTGTGGAAACCTAAGTTCCCACAACCTCGGGGCGTCAACCGGTCCGTTCCGCGCGCAAAAGAACAAGCAGCAGACAAGCAGATTCAAACAGACCACATACCAGGTTTATTGTCTCTGTTCGCAATCCAAACCAAAAAGAGCCTCCTGAGATAACGAACCCCCCGCTTTTATCTTATTTGGTCACGCTTCCATCGCCTTCGTCGGATGCCCAGCGCGCCCTCTGTCGGAGGGTATCCGGATGCTGGATCCGACAACATTTAAATTAAGTCGATCCACATACCGTTTGAGGACGACGATGAGGCAATGTTGATTTTGTGTTGGTGATATCCAAAGCGAACAGAAAGTCCAACAGATCACTGGTCTCTTTGCGGAGATTTTCCGACAAAAGGAGGTCATCACACTCAAGTCTTGACTGATGAAGTTGTAGGACAACTTTCCCGTTGCATGAGAGAGTCTTAGAAAGGCTGTCTCGCTCCGATGAGGAGCAAAGTCGCTCTACACATGATGCCGACGAGCCGCTGAAGTTTCTACAGTGAGCCAGACGGTATGGGGAAGTGACGGAGACAATCATGAACCGTTCGTACTGCATTTCCGTGAATGCTACAATGAACTCGGATGCTATGAACATTGAGCAAAACTCAGTCTCACCAGAGAGGGGCTCGCAGCGATGGTGAAAATATAAGGATTTGACAGGCAGGCCACATGACTGCCCCCTCTCTGGATTCGACGCTGTGCTAGGAGTTCTGTTGAATGTTTCAGCCATCTTTATGTCAAGGTTTTCTTTCCCATACTTTTATTGACAACTTCCACGTGACAACAGCGTGCCTTGTAGACGTCATAGACACTAATCACCTCTTTCCGCAAACTCATCGCTAGCCCAATCTCACTTCGTTCCGCTTGACAACTTTTGCGCATTCGACATCGTGTTACATCTTTTCCTTCCACGTGATCGCTCCACGCATATGTCTTCGTGTTACATCGTTGCAGTCAACATCCTCGTTACTCACGGTCCGCAAACTCTTCGTTAACCTTTTTTTCTTTTTTCCTTTGCAAGTAGAGTGTGGGTAGCACTTTCGAAATCTGCTTTCGCAAAGGAAGAGATCCAGTGTCGTCTGCTTTTCATCACTTTTCCGAAGAGAGGCGAGCATGGAATGATAGCGACACGTGTTAAGAACTAAAACAAAAAACAAGTTCAAACGAAATAGTAATGTCTTCAAAGAGTGCTTGATTATTATGTACATATTTCTACTCACTTAAAAACAAAATAAAATAAACTAGTGATTCTCCGATTAAATCTTTTTATTGAGATACTTTAACAACAATATAACAGCCCTCTTCGACAGCATAATTCCATATCCAGATGATGTTGGCCATGTGTTCGACCGAGTGTGTATACATTTTGTGGGCAGCGGTGAACCTTTAGCTCCCGATCCTCACACAAACAACATACTTCTACACATTCCTGATCGTAAAAGCTATGACTGACATTCACCAATCTCAAGCACATCTGTAGCTGTTGTGTTTCATTGCGTGTGAGAGTAACTCCATAGCGTGTTGGAAGACCAGTCTTGTCCCAAAGTCGTAACGCCAGCAGTGATGCATTAGGAGGACACGTATGGGCATAAACGTATTCTTCCAGCTCAACTTCTTTGCTACAGTTACCTTGTCGAAGTGAAGATGATGACTTCGTTAACTCAAAAGTTACTATGACGAGAAAGAATATGTGACACAGAAGACAAAATAGAAAACACACCCTATCCATTTCGCTCTTTTATGATGAAGTGAGAAAGTCTTAGTATTGAGGATGAATTTATTTCTTATTGACGATACATTTTTCTTATTCACAAACAAGTCGATTTTTCAAAAGGTCCAGAGTAAATAAAGTTATGTACTTGGCAGTTGAATGGAATCCATGCTTTATGGCAGTGTCGATAAAACACAGACTCTTTGTAGCAAGTTGCATGGCATCGAAACGAGTCAAATAGTCAAATAGCTCATCATTTGCCGTGACCATTCGGTTAGTAAAACGAAGGATGAACTTGTTAAAAACGAATCGTCTGTATGAAGCATGGAATACATTCCCTTTGCAGTTTCCCAAATGACTTGATTTGGAGGATTATTCGGTAGAGCTCGAAACAGCACAATTTTCGTCACAATTTGAAAAGCTTCCGCTAATGGCGTCCTCTTGACCGTTGTTAACCCACAATTTGATAGCTGCTTCCAAGAGGTATGTTTCTCATTACATGGCAGATGGAGTTGAAATATGTGGGACCTCCTATTCCATTTACCGCATTCATCTTCTCCTTTTTCCGATTGCTCTGTTTCGTCGTCTGTGGACCATGAATCGCCAGGCTGGGTTTCAACATCGGACCATGCTGTACTGGTCATTTTTTTTTTCAATCGAGGTAATTTTCTGCTATCCACTTCTTGTCCGGTTCCACTGAATCTAACTAAATACTGGAGCTTTCCATTTCTAACTCGTCTTTTTATAATCTTTTCTACTTTCGGTACTTCTCTCACTCTTACCATTTCACTCTCGTAGAACCTACCAATGATATCTTCATTGTTAAGGTCACGCAGTAGGTATGTATTAGGATAACCTATTTTGATTGCTCTCACCGAAAAAAATCTCTTTCCTAAATGACTGTAAATATCTCTTTGTTAACTGGTGTCTATATTTGGCAATTCTAACGAGATTACCAAGATTGTAACGTGGTTTCTTTGGGGCCTCAGTTGGGGTGGGATAAAGTCTTTCTCGGAAAATGTGCTCGTTTTCTTTGGTTACATCCACAGGTCTCGCAGAGAGAGTCCTGTGCACTCGATTGTTGTACGCTTTGATTACTTGAGGTAGAATCTTCACATAACGTTTATGACCCTGATAGGTAAAGATACGGTAAAGTGTAGACACAATACTTCGCTGACATCTCTCAACTATCGCACATTTATAAATAGACATAGAATGATATAACGTTATGCCTTTTCTTTTCAAGAACTCTCGCACTACCTTGTTCGTAAACTCTGTTCCTCGATCACTATGTATCAGCCGTGGAGTACCGATCCTCTTAAATGCAACTTTAAGTGCTCGAAGAATCTCAGGAGATTTTTTATTGCGAATGGGTACAACAGCGAGGAGCCGGGAAAAAGCATCTATACAGAAGAACAAATAGCGAAAACCATCATTTTGCCCTTTTAGAGACTGCATGTCCTTTAGGTCGATTTGGAACATTTCCTGCTTTCCGAGTGCAATTATTTTCCGAAAGGTCTTGGGTCGCTTGTACTCCTTATGTAAGCTGTAAACATCACTTGTCTCCAGATATTTAGCAACTTTGCCCTTCTTTTCACCGATGGCTTGAGCGAGTCTCTGCACTCCACCAAAACTGCCGGCATGTTCTGGGTCGTAATAGGCGGCCATTAGTGCTTTCTTCTGCTGCGAACTCGAAGAGCGTCAAGGGATAGATACCCTAGTAGCACAAATCGTTTTGTAAACGTCGAGGAAAGGTCTAGCCACAACCACATTTTCATCTTGGAGATGTCTTCAATCTGATCTACATAACGTCTTCTACCCCCGGATAAGTTGACGCTTTCCCGAGTCTTGAAGACGTGTTTGTGGCCGTCTTGAAGACGTTCAAAAAATGTTTAGAACACTAATTGGAATGTGAGAAAATTCAGCCCTGTGGATATCCACCGGTTACAGTTTTCCGGAGATCTGCCTCTTTTTTCATTTTTCAACCTCAGCCACCGTCACCACACCAACCACACGTTCCATTTTCTGTTTCTCCAAGTAGAACTGCAAGCAGCACTGCCACGTGGCATTTTGGCCAAAATCGAAGACGCGGTTCACCGCGGTGGACCGCGTTAGCAGAGGTCCTCCCACCATAAGAACAGCAGGCTCCCTCCACGGCGTTACACGTAGGGGAACCAGAGCGTAGAGGTGGTCTATTCCCTTGCAAAGGGAAAACAGATACTATACATTGCTCGTCTTAAAAACTCCCGTAAACACGATAGCCGTGCTCGCCTCTGAGTCAAAATGGAGGGTGAGGTGTCTAAGTTTATTTCAATTACGCACACAAATAACACTGAAGTGGGAAATTTCTGGGAGTATTAACTCACCGTCAACTCAACACCTGTGTTTCCTACTGCTTTTGGTTTGAGACAGTCAGTAGGTCCACCGAAAGTAAACTTATTCAGTGCACACAAATCGTCCTCGTCTGAGATACGTCTTGAACACAGTTGGCGAAGACGTATTATAAACGGAAACTCGGTACTTCCTGCAAACGTGAACGGAAGATGTTTACGGGAGGTCTTCCTTTAGGATATCTCTTCAACAGAGATGCCGAAGACGTATTATAAACGTTAAATCGGCGCGTCTTATAAACATACTATAAATTACGGCTTCTAGACGTCGCGTTGACGTCCTGATCGTCTTCTACCCTAATTTGAAAAAATAAAGACGTTTCCGCGACGTTTTGTGCTACTAGGGTAGGCATGTATTGTAGCTGACACGTCGCCTCTCATCCAGGAAGGTTGTCTGTTGTGAAGTTCATACTTCAGCAATTCGACAATGGACGAGTGTGGCACTACCTTCCCGTGACATATAACTCTTCCGTACTCGTCGTAAGCTAGAACAGTTGTTATCAGTTTGAGTATTGCTAATACCTTTTTATGATGCCTTGGAGGGAAGTGCGACAGTAGTGAATAGATTAACCCTACAGCCAGGAAATGACGTCAAACAGGAAATGACGTCATCAAGGACGTATGACGTCACTCCAGGCCGCAGCCGCTCCGCCCTCATATCAGTGAGGTCAGTGGATAAGATAGTTAATCACATAGTTAATCTTAGTGATATGATATCAATGATAAGATTAAGTAACAATAATGACGTCATGGTGAAACACACTAGGAATCGAACTTGGGTCCTTTAGGTTGTCAGACGAGCGTCTTAAGCCACGGGCTCTACATGTTTACTTGCGTCGCTAATCAGGATAGAATTGTGTGGGGTGGAGAGGTTGTTTGATTTCTTTTACGCCAGGTGGCGTCATGGGGAGTTGAGTTCGTTCATCTAGAGATGGCAGCACTTCCAGCAAATTTACCGCCGTTCAACAGATGGCGCTACCTGCGCCCCCAAATTTTAAATTTCGCGCCCATTTGACTTCGCTCTTGGTTTAAAAGAACTCCTCACGATCATGTTGTTTTCATTTTAGAAAAAGAAAAACAATGGCGAGCCAGTTCTATGTCAACTTACTGTCAAACGCCTCGAGTGATGTATTTCCTAGTAACACAATGAGCAAGTTCAGAGTTAAACTAGCTCAGCCAGTGCAATTAGATGGAAAGTGGGAGGTTGCTCTGGCGGAGGTGAATATCCCATTTGCAATTAATAATGTCACAGATATCGTTAATGGTATATCGGAGACTAGCCTCTTCGGTGGCGTAACCACGACAGAGCAAGTTAAGTTTCTTGCGGGAGAAACATTATTGTACCTTTTCGTCAACTTCTAACGAAACACTTCAAAAACCAAGCCAAAATAATACGAGTCAGTGGTCATTATGAAATACAACTTCCACTAAATACTGGTCTGGAATTAAGTTCAACTCTCTCTGCTAAGCTTGGCCTTCCTGAAAAGATTATCGGTTCTTCGGAATTGGATGAAGGCCAGCCAGTAAAAGTATTGAAATATCAGGTGGACACTGAAGAGAAAGTCACCCTAATCACGTATCGTTCACGTACAACCAAATACGAAGTTCCAGAAGGGTATTATGAGTCAGGGAAGGACCTCGCCGATGCGATAAATCACGCATATCGAGCAAACTTACACCTACCAGAAGATGCTCGTCTCATATTTTACAATCCCTATAATGGAGTTTGTCAACTGGAACGTCGCAATGAGGGTTACGTTACATTTCACCCATATTTAGCTCTGATGCTTGGATTTGAACGAACCTTCTCCAGTTTCACAGTTGCTCAGCGTGATGTCTGCCTCTTCCCAGCGCAAAATTACATTTTCGTTTACAGCGATATCATCGAAAGTGAAGCTGTAGGTGATATAACCGCACCCCTTCTTCGACTTCTCCCATTTAGACTGCAGAGTCGGAATGAGGTTATGTCCTACTCTTTCACAAATCTTTACTATAAATATGTGACTGTCAAGGAGCTGACTAGCATTCAAATCGAACTGGCAAACGAGATAGGTGATTTCATTCCCTTCATTGCTGGTTCTGGTCGTGTGGGAGTAACATTACATTTTCGAAAATGCATATAACACCCTGTTGTATATCGCATTTCGGCAGCGGTAAACGAGATCAACCATTGCCACATTACTCAGCTCCTCTTTATCAAGTTGGATCTGGCTTTTTTTCTGAGTTGGTGCAGCGGTTTATACCTATACTGACTAAACAAGTAGCGCCCTATGTAGGTCGGAAACTTCTTGACACAGGACGTCACATAGCGGAGGAAGTGAAACAGGGAACAACGTTTGGAGAGGCACTAAGGAAAGGGGTTGGTCGCACCATCCATTCTACTCGTGACGAGTTGCTGCATTGACTCAGAGGGAAGGGTAGGAAACGTAATAAAAGCAAGGGCAACAGAATTGATCGATCAGTAAAAACCAAACGAAGAAACGAAGAAAGGTTGACTTTTTCACCTGAGGAAAAAAGATGTCTACCATCGCCTTAGTACATAAAAATTCTTGCTTCTGCACAACGAATCAGTTGGACCTGTTTTCTGTTCCACCGGACAAACTTTTCTCTGGAAGAGTCAGAATATGTGGAGTTTTTTCCCCATTTCTGCACTACCTCGAGCGGTGTGAGTTGAATATAATGTTCCAGGTCTCGGTGGCGGCTTCTTTGATCTCCAGGCTCGAGTTTCTTACACATTCAATGTAGAGTTGTGCATAAAAATGGAGACGCAGCATTGACTACAAACTGCAGTACAGTGACAAATGACAACGTTATTCCTGTACAAGCATTTGCATCTTCTCTCTTTCGATCATGTCCACATTTATCTTAATTCGACTCTGGTATCTAATTTCGAACATTATGCCTATCGTTCTTACTTGGACATTGTTACAAATGCAAACAATGTTACTCAAACTCACACCTTGTCTGCAATGCTTTACGAACCAGATCCAGTGGGAGAATCTGAAATTTTGCTATCCCAACGAAGCAAAAGGACTTTTCGCACGCTATAAAACGCACCAAAGGATCTACTCTCTGTGATCTTTATTCTCCTATCTTTAGCGACATCTGTCAGCAAGAAAAATTTGTCCTTAATAACACCGATATTCGAGTGGTGTTGAGACAATGTACTGACGTAATTTACACTCCTCTCTGGTCCCAGCGAGACTGCAAAGCATACAATAGAGTTTTCTCGAATTGTGCTCTACCTCCGACGTGTGCAGGTTTCTCCAAGCCGTACTCGTTGGCATTGAAAGAAGACTTCAAACGTCACCCGCCACATACCTTCTTCGAGGTTTAGAGATTAAGTATAGGACAATCGCTCCAAACCAATCTCAGGTGATATTTGATGATCTCTATAGTGAACGAGTTCCTTCTAAGTTGACCGTATTGATGGTCAAGAGTGAAGCATATCAGGGTCATAGAGAACGGAACCCTTTTAAGCCTTGAAAATTTTAAACTCAAAAGAGCAGTGCTCGACGGTTGGCGGTCAACACTACACCGACGACTTCGACTTTCAACGAGACATCTATGCAAAGGGATACATGAATTTGCTTCACAAACTTAAGAGCAAGGATATACCTCTAGCTCCGGCTTGCATATGCAAAAGAGACATTATGCTTTATTATCACCCTCACACCGGATGTGGAACTGCAGTCACTAAGTCCAGTGCTTCAAGCTAATGTTCGTCTCACATTGACATTTGCTGCTAACCTTACAGAAGCTGTCACGGTGCTCTTTGTTTCCGAGACACCTCGTGTTCTGGAAATAAACAAAGACATACGCGTTAAATTCGTATAAACGAATCAAAATGGAAGAATGGGAATTTTATGCAGCTTTTGCTCGGAACCATTGCACAAGGACATGCTTTCGTGGAACTTTCGCTCGCGATGAAATTGCATTGCAAAAAGCTGGACCGGGTCTTTATGTGGTGAATACAGCTCCAAGATCTTCCCCGGAGAACACTGGACTCTATTCCATATCTCTAACGATAGGAGCATTTCTTATTTCGATAGCTACGGAATGCGACCACTATACAAGGAGTTCTACAAATTCATACACCCAGCATCTTCATTTCACTACAACAGGAAACGACTTCAGCGGTACGGCTCAGCCACATGTGGACTTTATTGTCTCTATGTAGGTAGTCTTCTCTGCTGTGGGTTTCTACTTGAAGAGTGTACTCGGAGGTTCTCACACACCAACTTTAAACTCAATGATAGGTTGATAGCAATACTTGTGCGTAAACAGATACCACGAAAAACAGATAACATGTCATGTTGTAGTGTACTCTAAAAGTGAATAAATTTGTTTTTTGAAAAGAAAAGAGGCCTTTATTTAGTCATCTTAGCAAGAAAAGTAGGATACATTACATCAGACAGCTCACAAAAATGGCGAAAGTATTATACAGTCACAATTTCATCATCACTTTGAAAACAAGAGAACTGAAACAAGCTGTTTTGCAAAGTACATACTCCACTTTTTTTTTTGCAAACACTTTGAAAAAGTTTCATTATTTAAGGAAGTGACAACTCTCTCATTCACATAAAAAAACTTAGGAAAAAGGTGCACTGAATAAGTCAAATGAAGATATGTACAATCAACACTCCTTTAGTGTTAAACACTTGTTAGAAAAAAACACAAGAATAAAGAAAGGGTAACATCTATATTGATGGTAATTGGCTTTTCCATCATTTACCATCCTGTTGCTTCCATCTTTGTTTACACTTGTCCGATGCATACATATGATTAGGTGTGAAAACCAAAAGGGAACGTTTCAATTCCATCTGCACAAATGTAACGCTTTGTATCCAAAGGGTTGAGAGCAATCTTTGTCACTGAGACACTTTTGTTTACATTGTCTTTGCGCACGATCAGGTTCTGTTTATAGAGTGTATTCTGCCATACTCAAGAGCGTCGGTGTACAGGGAATAAAGAAGCTTCTGTGCTTCAGAATGTTTCACACCTTTCGCACGGTTGTACTGCTTTTTGCTACTCAGTTCGAGAGCGTACAGTCTTGGTTTTAGACAACAGAAACCGAGAATGTGATCACAAGGCATCTCGTTTTTAAACATTCCCAGTACCATCTTATTTTTCGCGGAATATAACGGATGATCGGGGTCATAGCTAGAGTTATCCAGATGCTTGTCAGCTAGTTCGAGAAGCGCTTTCTCTTCACTCAACTTTATGATGAAGGAATCTGTGTCCATATACAACAGTCTAGTATCTGGAGCTACACGAAGAAGGTGGTTGTGGTAAAAACCAAACATCTTCAGCTTGGACAATTCCAGTATCGCGAATCCTAGGTACAGGGGCTGTCTCATGCGGAGCACAGATTGAGAGAATTGGAAGAGGATAACATGAGAGCTCAGCGGTCGGAACTCCTTTAGGTTTGGTTTGCGTAGGAGTCTGAGCACTTGTTCGTCGGTTACTGTGAGACGACAGTTTACAAACTTTGTAACCTGCATACACGAACGTCCGTACACGCTATTAATTGCAATCTTAGCTTGGGAGCTTTCGAAGGCATTCGTAGCTCGTTTTCGAAGATCGTGATTGAAGTCCACATAGGATCGGAGAAAGGGCTTTTGATTGAACTTTAGAACCCTGTGAACTTTGGTGAGACGCAAGCCCAAATGCATATACAACTGCAGATTGCGATAGTGTAGAAAATATCTCTCTTTGTCAAATAATGTAAACAGTAATTTTGCATCGGTAGCTTTCTCAGGAAGGTGAAACTTCTTCATCAATTCCTTTTGATACTCTGACAGCAGATCATAGGGAACTGACATTTTCTCGGGGGCAACTGGCAGATCTCTGTGACGTTGGTGGATTTCTTTGTCATATGCTAGATCTACCTCGAGGAAGTAACCCATAGGTGCGTCATCTGGGAGGTGTGTTATATCCAAGTTCGTGATTTCATCCTCTGTGAGCCACTCGAAACCTCTGTAAGGTAGTGGTTCTCTCATTACTGAACCGTAAAGCCCATTAACGTCTATGTAGTGGATCAAGCTACTTGGGCTTTTGGGGTCAAACTGCTCTGTTCCTGGTACATTTGCAGTCGCTTTCCTCAGCGAACACTGTGTAATACCTCCTCGTATGCCATTTTCAATCAGCAGGTACGCGTCAGGGTCGTGAATCAACTCTAGCTCTACCTTACTCATTTTTAGAGCGCAAGACATGCTTAATCCGGGCAGAGACACAAAGTGAAAAGGTTCGATCTTGTGAAAGTCAAGTGTCCACTTACGAAAGCCCTGAAACACGTCTGCTAAAAGCAGTGCGTCTGTAAGTAAATATAGGTCTGAATACTCTCCCAGATTACGGAGTTGAAATTTTTCAAAGACCCTCTGTGCATGACAATAATCTTCTTCACTTACTTCTGTCCCATTCAAAGTGTTGAAGAATAGATCCCGAGGAGGTAGAGAAAGCTCATTGTAGGCTTCGAAAGTGGTGACAAAATTGTAACAAAACACTCCTTTGCGAACAACTAGTTGAAAGTGTTCTTCGTTTGGAAAAAATTGACGAAGACAACGAAAGTTGTCTTCACCTTTCTCACGTAGATTTTTCACTAATGTTTCGAGACTTGCATTCAAGAAGTTTAAACTATCTAGGAATCGATAAGAGCCAACGTCTATAGCCTTGAATTTTTGGGAGCTACTGGCAATCACCTTTATGTCTACTTTCTTAAGCAAATGCAAGTGAGACAAAAGAAAACTCAAGTCATAGTTGGCATTGTGTGCAATGATTGGAATCTTAGGAGGCACTCTCATTTTCAAGTTACAGGTGTTACACAAAGTTTGTCGAAATTTTCCACTTACATGGTCATGGTCACGAACTTTTTGCTTCTTTGCAAAAGATTCCTGGCAAACGTTGCAGTGACTTGCTGTGGCATGCTGCTGCTCGTTTTCTGCGGTCATTTCTAGAGGGGCAATTGTACGTATCCATTCCAAAATGTCGTCATGGAGTCTGTGCAGTAGCTCCATAAAGACAGTGACACAATTAGGTCCACGATACAGATGCTTTTGGAGGACATATGAGTCGGATGCGCGTATCACTAACAGACAAAATGAAGAGGGGATGTGATCTTCATACACATTTCCTGAATCCAGACACGGTGACAGCACACTTTCAAAGTCATACACACAGTAGAAGGGAACTTCTGACATGAGATGTTCCCCTGCAAATGCTAATGTCTCTCCCTTCTTTGGGTAAATGATCTTGGCTACTTTCTGTTGCTTACACATACTTAAATGACACTTCAGACTTCCCTCTGAGCAGAAGCCCATTGTACATCTTTTACAATGAAATTGTCCACGTGGAACAAACAATCCATTAAAATTTGCGATGAGCACAAAATGAGAGTCAACTAGTAACAAGTCCACATGTTTCTGACGCTCCTCATCAACAACTTTGATGGGGTAAATGTAGTTTTCTTCCCTTTCGTACGCGTACACATTAATGCTAATTTCATTACGTTTCTCAAATATCTCTACATCTTTTGGGAAAGCTACGGGAAATGTATCAGGAAATACATACTGTGTTATGTATGGTCTGTAGGAAGATGCCCTCCGCCTGTGATGCGAGGCAGGATGTAGTCCAGCAATCACGGAGAAGACAAAACACATGTTCTCTTCATCTTCATGTAGTCCGTAATCCACATTCAACCGGGAACGATACTTTCGCTTCAATTCACTCGGTAACTCAAATTGGGAACATCCAATTAGTTGAGGAGCCAAACGTCCAATGTTTAGAATACAAGCAAGAATGCGAAAGAGAAAAAAACCGGAGCCTTGAATTTCTAAGTTTTCTAATGTTTGTGCTATCTCACTACTCGTCTGTGCAATCGAAGGCAGTACATCTCCCTCTGACCAAACAGTTCTCACTTTAGAAGGTACAAAATGAATCTCAAGTCGTAACTCCTCATCGGGCGTATGTCGCCCAAGTTCTACTTTAAGAAATGTGAAGTAGCGCAGTGGGAATCCAAAGTGTCGCAATACATTAGCAAGATAGTGTTCATACTCATGAAAAAACGTTGTCACTTCATGCCCCGCCTCGTCTCCGTCATGTAGATACAACTCGAAGCGTTTCGTGTAGTTCCGTAGTGTGCAGAGAGTCTCACAAAATGGTATGCAGGGTGTCTGGAGTTCGTGAACGTTTGCCAGATGAATTTGGAGTCCCTCTATTGATGCATAGTACTGACGTTCGTGTTGAGGACATAAGTGACAGGTCACCATGATGTGGAGAGAAGTGTCTCAGGATGGGAGCTGCCGATATGTCGATGTATCATCACTTTTTCTTCCCATGAGTGAATAGAATGTCGGGCGAAGCAACTCTCTTGCCATCTTTGAATCTCTCCTTTTTCTCAATTTTAAGATTTGGCAGTTGTCTCATCTCCTCTAGATCATCCTCTGTCAAACGCTTAAAGCGACTAGGAAGGTAGAACTTTACACGTTTGTCATTCTCCATCAACACTTCTACATAGACCGCTTCGCCGTACACCGTGTCAATCTTTCGCAAATCCAAGACCTCCAGCTTTTCATTCTTCGGTAGGGTACTCATTTTCTGAATATCTCCATCTCCAGGTTTCTTGAGTTTATCGAGCTTATCCAAAATAGATGTCATACCTTTCTCTTGTGGTGACTTCTCACTCTGGCTCACTTATTCTTTTCTACACACAGAGTGAAGCTGAAAATAAGAATAAATATAAGCATACTTTCCCACATATCGGAGCGAAAGGAAAAAAGTGTAACGTACCCTTCCTCCTGTGAGGATCTGTGCGAAGAATCGTCATGGAGGGCAGTCTTATATAGCGCTTTGCGAACAGTGCATGCATAGACATGTTTGACTTTGTTGGTTACCTTCTCTGACGTAACCAATCACGTGCTCATCACATGTCTAGACAAGTTTGAACAGGAAAAAGTAAGAAAAAAAACCGTCTAGAACAGACTTGTTCCGAAAAAAAGATACAGTCACAGACTCATATTGCATGTTCCCCAACAACACAGAAACTTCCTGCGATCGTCCCCAGGATGTCAACCCCGGACGACGATGACATCCTCAGGAAGTTATCAACTGGTCCTCCCAGTGTTACCTCCGTGTTAAAGTGGGACTCCCGGTCATATCACCTGCACATCCTCAGGGTGTCAACCTGGAACACGCGCAGGACCTTATGAGGACGACTTCACCTGCACCTCATTTTTCTGCGTATAATTTATACGAAACCAGACGCAGTCCTGATAACTTCTCTTTTTCCATACATCTTGATTAACTTCCGCAATACAATCTCGCTGTTTGTTTCTAGTACAATTCATAACGAACAACGAGCGCAGCGGTTTAAAGAGAAATATAAAAGACGCAAAAAAAAATACTGTCAGGGGCACGAAGTCCGAGAAACCCACTCCGAAAGGTACTAGAATTCTCTCCCGAAACCAAAACAGACACTGTTCATTGCTTATAACGCGATCCTCCGTACATTTGAGAGTTCTGCTCGCCTGTGACACAAAACGAAGGGTGTGCTATCCATGTTTCTTTCGATTACGCAAAGAAAGAATAATCAAAGTGAGGAATTCATTGAAGTATTAGGTCCAGATCAATGCAAAGTCTATGTTTCTTACTCCTTTTGGTTTGAGACGTTCAGGTAGGAGCTTTGAAAGTCAAAAGCAGTGCGACAGAATCACGTGTTTCTCTCCATTCCACGAGTAATGCGCTCCATTTATCATAGACAGTCATCCTTTTTAGATGCAGATAATGTTACCCTGGACCACCCTTTATTTGAGAAAAATGTCAGTCAGGTCCCAGGTTCGGCCCAAAAAGAAAACAAATGTGTTTTGGAAGTCTGAACAGGTAAACTGCACAAAGTAATATTTCTCATCCCGCTAGCTACTAACAGCGACGGGCACAGGACGTACCTGAATGACTCTTCACGGACAGTCCGAGAGTGTCACCCTCAGGACGTCCTGAGGATAACCTCAAAGGACGAGGACACGATGACACTGTGGGGACGTCCTGAGGACCGCGTGTGTTCTTTGGGTTTGCACAAACTGAAAGTGCTAGAACTTGAGAATTCTACACTGACTTGCTGCACAAGATATACAGATATGAGTTTCTCAGCTCCCATATCCAACATTGACAAACTAAAGGAGTGCATAAAGGTTAAGTGTTGTTTGCCATTTATCGTTTTCATAAAAAAACACACATGCTTGAAGAAAAAAAGAGTAAAAGTCTTATGTAATGTGCTATTTATACCAGTCTTCATTTACTTGGAAGAGATGACTGAGGTTAGACCTTATAGGTTTATCACTCCTGTCTCAGTGACTATATCTGGACAAAGTCAAAGTGGAAAGACGACACTCGTTACACGTTTGATCAAGCATAGAGCCACTGTCTTCGATAAACCTTTCGATCGTATACTATACATATACTTGTACAAGCAACCTATTTTTGACGATTTTCCCGAGGTAACTTTCAGTCAAGATATTCCCACTAACCTGGAGGATGTTAGAAATTCTTTAATCATATTTGACGATTGCTTGGCTGACAAGAAATGGCTAAAAGAAATCTGTAACTTCTATGTAGCTGGATGCCACCATCTCAACTGTTCGGCCATCTTCATTACTCAATATTTATTTGTTAATGATCCTCTGTATAGATGTATTCAGTTCAATAGCAGTGCTCTAATTCTATGTCGTTCTGCTCGAACTGTGGATCAATTACAAATACTTTCACGACAATTGTTTGGATGGAACAAAAGCGACTTATTGACAAGCATATATAAGGATGCTTGTAAGAAACCGTATTCATACATCGTAATTGACTTGTCTCAAAATTGTTCAGACCACTATCGAGTGTGGACGAACATATTTCCCGACGATCATCGCCAAATAGTATATAAAACATGAAACGTGTAAAGAAGAATATTCATTTTCTTCACTTGCTCGCAGAAACTACGTCACCCGAGCAACGTTATTATCTTTTGGAGCATGCTACAAAGGATCAGTTGAATACGGTCAGAGAAATTTGTATGAACCTTTGTGAAGGAAACGTCACAGTAACTCCGAGAGTAAGAAAGCAATTAAAACCTTACGCAGCATCAATTCGCATTTTGGCAAAACGAGACGCAACGGGGGTCAAGAAAGCTAAAAAGGTCTTGCAACAATCAGGTGGTTTTCTGCAGTTTCTATTGCCACCTTTGTTGGGTCTCATCTCCTCATTGGGTGGAAGAGCGATTGCAAAAGCAATCGGAGTATAATCGATGCAGAAATACGAACTTGTACCTTACCGAGAAGATCACATCCCAAATATATTGAAGAAAGATGAACCGGATGACATCAAGGCAAAAGAGATAATTCAGTATCTTCACTCTTTGCTACATTCAAGTAGAGCTGCAAAACAACATACAAGCGAAACACTTCCTGGATCACGAGAAGAAGGAACACAGACCGAGGAGGGGGAGAAAAGTGACACAATTGTTGGTTTTATGAGTAGTGGTTATAAGGTCAGAGCAAACCAACTTCTGCAACTTCTACAACCAACAATCTCCTGGAATGCGCAAACCTTTGAAGTAATCGTTGACGGTCAAACGTTGGAGAATAGTAATATAATCGATCTCGTTTATTATCTTGTCTCAAGAGCGAGAAATGTTCCAACTCCTTCTTACTTCGATCGCATCTTGCCGCTATTGGTCAAACTGAATCTACCAACACTTATTGTGCATCCAAATCGTTTAAAAAAACACAGAGTAACGGGAGCATCGAGCAGTCGAGCATCGCCTGTTACAAGTGAAGCAAGCACACCTGAAGGTGCCTCGCCAGCAATCACACGTGCTGCAAAGCGTGCCCGCCGAAACCTAACATGGACCCCATATTGAAGCCTGTGCAGGAGGAACAGAAAGACTATTTTCAAGATGAAACCATATTGTCGCACTTCCCTCCAAGGCATCATAAAAAGGTATTAGCAATACTCAAACTGATACCAACTGTTCAAGCTTACGACGAGTACGGAAGAGTTATATGTCACGGGAAGGTAGTGCCACACTCGTCCATTGTCGAATTGCTGAAGTATGAACTTCACAACAGACAACCTTCCTGGATGAGAGGAGACGTGTCAGCTACAATAAATGCCTATCTATCCCTTGACGCTCTTCGAGTTCGCAGCAGAAGAAAGCACTAATGGCCGCCTATTACGACCCAGAACATGCCGGCAGTTTTGGTGGAGTGCAGAGACTCGCTCAAGCCATCGGTGAAAAGAAGGGCAGAGTTGCTAAATATCTGGAGACAAGTGATGTTTATAGCTTACATAAGGAGTACAAGCGACCCAAGACCTTTCGGAAAATAATTGCACTCGGAAAGCAGGAAATGTTCCAAATCGACCTAAAGGACATGCAGTCTCTAAAAGGGCAAAATGATGGTTTTCGCTATTTGTTCTTCTGTATAGATGCTTTTTCCCGGCTCCTCGCTGTTGTACCCATTCGCAATAAAAAATCTCCTGAGATTCTTCGAGCACTTAAAGTTGCATTTAAGAGGATCGGTACTCCACGGCTGATACATAGTGATCGAGGAACAGAGTTTACGAACAAGGTAGTGCGAGAGTTCTTGAAAAGAAAAGGCATAACGTTATATCATTCTATGTCTATTTATAAATGTGCGATAGTTGAGAGATGTCAGCGAAGTATTGTGTCTACACTTTACCGTATCTTTACCTATCAGGGTCATAAACGTCATGTGAAGATTCTACCTCAAGTAATCAAAGCATACAACAATCGAGTGCACAGGACTCTCTCTGCGAGACCTGTGGATGTAACCAAAGAAAACGAGCACATTTTCCGAGAAAGACTTTATCCCACCCCAACTGAACCCCCAAAGAAGCCAGTTTACAATCTTGGTAATCTCGTTAGAATTGCCAAATATAGACACCAGTTAACAAAGAGATATTTACAGTCATTTACGAAAGAGATTTTTTCGGTGAGAGCAATCAAAATAGGTTATCCTAATACATACCTACTGCGTGACCTTTACAATGAAGATATCATTGGTAGTTTCTACGAGAGTGAAATGGAGAGTTGAAAAAAAAATGACCAGTACAGCATGGTCCGACGTTGAAACCCAGCCTGGCGATTCATGGTCCACAGACGACGAAACAGAGCAATCGGAAAAAGGAAAAGATGAATGCGGTAAATGGAATAGGAGGTCCCACATATTTCAACTCCATCTGCCATGTAATGAGAAACATACCTCTTGGAAGCAGCTATCAAATTGTGGGTTAACAACGGTCAAGAGGACGCCATTAGCGGAAGCTTTTCAAATTGTGACGAACATTGTGCTGTTTCGAGCTCTACCGAATAATCCTCCAAATCAAGTCATTTGGGAAACTGCAAAGGAAATGTATTCCATGCTTCATACAGACGATTCGTTTTTAACAAGTTCATCATTCGTTTTACTAACCGAGTGGTCACGGCAAATGAGTCAGCTATTTGACTTTTCGACTCGTTTCGATGCCATGCAACTTGCTACAAAGAGTCTGTGTTTTATCGACACTGCCATAAAGCATGGATTCCATTCAACTGCCAAGTACATAACTTTATTTACTCTGGACCTTTTGAAAAATCGACTTGTTTGTGAATAAGAAAAATGTATCGTCAATAAGAAATAAATTCATCCTCAATACTAAGACCTTCTCACTTCATCATAAAAGAGCGAAATGTATAGGGTGTGTTTTCTATTTTGTCTTCTGTGTCACATATTCTTTCTCGTCATAGTAACTTTTGAGTTAACGAAGTCATCATCTTCACTTCGACAAGGTAACTGTAGCAAAGAAGTTGAGCTGGAAGAATACGTTTATGCCCATACGTGTCCTCCTAATGCATCACTGCTGGCGTTACGACTTTGGGACAAGACTGGTCTTCCAACACGCTATGGAGTTACTCTCACACACAATGAAACACAACAGCTACAGATGTGCTTGAGATTGGTGAATGTCAGTCATAGCTTTTACGATCAGGAATGTGTAGAAGTATGTTGTTTGTGTGAGGATCGGGAGCTAAAAGTTCACCGCTGCCCACAAAATGTATACACACTCGGTCGAACACATGGCCAACATCATTCTGGATATGGAATTACGCTGTCGAAGAGGGCTGTTATATTGTTGTGAAAGTATCTCAATAAAAAGATTTAATCGGAGAATCACTAGTTTATCTTATTTTGTTTTTAAGTGAGTAGAAATATGTACATAATAATCAAGCACTCTTTGAAGACATTACTATTTCGTTTCAACTTGTTTTTTTTTTGTTTTAGTTCTTAACATGTGTCGCTATCATTCCATGCTCGCCTCTCTTCGGAAAAGTGATGAAAAGCAGACGACGCTGGATCTCTTCCTTTGCGAAAGCAGATTTCGAAAGTGCTACCCACGCTCTACTTTGCAAAGGAAAAAAGAAAAAAAAAAGATTAACGAAGAGTTTGCGGACCGTGAGTAACGAGGATGTTGACTGCAACGATGTAACACGAAGCCATATGCATGGAGCGATCACGTGGAAGGAAAAGATGTAACACGATGTCGAATGCGCAAAAGTTGTCAAGCGGAACGAAGTGAGATTAGGCTGGCGATGAGTTTGCAGAAAGAGGTGATTAGTGTCTATGACGTCTACAAGGCACGCTGTTGTCACGTGGAAGTTGTCAATAAAAGTATGGGAAAGAAAACCTTGACATAAAGATGGCTGAAACATTCAACAGAACTCCTAGCACAGCGTCGAATCCAGAGAGGGGGGGTCATGTGGTCTGCCTGTCAAATCCGTATGTTTTCGCCGTCACTGCGAGCCCCTCTCTGGTGAGACTGAGCTGGTGAGACTGAGCGGGTCAGACAGTTGATGTACGAGTGGACTCTGTCGTCTTCGAGCGTAATCATCTGAGGCTGCTGTATGCGAGTTCATTGTAACATTCACGGAAATGCATTACGAACGGTTCATGATTGTCTCCGTCACTTCCCCATACCGTCTGGCTCACTGTAGAAACTTCAGCGACTCGTCGGCATCATGTGTAGAGCGACTTTGCTCCTCATCGGAGCGAGACAGCCTTTCTAAGACTCTCTCATGCAACGGGAAAGTTGTCCTACATCTTCATCAGTCAAGACTTGAGTGTGATGACCTCCTTTTGTCGGAAAAATCTCCGCAAAGAGACCAGTGATCTGTTGGACTTTCTATTCGCTTTGGATATCACCAACACAAAATCAACATTGCCTCATCGTCGTCCTCACACGGTATGTGGATCGACTTAATTTAAATGTCGATTCGATGCTGTGTTAGGTTGACTGTGTCATGTAACGTCAATAGAAGGAATATTTATCCCTACAGCGAGACATGTGTGTAATTGTCTTACAATATGCCCGTTACTTACTTTGCATAACACAGTGAATTAGAGTATGAAAATCCAAATGTCAAGGAAGCTCAACTGTTTTGTAAACTAGAGTAGCACTATGCTTTGCTCATTCTTTGAAATGACTATAGACTTGAAAGATAACTGTGATCTAACTGTTATAATAAAAATAAGTCATGAAAAAGCGAATGAATTTGTTCTTTTTTTTATACTCGTTATTTTTTACTGTTTCGTTAGGGATGGAGAAAAATTTACAATAATGTTTTCTCCCACATTTTGCTTGCTCTCTCATGCTTACAGTAACGAGGAGGGGCTCTCCTCGTGTTATTGTTAATTGCAAATGGAATATTCATCTCAGTCAGAGCAACCTGCCACTTTCGATCTAATTGCACTGAGTGAGCGAGTTTCATTCTAAACTTGCTCCTTGTGTTACTAAGAAATACGTCACTCGAGCCGTTTGACAGGAAACTGACGTAGAAGTTCTTCGTAATTTTTTTTTGAACGAAATCGCTCATTGTGTTACTAGGAAATACATCACTCGAGGCGTTTGACAGTAAGTTGACATAGAACTGGCTCGCCATTGTTTTTCTTTTTCTAAAATGAAAACAACATGATCTTGAGGAGTTCTTTTAAACCAAGAGCGAAGTCAAATGGGCGCGAAATTTAAAATTTGGGGGCGCAGGTAGCGCCATCTGTTGAACGGCGGTAAATTTACTGGAAGTGCTGCCATCTCTAGATGAACGAACTCAACTCCCCATGACGCCACCTGGCGTAAAAGAAATCAAACAACCTCTCCACCCCACACAATTCTATCGTGATTAGCGACGAAAGTAAACATGAAGAGTCCGTGGCCCAGTGGCTTAAGACGCTCGTCTGACAACCTAAAGGACCCAAGTTCGATTCCTAGTGTGTTTCAACATGATGTCATTATTGTTACTTAATCTTATCATTGATATCATATCACTAAGATTAACTATGTGACGTCACTGATTAACTATCTTATCCACTGACCTCACTGATATGAGGGCGGAGCGGCTGCGGCCTGGAGTGACGTCATACGTCCTTGATGACGTCATTTCCTGTTTGACGTCATTTCCTGGCTGCAGAGTTAATCTATAGTACTACTAACATATGTAATGAACAATAAGTTTTAAATAATTATTTAATTCAATTTTAACAAAAATTTTGTACTTGTACGACATCTAGTTCGCTCACCCACTTCTGCACAGTTGCCCAAGTATAATGGGTTGCTTGAGGTTGTGCTGGCAGGATCAGGGTTCCCTCAAATAACAAAAGTTGAGAACCACTGCTCTAGTGCATCGGACGAAACATAACATAAGTAGCATTGTTAAGGAATACAGGTTTTATGCTGCCCGCGAGACTACGATGGATCCCTTGGAATTTCCATCGATTGTAAAGAGACAAAACGACCATAAACCACTTTGGCAACATTGAGAGTCGTTACCTGCAGGGCGACAGATCGCATCGCTAAAATGTCAAATGGCGCCGCATGCGGTTGAGAGCAGACGGCAAATGATGCACATCCGACACGGCCCACGTAAACCTTGGTCCGCAATACTGCGTTTCATTGCGTCCGTCAACGTTGCGTCCGTCTGCGAAGTGACGCAAAGCACTTCGAAAGCGACGGACACATAGGTTCGCCAAGTTCAATAGACCATTTTACAAAGCAAGCGCCACCTGTGACGCGCAAGGACTCATGGGAACTTAGAGCGTCTGAGAGCATTACGAGACTCCCAGGGAGGTAGAAGAAGAACAACAACATTCCCGGTATGCGCAGCAACAGCGACCACGGAGCAGTGTCCTCAAAGTTCCCATACTGCATTGCGCCATGCGCTTGGTGGCGCGCGCATCTTTGTAAAATCGTCTATTTTTGGACGGAGCGACGCAAGAAATGCCGGTCGTTGCCCCGGTAACCGTGCCGACGCGCGCTCTTATCTTCTGTTACTTCACTTCACGTAGTCGGCTCTATGAGATTTCTCGTAAAGTATCGTCGCAAACGTGCGGACGTGAATTAGAAACCCATGCGTCCGTTGCAGAGATACGCTGCCGGTCGGACGCATTGAAACGCAATAGTGCGAACTCAGACTCCTTCCAGACCTTCAGACTTCTCCCAACGGCCAAACTCTCCCCATATTACCGCGCTGTGGCACAATTTGGGAGATGGAGAGCGGAACTGTCATTGCGCACAAGACACCAAGCACGTTATAAGTTTTTGTATGGGAATCAAATAAAGTAAGTGATTTTAGGCACGTTTAACGGAAATATATCGGGAGTTTAAGTGTGAAAGCCGAAGCGCAACTAAATACCTCAACACTGGCAGTGCAAGCGATCACTGTGTTGCCTATAAGATATAGTTGTTAACATTGACAAGTGCTTACCTGCTATGAAGGACGTCGCCATCGTAAGTGGAACGCCCTGCGAGAGTTTTCAAGAAAATTTTTTTGAAAAGCTATTGGTGTGGCCCGCCTCCTCCAAAGTTCCTGTATTTCACTTTCCTCCCCTTTTTTTCCATAAACATATTCCCCCCTCCCTGTATTTCAGATATCACTTCATTTCCACATAAAATACAAGCTGTGAGAAATATCGTTCCCCCATGCAACATATTAGGAAGTTTTAATGCGCCCAACAAATTGCGTGCCCACGTTCACCTTGTTTAGCTGTCGACTGAACCCGAAGACGGGCAACCGCGGTGCCACTAGCAGGATCCAAATGACTAAAACTGCTAGATTCCTGTCACGCACGTTCGGGAAAGAACGGCCACATGATTCATCTCGAGCGCCGACTTAGCAATTTCGGATCGTTAGGCCGTGTTCCAATGACCACTCGAATTCGCCATAAATCTCCCTATAACCGAGTTTTCGTTTATCTAAAGAATTCTACGAAAACCATAAAAGAAGTTATGAAATCCAAGTTTAGCAATGGGATAAGAAGGGAGAAGGCGCAGGCAAGCTGGTATATAGACTCATGGTAGGGGTCCGAGAGGAAAGGAACAAGAAGGACGGACAACAAATTATCCTGTCCTGTCTCTGTCGTCCGTCTTTCTTGTTCCGTGTCTCTCGGTACTTTACGATTTGCAATGTGACGTCACTCGCTCATTCTCCATGCGGAGTGTATTGTTTAGACTAGCGAAGATATTAACTAAAAACTACGACAAGAGAAAAAACAAAAACTAACAGAAACAAAAGGCAAGTGGTGCAACCAGATGGTTGGAGACGTGGAAACTAGATGTGAGGTCAGAAGCTGGTGACCTTTCCCGCTGGCGGTCTGGTTCGGTGCAATCTTGGAGTGAGCAAATAATGTGTGAGCAAGTGACGTCAGGGGAATTTGAAGGGGGCTGTCAGGCGAACGTTCGACACTATATTCTCTGCGCCCGAAAAATGATAAAACATACTGCATATTTCAGATAAAAGTCCTGCTTGGGAGCCATTCCCTGCAGAAGAACCCAGATTTTTCGGGGAACTCTTCTTGTTCCCTTCGCTCAAATCTTCCCTCGTTTAGCCTAGGTTTACGTTAAACATTGGATGTCTCTCTCACCTGCAGCAAGAGGCACGATCACAAGAAGCAGCACGACAGCGATTTTCATGTTGGTATAATTCGATGTCGAATGCCACAGATATCTGCAATATTAGAGTCAGACATAGCTTATACTACAGCCTTTTGTTTCGTGTAGAGAGGTTCTAAACATACGCGGCTGGCGCAACCTCTCGGAAGGAACAGGTGAACTCTTCCATATGTGTACGGGATGTTTTTGCTACTTGCATCATCTCCATCATCATCTCCGTCATCATCTCTCACTATCTACAAATGGCACTGGGGCAGCGCAGAGTCTGCTGGCCTGCATCAGCCCCATCTCATCATCGTCGCTTTATGTGTGTGTGTTACTTGCATCAATACCGCAAAAACTCTGCGTAATGAATGGGAAACAACCCAGTGCAAATATTGGTTGTTCGTGTGGTTACGGATTGCAAATATAAGATATTGGTTGCCTATAGGAAGCAGAATGACGGTGTCTTGGTACGCTCACAGTGCACTTGGGTGGCTACCGCTATCGCGGCGGACAGAATTAACTATTGTTGAGCACGCGTATGGGGACGTGAAGGCACGTACGTCCCTCCATGTTAAGTGGAGGAAATCTGAGCTTGGTGCTTACGTGCACGTTCTAGACTGAGAATGTACGGAGCATGGTACTCCGAGTGCATTAGCGGCGCTCTCACTCATTCTCCATGTGTGCCCACGGTACCTTGCCGTACGACGCGCCAGTCCGCAGGGGCATCTCCATGATTACTGCTGGAAAACACGGCATTCGACACTCTACCGCTAGGAGCGAATGCACATAGAAGCAAGCGGTCAATTATATCACAACCATGTTACGACGTGGGACTTTTCAAACTTCCTGCGGTCTTTGTGGGGCCATGAAAAAACAAGCGCGTAAGAGGTATACGATTGCAAACAACTGAATCGTGCTGTCTGAAGTAATTCAGCCCACTGAAAACCAATAAAAAATAAAATCGGCCATCGCAAGGGAAAGTTTCAAAGTGCTAAGGCAGGCTTTTTTTTAGACCCTTCTTCTTCCTTCCCATTCTCTTCCCATTTCCCCCTCCTTTTCCCACCCCCAGTGGAACATGCCGCTATTCAGGCAGGCAGACTGCATCTGGTTTTCCTTCAACGCGCATTCCTTCTCCTCGTCCCCCCTCGTATAATTCAACATCTTCAATGCTTTCCTCAGGTTACGTGAAGCACCCTGTGCCGAAGTCTGTTTGTCTTACAACGTATACGTCACGTGACAGCATTGTGCCCAGGAAAAACGTTGCTCGCAGTGACAACGACCGACGTCGCAGGACGACACACAGTTTATACCGTCTATACAACACCGAGATAGACAGCGCAACCCCTGAAGGGATTCGAACCATTCACCTCCCACATCTGGTGGTGATGGTTGTAGGTGGAGTCGGGGATCTCAATCACAAAGCCACAACAACAACTTTATTGTGCGATGATGGATGAGGATGATGAGATGATATTGGAGATAATGAGATGACGAAGGCCACTATAACATTACGGTTCTGTGAAATAAACACGAAAATATATACAAAGTGACGCACCCTTTGAAGGAACAGTAAAGTGAAACGGAACCGCCATATTTTTATGTGCTACGAGTTACAACTAGGTTTAGTGATGACGCACGCATTTTGCAAATAGATAAATTTCAAATATTGATATTTCCGCGATCACGGCGCCAACAGACGTCCGCCACGTAAAACTGGTGGAGGCCACCTCAGATTGGTTGACAGGTATCACGTGATATTGAAGTACGATGTAACGCATTTGAGACATTACTATTAAACATGTTTTGGAAAAAAAAAGTGGCGGCAGCTTTTTATTAGTTCGGTTCAAATCATGGCTTAAGCAATTGTAACCTGCACGAAGGACATGCGTCTTGAGGGGTGTGCAACAACGTGTGTTGCGCCATCTGTTGGCCTCTCCCCACGTCGTCTGCTGGAACTGCTCCTCCGCCGAGAGAGTGAAAGCCGTGAAAACCGCTTTTCTATTGCTGCTGCGTGCAGTGTCGTACACAAAAGTCCGTATTCACCAGCCGACTTGAACCATTGGTTTAGTGACGTCGGGTTTAAATCGATCACGTGATCTCTTCGGCTATGAAGAGCGGTTGACCAAAGGGTGACCACAACGCATGCGCACTATTGACATTGGCACGAGATGGTTGAGGGGAGGGAGAACGTAGCAGACGACAGGATTGTGAAGAGGAAGGCTCCCGTTCGTTTTTTGATTATGATGTTAACGGAAGAAAAGTTCAGGCGGCGCTGGCGCTGCTGCAGGTGGCTGCGGATCGCGGTGTCGGTAATCGTCGGTTATGCGTCATGCCTACCTCTGTATTTGTGAATGGCAAGCTCTTGATATGGTCGCTTAAAAGAGAGCGTTTGCCATGTTATTTGAAAGGCAGCAGTAGGTATCCTCGCGCAGGTGATCGTTGTGCTTTCGTCGGTGTTCGGTCGTCGATAGTGGATGCGTATAATAACGTCATCCGCATCGACCATCGCTTTTTTATCGTCTGTTGTGCGGCATGTGTGGTGAACTGCAACGATCAAGAGAGCCTCTCGATTGATGGGGCATTCCAGCAGAGTCTTTTATACGCTTCGAGCCTGATATCATGTTCGCAACGTGTGTACTAGTGCTTGATCACTGTAGGCTATGTAAACAGAAAGAACACTGATGCAAGGGTGACCTTATCCTGCAGGTGACTCCCATACGCATAACTCGACGTGGTACTTTCAACGTGCCACAAATCTGCAACGCGTTAGACCATCTCTTTGCTGGCTGTGTTTCTTTGTAGTGTGACTCCTACCGAAAACGTACTCATGGTGCTGCCTTGTTTACGTCCTGGGCATGTGTGTGTGTGTGTGTGTGTTTCTTTGTTTGTTTAGCGCTGTTTTCGTCAGTTACCCAGGGCGTCCCTGCTTGTGAGCGTGGAAGTTGCCAGTGTCGTGACCCCCTGTTAGTGCGGTGCTGTGCTTACCTCTGATCTCCTTTATTTCTGCATTTCAGCATATAAGATTATTGTACAAATCATTAAGCACTAAATTGATTGTTCTGTTCAGCCAACAAAGATACATAATTACGTTGCGACTGTCTCTTGCTCTGATGAAATTTCACACAATGGGAACATACCTAATGTATATATTTGTCCTTACCTGTCATCAGCTATGATGCACTTGACATCACAGATGTAATAATCGCAAAAATAAACGGCCACACTTTCATGCCATTACACTGCATCCGAGCCATTCAGAATTTTTAGTTTATTGAGACTGTGTACACAAAATACAGATGTTAAAATGAACCAAATACCTCGTAAAGAAGGATATCTTATACCGGTTTCAATAGTGGTGTTTCAAGGATGGAGCAAACAGGAAAGGACCAAAGAAAACACACACAACAACAGCTGCAACATCAGCCACAAACAAGCCTGTGCTGCCATTTTGTTCAATAATTGTGTTGAGCTTATTTGTTCACTTTGTTTGTTGTTCACTTATTTGTTTGTTGGTTGGGGACTTATCTATTTTTCCATGCTCATTCTTTACACACTGGCATTGTAAGCAATTTCACTGGCATTATCTTCGCACCATTACATGCCAAAACATCACCACCACCAATGCCTAAAAACTCCCCACAGCTCATGCCATGCTATAATACGGCTGCCAACAGCACATCATGCACTAAGCAAGCGTATGAAGGCGGGGTAGTTGGTACGAATTCATTCCGCAGCAGAGAGACGTGGACAGAAGGACGACGACTGCATCATTCACTACGATCTTTGAAATCACTCCTTATTCAGGTTTTTTTTAATTTATAAAATAATTTGCATAGTGATGCAGTTACAGTTATCACTTCACTCTTACACAGATTGTAGAGGACGCTACTAGTTATCTCATTAGAAACGATAACCGCTAGCAGGCGCCGATGTTGAGGGTGTTTAATAAAAGGAACCGGCATGACCGGGGGGCGTGCTTTTTTCTTGTTTTTCTGCCCGCTATCAAGACTGGGTACGTCTGCAGTTACTCGTCAATTCCCAACATTCACTCACCACCACTCAACTTTGACTGTGAAATGACATAAGAGGCCTGTGTGATGCCACGAGAAAGATAATCTCCATTGTACAATTGTGTAAACTTATTTAGGGAATTTTTACTTCAGCAGCTCTTCACCGCTTTCTTGACATTTTTTCTAGTTTTCCAGTCATGCAATAGTTCTCAGACTATTCCCAGTTTTCCATGCTTTACTGGATTGCAGATATCCTGAAATACAGACGATGATTCAAGCAACTCAGCAACTGAGCGTTTGAGGCTTACATGTTTGTATCATCCGTATGTGTGGCCTGCTTCGACTAATTTTCGTTTACACAGATGATAAAGCTATGAAAAAATTATTGCACAGGCTGCATTTCTGCACTGTGCGGTTATGCAGTTTGACTGCGCACCTTTGTACTGAGAGATTGTGCTATTTCTTGAGAAACAACACAGTGGAATACTACAGCAAGGCACACCTAGAGATGCTCATTCTAGCATAAAATCTCAGTGCTACAGCAAACAGCAGCACTGATTATTGATCTGTATCATACCGTAAGGGGAAGTCTGCAGTGGAAAATTGGACGCAATGCAAATAAGCTTATACAAAGAAAAGGATGCAACTTGAAATCATGTGCATCTTAGCTACAATGTGCTGTATTACTTTTATTAAAATTTACATGATTGTATATCTTTCTTCTGCAATTTCAGTTATTTTTTAGCCACATTGGCAGTTTTCACTTTGCAGAAGCCGACATATTGATCCAGTTGTGTCAGCACAAATCTATGCAACTGAACAGTTTAATGTAGTGAGCATGGTGTACTGTATCATCAAGGACAAAGCCTGGGAGCAGATTTATGGGACACAATGCTGAATTTATGGAAAAAAATTTGTAGATGCCTCTGCATGACTAACCACCTAACTTCAGTAATGAGTGGTGGACATGCAGAGTCTTCAGGCAACTTCTGGTAATTAATACATGTCATATGGGAGATGGTTTGCAAGATACCACCACCCAAAGCAACAGTTTCACAGATTCTGGCCATATGCATTACGTTGGCACACAAGAAGAGCATGTAACTACTTCGGCCCACTTTACTGAACTTTAACACCCCTAAGAGTGCCATAGAAAATGTGGGGGGAGGGGTGGGGTTCTAAAAAGAAACAGTAGTAGTGTCAATTTCCCATTAAAAAGAAATGAAAAATTCCACACACACAACCACGAGATTTCTGAACCTATGGTGAAGCTAGCTCTTACACACACATGTTTTTTGTGGGGCATGGCATGGTGTGCCTAAGCTAATGCCAGTCACATATTTGAATAGCAATAAATTTGTATAGCAATTATTTTCTTCACATATGGCATTGAAGAACGGCTTACCTGAAACAAAATAAATAATCAGGTTTGACACATATACAATCATACGTCACAGGCATTTGGTGCCAGCCATGCAGTGAAAGCAGTGTGCACGAGATGCCACATATTCTCCTGGTGATCATGTGAAGGCTTTCCAACAGTAAATGTATGTACGTGGTATCTTTTATTGCAACAGCATTCAGGCACTGTTTCGAATGACAGATCCATAGATGTTAGAATCATTTGTCATGATGCTGATAACACATTCTTAGTTACACCAGAACTTTGTGACCGTAGTATGCCCATATTCTGTTTATTCTCCACTCACTGCTGTACATTTATGGGTGGAGTGCGAGTCAAGGAAGAGGAGAGCTGGTGTGAAATGAGAGTACCAATGTACAGGACATGTCATACAGCAAAAACCATGGACACTTAGCGTGCACCTGAGCTGGTGCAAGGAGAACAAGTTGTAACATAATTGAAGGTAAAGTGATGTACTACGCATATGCATATTAGCAGGATTTGGTTTGGTTCACTATTTTGTAACTCAGCTATTCAGAACACGTTCAAGACATGCACAACACAGCCAAATTAGAGGGTAGTGTTTCGGGTGTGTTGTATGTTGTTACCGTCAATAAATTTTCCTATTGCAATTAGAGGTATTGTGGCATTTGCGATGAATAGAAGCATGATTGCAATGTGGATGCAGGTGTATATGATAAATCATGTGGCATGATTCCATAGGGATGTGTTTTTCGATTCTTAAGATTTACCTCAACACGATCAACGTGGCTCCAACCAAAGTTAGCTCGAAAGAGGGGATCCCGACATTTCGGAGCCGAACCGGCTCCTTCTTCAGGGGTGACGAACTAACAGGGCTAACTTTGGTTGGAGCCACGTTGATCCTGTTCAGTTTCTACCCAACCTTTCTGCACACCTATGTCAAACATGTTCACGTTTAAGATTTACCTGTACAGGATATGAGGCTACACAAAAAGAGTGCACAGATCACACCAGTGTAAAGCTGCAGTGCGTCGAGTAATTTTTAACAGTCCTGCTCACAAAATGATGCAGAACAGCATGCGGACATTTTTGCTTGAAAGAAAAGCCTTGAGCTTCAGGAGACACAAAAGGGACACCATTTTTGGTTTAGCGCTGTATTCACGCTGAACAGATGAGCACATGGATAAACTCTGTGGCCATATGACAGCTATCAACGACGTAAAAGGAGGAGAGCTAGTGTAACATGGGTGCTTGTTTACCCTGCTTTACTACTGTCGTCTATATCCACACTGAACACATGAGCACAGAAATAAACTATGCGGCCATACGGCAGCTATCAGTAACGTAAAAGAACGATAGCTACTGTTAACATGGGTGCATGTTCTTCCATGTGCTCGTGTGCTCAGTGTGGATATAAACGGCTGCACTGGCTGGACAAATCTGTACCCATGTCAACGCAAGCTAACTTTCTTTTAAGTAGTTGACAACTGTCATGTGGCCATGTACAATTTATCCATGCGCTCATGCTGCAGTATGGGGGAACGACATTTCCATTTTGATGTTGCATGAACCAGCTGACTCCTATTATAATTGTCAATACTATCTATTGATGAGTCTGTAGCCTATGTTTTGTTATATTCGTCTGGAAGGTGCTCTATGCAGTAATTGCAGTTGATCTAATTTTCAACTTTAACTGCAGTTCAATGGGAGCAAGAGAGCTTCAAAGTTTCTGTACACATTCCCCTTTATTCCTGTGCAATTCAAACGTACTGCAGTACGACACCTCAGATATATTGGCGGAGTCAGCATGTGGAATGTAGCAAGGATTTTTTTTTTCCTTGTGCACCATTGCTCACTTATGTTCTCATGTGACCTTGACAACTAATTGGGCAGGATATCCAGAGTGCACGCTTCTATGAAAAAAGTCATCCTTGTGGAACTATGTAATAGCCTTTATTGTCTGAATATAAACAAAAAACTCACGAATACAAAGTTGTTGTGATGAATGAGTCCATTGCAGAAATTTTAAAGAGAGGATCTTCAGAATATATGTGCTTATACAATGCAGAAAAGCTGTCAGTGATTGGTCATGGTTATGTACCTGCAATAGTAATGATGCTTCCAAAAGGTTTGCAGCCTCCTTTAGCACATTGCTGTGTAGTGTCTTTTGCAGAAGCAGCCCTACAAAAGCACATCTACTGTTACCAAATGATAAATCAATATAGAAGTAAGCAGCTGTCCCTTTGAACGTTTTCTAATGTAGCAGTGGCAACACGATACCTGAATAACAGATTTTCATTGGTCTGTTCTGCTGTGGCATGTTGAAATAAGTAAAACACACATTTCAGTTTCACCTATGCTTGCATGTGAATCCAGGGGAAATGGGGACCTCCTTAGCTTTTGCTCCGGTATTTTCATAATCGGGGATCGTAAAATCTGCTCAGATTTCGTGTTCAGTGTAGTGCAACAGCATGCAATATCTCCATGCCTTGATAGCACCCACACAACAGCCGCAAGACGCTAATGCACTTTATGATCAGTCCTATTGCATTAGACACGCTGCGAAGAGATGATAGATACCGGGATGGTTGATAACCAAGCATGCCAGTGGATAACGCCCCTCAATTTCTCCATCGGGGCTCGCAACAACCATCTAGTATGTTATCGCTCTTACTGTACAATGACGGGGGCGCTTACAGTGTGTATCACAGGAGATGACGCTCATAATAAGCGCCAGCACTACTTATGCTTTGTTTTTGAAGATGCACATTGACGTTCGGCCATCCGCACGCTCTCTCGGTCCCTTGGATTGGTATATGGATTTTGTCCGGTGGCACATGTCGATGTCACTCTCTTTGACCGCACTTTGACGGTGCTTTTTACGTTTGTCATGCAAAAGTTCGCAATAGCGCCTTCTAAAAACAACAGCCGCATTTCGTACCCCCGGTCAAGCGTTACGCCGTTTTTGTTTACTAACCGTGCATTTAAAACGATGCTGCTTAATTTTTACCAGTTAACTTCGAATTAGTGCAACATCACCTACCGCAACCAATCTACGATAGTTTTTTCAACACACTCGTCCACAGTAGTTGCAACGTATACTTAGACCGATGTTAAACTAGCCCCTCCCCTAGTTTAAAATACGTCCCATTCAAATGCATGGGGCTTAAACCACCAGTTTATGTAGCTTGGGTGGATGATCGAAATGGAACATTTGAGGCAAATATTCGTCCCATTGTGATCAAATCTGTCTCCTGGGCGCTTCTAGTAACTATATTAATCGAAACTTACCCAAGATTTGATGAAAAATTCTTCGTGAACCGGGGATTAGGCCTACCGGCTACCATCGCTTCTGGCAGACTCTAGTGAAATGCGCATGCGCTGTGCAGGAAGCTCGCTATGTGCGCCGCCATAGGCTTCACAGCAGCAGGTGGTAGAGCATGGGGTGGTGATCCAGGATTGGCGAACGAAAGTCTCACGTGATTGATTTAAACCCGACGTCACTAAACCAATAGTTTAAGTAAGTTGGTGAATACGGGAGCGGGAGTGGCGTACGACAACTCCTACAACGCCCTAAATAATTGACGCCAAGAGCTATGTGGTGCCCAAAAGGAAAAGAAGAGCCATCAAAAACGCTGTACAGTCATGTGGACTGGCGTTCCAAGACTCCACAATTGTCCTTGTAGCTTTTTCCGTCTCATCAATACAGCCCTAGTAGCACAAAACGTCTTGTAAACGTCGAGGAAAGGTCTAGCCATAACCACATTTTCATCTAGGAGACGTCTTCAATCTGATCTACATAACGTCTTCTATCCCCGGATAAGTTGACGCTTTCCCGAGTCTTGAAGACGTTCAAAAAATGTTTAGAACACTAATTTGAATGTGAGAAAATTCAGCCCTGCGGATATCCACCGGGTACAGTTTTCCGGAGATCTGCCTCTTTTTTTTTCATTTTTCAACCTCAGTCAGTCACCACACGTCCCATTTTCTGTCAGAACTGCAAGCAGCACTGCCAAGTGGCATTTTGGCCAAAATCGAAGACGCGGGTGGACCGCGTTAGCAGAGGTCCTCCCACCGTAAGAACAGCAGGCTCCCTCCACGGCGTAACACGTAGGGGAACCAGAGCGTAGAGGTGGTCTATTCCCTTGCAAAGGGAAAACAGATACTATACATTGCTCGTCTTAGAAACTCCCGTAAACTCGATAGCCGTGCTCGTCTCAAGTCAAAATGGAGGGTGAGGTGTCTAAGTTTATTTCAATTACGCACACAAACAACACTGAAATGGGAAATTTCTGGGAGTATTAACTCACCGTCAACTCAACTCCTGTGTTTCCTACTGCTTTTGGTTTGAGACAGTCAGTAGGTCCGCCGATAGTAAACTTATTCAGTGCACACAAATCGTCCTCGTCTAAGATACGTCTTGAACACAGTTGGCGAAGACGTATTATAAATGGAAAGTCGGTACGTCTTGCAAACGTGAACGGAAGATATTCACAGGATGTCTTCCTTTAGGATATCTCTTCAACTGAGATGCCGAAGACGTATTATAAACGTTAAATCGGCGCGTCTTATAAACATACTATAAATTACGGCTTCTAGACGTCGCGTTGACGTCCTGATCGTCTTCTTTCCTAATTTGACCAAGTAAAGACGTTTCCGCGACGTTTAGTGCTACTAGGGCAGCTCAAAGTGACCGCCGATTTCGGGAGCAAAATTGTGGGATAAAAACAAATTAACCAAGGTCGTACAATATATTTCAGAAGAATTAAAATGGTCTTGTTTCCGTTCTATTGTTTCCCGCCAACTGGATATAGTCGCGGTTGTCGTGAAAACGCAAGAATCGACTTGAGTACTCGAAATGGCCGGCCCACGTGAACGCAATCTTACGGAAGTCAAACACTGCGTGCGAACTGAGTTTTGTCTTTCGTCGTGTTACAACGTAACTGCAGGTATAACACCACACTTTTAGGTACGCTCCATAACTTCTGCTGCTCGAATGCTGCTACTGTTATAGTGAGATGTGGGTCCCATGCACTTCAAGTTACAAGGGCAGTGTACCTGCTGTGGATTCTATTCAAAACGGTTAGCTTGATCTGAAATAGAACTCTACCCGAGAAACGTCATCATGACGTTGGTAGACAGACTGAAACCGAAACAAATCAGAATGGGAGGGCTGGGTACCACGAACGGGTACTTGTTCGCTGCCTCCTACTGAAAGAAAAATAGGACCGAACGTCGCGTCCCCTTCCTTCAGGGACCATCGTAATCCCCTCAAGACCGTGACTTACAGCTGCGTGACTAGCTTCCAGCGCAGTTCAACTCTACCAAACTGGTGGCGCTGTTGAACACTATGACGTCATTTGTTTACAAACAGGGTGAGGTCTATTGGTCAGAGCACGCCGTGAAGACCGTACGGATCATACAGTCTCATGTTATTTGCTCGCGGCGAAAACATTGCACGTAGATATATAAGGAAACGTTGCATACGACGATCGAGAACATCTTCTGTGGCGCTGTCACTCTATTTATGACCACTAAGGCGATCTAGATGAAGCTCATTTAGTAGACTCTAGCTGTACACTGAGAGGTTAGACTGATATGTCCAATGAGTACGCATAGCCAATGAGCCCGTTCCATCCGTCCAATGAGCGAATGCCCAATGAGTACGCAATGAGGCCGTCTAACCAGGACTTATCCTACCGGCATGCTTGAATTTCCTAGCCTTCTCTCTAAACCCCAACAAACCAAAACATAACTGAATATTAGAGCCGGGACCACTTCCTTGCCACGCTGCAGTCGCAATATTAGAAACTATAATGGGCAACATCGATCTCATACAGCTCCTAATATGGCGGTAGCCGCGGGTGCACAGTACCTTGTACCGGGTCCACTCTCTTCGAAACGGGTCCAAATGCCGATGTGCCCCTGTTCCGATCGTTGCCCAGGGCTGCCATGACAAATATGGCAGCTACAGCCCCTAGTTTCATTCTGCGAAGGATGATATTGGAGACGAATCTGTTCTGTCCCGTTCGTTGTGATTGCGCACTTTCACGTTGACACTTCGTCGTTGTCCAGTCACATTTCTAGGAGCATGGACGTAGGGTGCATGTTCGGGTGAATGTTACACGATAGATTTTCGACACTGGTTCCTTATACCATGGTCTTCTTTACAGGGTGTCCCAGCTAAATGCGAACATATCACTCTTTCCGAGATGGAAGCAATTGCATTATAGCGTCGGCTGAATGGCACTCCTTAGGAGGGCGTTAGCAAACACCTAAGGCAATGTCTTGGTCAACGCAAAAAAATTGTGAAGGAACACGATATTTTCTTTCTTTTATTTCCTTCACCCGCAACGTGAGAGGGTGAAAGAGCACACTATCGCCTTTGGCGTCCTGGAAAAAGATTAAAAGAAAACACACAATGCTACCCAAGATAAGAGCAGTTCCGATGGAGTTACCCGATACATTTGTTTTTGTTTTGTTTCCGCAAGTTAAAGCTCATCTTCGACGCATGAGGCGGCACTGTGCTCCTTCATCCTCTCACATTGGGGGTGAAGGAAATACGCTCCTCTGAATATGTGCAATGAATAAACAGAAAAAAAAGGTGTTCTTTCACGAGTTTTTTTGCGGACGATCTATCGAACGGCTTTTTGTTCTGAAAACGGCTCCGGTATCAGGTGACCAAAGGGACCAGGTGTTCTCATCGGGACGACTTCGTAGCTTTTATAATTCACAAGTGAATTATTGAAGGTTAATTAAGATATTGCTTTAGGCTTTTGCTAATGCCTTCCTAAGGAATGCCCTTCAGCCTATGCTGTAATGCAATCGGTTTCATCTCCGAAAAAGTCATATATATATATATATATATATATATATATATATATATATATTATAAAATATGTTCGCATTTAGCTGGGACACCCTGTGTATATACGCAGTAAATTCAAAGCACCCTTTCTGGGTAAAAAAAGGTGTTTTTAAGCAAATACACCTTTTTTAATTCCATGAAGTTAACCAAAAAGTGCAAAAAGGGTGCTAAAAAAGGGGCATGAGAAAATACACTCTTTATTACACCAAGTGCTGTATCAAAAAGGGTGTTTTTATGCGTTTACACTTGGTCTTTTCCCTTTTTACACCCTTCAAGTAACACTGGTGTAGAAAATGGTGTTTTTATGTAGCAATAAGGCTGACCGCTCTCTGGTCTAACATGATGTGTGCAGGTGGTCATGTACAGGAAAACGCAAATAGCCACTGACTGTGAAATTTATCACGTGGTGTCCAACAAGTTGATTTTACACTTTTGAAACACGAGCCCGTAGCACCAAGCTCACAACAATGTGGTTTGCAAGGAACCAAGCCGACAAAGCTAGTTCTAAGCACAGAGATCAATAGGATGACAAAACCGAAAAACTAAAGGCAAGGAAGAAAAAGGCTGGTGTGAACAAAATTTCTGCACATAAGACCGGCACGCACAGTATGACTGTATTGCCTCTTTCCTTGTATGGTGGAGCAGTCACACTGAGATGATGAGGATGGATCCCACAGGTATATAGAGAAATATCACTATCTGGGACTCTGAACAACTGTATGATTCGTTCAAAACCTTCAGTGTAAGAGTCATTCTACACAAGAAACAGCTGCTACAAAACTGCATTATAATAGTGTCATCCTATTGCTGTTGACGCTTAGAGAAACAAAATCTATGTATCATCATTGTGCATACATACATATGCTGTGAAGCCTCTTTAGTCAGAAAGGGGAGTAGATATTTATGCTTAGTTCAAACAAACTGTGCTGCATCATATACCGTAACTCAATCATAAACTGCCATGGGCCAAATTACTGCTTAAGTCAAACAAACCGCCCTGGAGACTGAGCGTTTGAGTTGAACGTACATGAATTAGGTGGCAAGGAACATCCACAGAAATTTAAGAGCTTCCGGGAAGGGGCTGCCCTTCTTCAGGTGTGTGCCCCCCACCCCATCACCTGAACAAGGGCGGTCCCTGCCCAAAAGATCATCAAAAATTTCGATGGATGCTTGTTGCCGTCTCACTCACTTGTTAAGCATGTAGCATTTCCTCATCGATTTGGTGGAATCACTCCACAACTCTTTCAAACATATATGGGTATATCTAGTTGTGAGTATCGTTACTGTTGGTGAGAGAGAAAAAAATTATACACCTACAAGTACACGCATATTTTGACATACCAAAAGTGGCAGTATGGCACAGAGGGTCCAGTTGTAATTTCTACTTAGCAAGCGCAACCCAGCTGTTTTGTTCTATTGTGGTATTTGAAATATGGCATCCAGGTAATGACGTGAAGGAAGGAGATGCTTAGCACATGAATGTTGAGGTCCCACTGCTCCGCTATGTACTTCTGTTGCATTTTGGGGCTACATCTTACCCATGGTCTACACAAGTTTCCCTGTCGTGTAATATGCAAGGGCTCTGATGCAAGAGCCAGGTTGTCACTCACAACAAAGAAACTGTCTGTAGGTGAAACAACATAGACATGGAAATGCCTGTCAAACTCAACACTCAGCATTTCAGGTACTTCGAAGATGATCTCTCTGTCGATAGAGTGGATGTTTCAGACCTCCACGAACTTGGGTAGGTCATCGTCACTGATGCAGGACGGCAATGTCATTCCAGGCTTGTAAGTTGCTGCTTCTCATGGAATTTAGCGTGGAAACATTTGCAACTTTCGTACCTCTCTGTGTCACAAAAGATCTCTGTCTGTCCCTTCGTGTTCCCTAGCCTCGGGATTTTTTTACATTATGCATCATCTTCACCAGTTCGCTTGCTTCCTAGCCATTTTTTCATTGACAAAAGATCTGACCACTTCTGGCAGATGTTCCATCAAAACCGGCCGACTTCCTGTAGTGAAAACATTGTTCTCCTTTGAGGCTTCAGACAGGATGTAGGCATGAAGGTATTGATGCCTTACTGCCAAAGTATATGTGATGTTCCTGAAGTTGTGCAGTTTTCGTGCAAGGTCTTTGAAATATTGATGTTTTGACTCAAAGCGCATCGCCCACACGTGAATTAACGGCCCATACTTATAAATGTTTGCCGGATAGTGAATCAAGTAATGTACTTTACATGGCACTTTCACCTGTCGAAACAGTGCTTGAAAGTCAAGACAAAAGAAATGAATGAGCCGTTGCAGGTAGGGCACGTAACCACTGGGTAGCTTGCGGATAACGAGGAGCTCCACTATGTCACGCAGTAGTAGGTACAGTTCCCACACCCTATTTGCAGACGGCACGGAGTCACCCATGTACAGTGAAAAGTCTCGGAAAAAAACAAAATATTTGTGAGGCACTGCCCTTCACTCATTTTTTCCTTTTGAGGGCATCTTGGGATACCTTCTCTGGTCTATTTTTCCTGTCACTCACTTCATAGTTGTAGCTTTCGATACACTTGTTGAGGTGACAGAGGGAAAAGAAGCCATTGGACACCAGGTAATCAATTATGTGCATCATCACAAATGGGATCTCGCCTTCCAAAATGTCGTGCATGATGTCAGTTGGAAAGTGTTCCGTTGGATGAAACCCAGTGAAGTTGAAAGTGCAGGGCTCCCGAACACCATATACAATGACAAAGTAGGTGTGTCACTCTTGAGCATATCGAGATGATGCAGATGGCCTTCTGGAGTCATAGATACAAAGTCGGCTTCAAGGTGCTTATTACTGACCTCATACCGTAGTGCCAAACAAAAGCGGCATATTCTTCCTCCGCTGAAGTTACACTTGAAGCCTCCGAGCCTGTGGCATGAGAGATTGTCACCTGTCACTATGAAGACCGTTCCCTTCAGTGTTTGTCCATTCACTCTTAGCCCCTCATTTTCCAGTGACGCAACATCCTCCATCAAGGGAGCAAAAACTTTGTCCAGGCCATAGGCTGAGGCATGCTTGTCATTTACAAGTAGCACAAGGTGGATCTGCGAAAGTGAGGACCTTGTCCTTTGGGGAAGGTTCAGAATGGAAAAGTAAACACCAAGGAGCTTATGCTTCCCCCTCTTGCTTCCTAAGGGATCGCACACCTTGAATTCATCTGCGTACAGCTGTATGTAAATCATTTCTTCATCGCCCTTGAAGTATGCGTAATCGCGGAATGCTGTCCCGTCAAAAACTGTTTTGAGGTAGCCATCTTCCTTGTCTGGACAGCAAAAATTGCTGTATATATCCGGGACTTAAAGCAGGTTTTTCAGGACTTCAAGTATCGGAACGTAGTGGAAAACATTTCGTTTTCCACGTTCATCAGTTCCGATCACTATGGTTCGAGGTTCCACAAATGGCAGGCAGGTGCTCCAGTAGTCAGTTCTGTCTCCCTTTGTAGACAGCATCTCCATGCCATCACCAACAGAAGACAAAATTTCTGCCCACTGTTGTGTTGGTTTTCTTGATAAGTCCTCTGTGAGACCCTGGACGTAAGAGATGACATCATTGGCGATCTCATGAACGGTTGCTTCTGGCAAGCGCTTGCTCTCCTTCCACTTTAGAAAGAGCAGTGGAAACTGCTTCACACGATCAGGCTCTCCAGCAGAGTAGCTGCTATCATGGTCACTTTGAAGGCTGTGTTGCTGCTGTTCACCGTCATTGGCCCCTGTTGTCGTGTCATCTGATATGTCGCCATCAGCTGATGCATCCGTGTGTGCGTCAGTTGCAGGTGTGCCATGGCTGGTTTCAAACTCTGTTGACAGGTCTCTTGTTTCTTTCTGGAGGAGGTCAAGGTGCTTGCGATAAACATGCTTCCTATATGAAGGGAAGTGGGTGAAGGACTGCATGCATCCAGATAATCCGCAAATCCAATTCTTTTCATGGCCACGGCAGCCATGGAGGTGGCGAAATAAATCCTTCAACGAAAGCACTCTCCAGTGACATTTTGGGCAGGTGAACTGATAGACGAGTGGCATCTAGAAGAGCAAAATTACCAACGGATTAAAAAGAAAAGCAGAAAAGCAACAATATTTACTGGTGACAAGCTTCCCAGGTGAAAATTGTCTGCAATCCCAAGTGCTTTATGAAAAGATTTCCGCTTGAAACCACCTTGAACCACTTTGTACGTAAGTGGTTTCAGGTGGAAATCCTTTCATAAACCACATGGGATTGCAGACGTTTTTCACCTGGGTTGGGATGGATATACTGGAGGCTGTGAAGGAAGGGCACGGCAACTATTTCAATAGGATACAGCACTGCTTACCATAAATAACGTTGTCCTACGAAGTGACCTATGCAGAACAACCACAACGGATGAACATGTTGTTGAAACGTTTGGCAGAAAGAACAGTGTTCAATGTCGCGAAGCGATCACGTTATGTCGGATGTTCGGACGGCAGCATCGCACAGTTCACTCGTCAACAACGTCACTAAGGTCATTCACAAACGAGCAGTCGTTATTGGGTTCGAGAACGTTTGAGGTGTATGAGGTATAGTAAAATGCTCACACCCATAACTCAAAACCCGCAACGCAAAGTTCGAAATCGAAACCAAAACAATCTGGTGTATGTCGCTGGGATATGTTTCATACTAAACAATGTTAGAAGCGTCTGTTCTCTTATTGACCAAAATACAGGCGATAATTAGAACAATTAATTTTGATTCGTTCAGATACTACGTGCATCCAAATGAAAATAGTCACGTTTTGAATGTCAGTCTGTTAGCCAAGTATCCTAGCCAAGAGTATTGACGCCAGAGACAGGAAGGAACGCGGGTGGTTGTGCCGGTTGTACTGTGTGTTGTCCATGTTGCGCAGTGTACAGTTGTCGCGGAAATCTATTTTAGATCTAATTTTAAAGAATGTCGACTGTGACGTGCTTGGTAACAATACCACACGTCGACGTCAGGCGCAAATGCCGGTTAGAAGATGGCACGCTATCAGCACTGAGGGCTGCGATTGTTGGGTCGAGCATTTTGGCGCCCTACGTGGAGGACAGTGACAGGTTTCCGGTATATGTTGATTGCTCGTTTTCCTCGTACAGTTTTTACAGGTGAGCTGAGCTGTAGCTTGTTCTCTTACGGTATTTTTCTTTTCAGATCTTTGACGCAGATTTTAACCAGTATGTGGAACTCGATGAATGCGACGAAATCCCAGATATGTCTACTGTACGAGTCTTCCGCCCTTTTGCAATGTGCACGCCAAATAATGTACGTTTCTGTGGTTTCCTATTGCCCCAACGAATGTAAAACGATAGCCGTGCCAGTAGACGGTTTATTCTAATGGAAGCGAGCGCTGCAGTATTATGACACCCGCTGCCGCGCAGTTTCATTTCTTGTCCTTTGTTCGCCACATGACCAGGAAGGTCGTGCAAAATGTACATTGTTGTTGATAATATGAATTTCTACCCATTTCCGACTTGAAGAGCATGAAACCTTAGTTTGGTTTTAGTGGGTCGTACGCTGATGGAAATATTGGTTGCAAATGTAGACGCTACGTATGCTAATGTAGACGACGATGAAAGGTTTACCGGCGCAAGGATTTTGTGCATTACTGAACAAATGAAACTAAGGGTATTTTATACGTCTGACAAGTTATTTTGCGACCTAGGACCAACTTGGAAGCATGATATGTTCTACATCTGCACCACCTACTGTCGTTCCTGCCTTGGAACCTGAAGCAAGTACAAGTGGGGCCTGGCCAATTGAAATCGTCACGTAAGTGTTTTGGCAGAAGTTGCATGTAATTTGATGAAAGTGAGAGTTCCGCCCCTTCCCTCAATATGACGGTAAAACACGTTAGCAGCAGTGATGGAAATCCTTCGCCATTTGTACTACAGTGTGCCATTGCTGATGCCCTTTACCAGATCTAGCAGAGCCGGGAAAATTGTACGCAGGAATAGGGAACGCCAGTTACGTCCAGCGTGCACGCCTGCACGCTGGACGTAACTTAAGCTTCGTACAAACAAGAAAGCGAAGGAATGTGAAAAAAACGAGCCAAAATTAAATATGCAGTTATGCCAAATTCCAACTCTGCTGCCTTCGACAAAAACACGAATTGCTGATACCGCAGGAGACTCCCTGCACAGTTGCCATGCACAATCTCCCCTAAGTACAGTTCGAGCAAAAAAAGCTCAAAAAGTCCTCCTTATTTGTATCATGAAATGCTACAGAATAGAACAGGCAGTATGCTGTTCACCTCGATTTAACGAAAATTCAAGTTTATATTTTTGTGCCATATAATGTTGTGTGCAAGTAATTGTTTTAGTATACCGGAGACACTACTACCACATCTACTGGCGTGCCCCCCTCTTACCGTCTCAATGGACACCGGTACATCGTGCTGGTTAGTACATTGTGTTTCCGTGCTGGTAGACTTCGCAGCAGCAGTGCGTCATAACGGGTGTGCTCAAAATGGAATACTTGAAGGAAACTGCACAAAAATGCTTTAAAACATGTTATTAGTCATAGCTAGAATTCAGCAAACGTGGAAGTCGTATCCTGTACAGACCAGTAGGGGCTGCTGGTAAAGCAGCACAAGAAGAGCGTAAACAACCTCAACAGACAGTTATTTTTTGTTCCCGTGCTCTTGAAAGTAATTCATATCACATTAAGGTGTCACAAGTAGCTATGTTACGTACAATCTCTAAAAAGAATGCAGCTAAGTGGCCAAGTACCCATGACGAGAAACAAATTACAATATAGAAGTAATCGAGAAATAATAGTTTTTGAAAGTGCTTTTTGATGCAATTGAGACGTTTTTTTGTTTTTTTCCCCGGAGGATGGTCAGTTAACCTTGCCACTGTGGTTTCTTTAGAACTTCAGAACCATATTCACTGCCTTAATTTATTTGTATTTGTAGTGAGTTCTGAAATGGTCTGTACACTAATGGCACGATAGTATTCATTTTAAACTACAGTGCATGGGGTTCCTCAATCTTTGTGATCCCGATTGGTGTGGTTGAGTTATGAAGCTTGCAATGGTGTTTTTACACATTACATGAGCGAGTGAGTCAGCTGTAGGGCTTTAACCTAGTCCAAGGGAACAAAGGAAAAGGGGAGCACTAGTGGCCTTATTGCCCTCTTTGACGTCCACGTATTTGCACGTTGGCTGTAATCCTTCTTGCTAAGATTCAAAATACTTACAATTCACAAATCGAGAACACATTGCCTGGGGTTGGGAAAAGAAAGGAAATATGTGGACGCTGGCACACACACACACATGCACAAAAATTGGGACAGCTACCTCAGACGCTTCAGTGTCTCATCATTTCGTTGAGGGCCTTGATGAATGCAATGACTGTGCAGAATGCCACATTGTGATGTCACCTGAGAACACATAACCGGCCTCGGTGGCTCAGTCGGTTGCGTGTCCGCCTTCTGATCCCGAGATCGTGGGTTCGAACCTGGCACGCCAGGACGCCAGCAACTTGGTGGCAGGGTACAAGTTGCTTACACACGCCGTCTTCCGCGAGGGACGTTAAAAAGGGGTGCTGTGTGATGCGCTTTCATCGCACGTTAAAGAACCCTCAGGTGGGCAAACGCAATCTAAAGACCGACCGCTGTGGCGTCGCTCATGAACTCAGTCGTCTCGCGACGTAAACCCCCATTTCTTATTATTATTGAGAACCCATATTCAGATCTTGTGAAAAAAGTCATTCCCTTTATTCTTCGTGTTTGCTAAATGTTGCAATTCAGGCAGCATTCTCTGCCCCTTACAGCTAATGGCTACCCTCACTGTGCATGTATAGTCTGATCCATTTAGTGGTATCACAGTATTCACTTCGAACTAGAGTGGAGAGACATCCCAACCTTTTGTTTCATACTGATAGCTGTAGCCACGTTTCTGCTATTTTAAGATGCTCACAAGGTGTTGGTAAATTGCGGCAGTCAGTGAGTTAAATAAGGTCCGGTTACTATAAGAATTTTGGCAGACTGTAACCTACATTTAGTGGCAGGCGTCATCCTTTGTTTTTACAGATCAGTCCAGTTAATATTTATCTAGAACCTGCTTTAGTGCCTTTAGGAACTCGCCTTCTGTTTTTTTTTCTAAAATGAGTACCACATGCGTTGCATTTTTGTTGGCCAGATCTGAAATGAATTTTGATGAGCAATTTGAGTTTTGAACGTCCGCTAGCGAATATCCAAGAATGTTGGTAGACTAGGCTTACAAGCAATGCACCCCACGAGGAAAGTCATATGCACAGTGCTGTTCTCTATTTTGCCATTTGTTGTGAGGAGGCACAGAGCGCGTTGATAGAATTACAACATTTTTTAGTAAACGAGAAGAGCAAAGGTATGGACTTTTCGGTGTGTTCACAAATTTCTTAATTGACGTCTTAGTTGTAATTATTTTGAATTTTAGTCTGGAAGAGTAGAGTGAACGTGTAAATGTAAATGTGTGGGTGTCGCAATGAACGATGTGAGGCCCTTAATTGAGTTGTTGGTGGTCTTCTACACTCTAAATCGTTTGACACCTTTAAAGGTGTAAAATAGGTGTATTAACAAAGATCACACCCCTTTCACACCCTACAACTTTGTTTTGGAAGTTCCTGAGGGTGTAACAATGGTGTACTACACCCTCAGGTGAAATAAGGTCATAAGTGTGTCGCCTGGGTGTATAAAGGGAGTATGTTTATTTTCGTTCACATGAACAAAAGTAAATATATACAACAACAGGGAACGGGAAATTACATTACAAAAGTGCATGGCGTGGATTTACAACCCGTCTACCATCTGATAATGTATGCAAATTTAGAAGATCTCTTGAGATAGTGCTTAAATTTCTTAAAACACATTGCTCCTCATTGCAAGACAGAACAAATACATGACAGTGCTCATCATACTCAACTGCAGTTAATGTTTTATGAGAAAAATGGTATCAGAGTTAATAACATATATGCCTGCAATCTCAACGAACACGGGTAAGTCCTCCTCGGTTCTTTTGCAACAACACAGCCAACAGCAAATGTGTTATCATTACCAACTGCACTTTTCACATAGACTATAGATTCTGCGTGAATATCACGGTCATGAATGTAACTCTGAATTGCTTCTGGAGCATGTTGAAGTAGTATCTGTGTAGTAGTAGATGTGGCATTTCTGATGAAGGGTTGCGACCACACATACATTTGATCAAATTTATGTCTTATTGCTAATGAAAGGGTTATGTTCTTAAAATTTCGAGCAACAACGAGTAGCAACATCTTTAAAATGCTAGTCTTTCCCGCATACGCCATAGAGCTAGGAGAGGACCAAACATCCTGATGAGTCGCGGTTAATTAACAATGTAATGCATTTTACAGGCGTTAGATATTTGTGGGTACCACACTGCAAATCCTTGAAGAAGCGAATAAATGCAACGTTCTAAGTAATTAACATGCACATGGGGGAGGTGCCTGCTCATGAGAAGGTCTACAATTTCACGAAAGGCTATATACAGCTGCCATGCTTCATTGCCATGCACAGCTGCCATGCCATACATGATTATCTGTTTGTCGGCTGTGCATGTTTACACACATTTAATCACCTTGATGTGCATACATATATGGACCTCAATGTGATTATATGCAATATGCTGGTAATTGTGAATACACAGTTACCAGCATATTGCCACGAACCCAGCAGTTTTATTCAGTGTTACACCCTTTACACCCCAATTGCCATGAGGGTGTTAAAATACATCTTAAAAGGTGTGCGCCATGAACATTTTGATTTACACCCTTTAAGGTGTAAAATGATTTAGAGTGTACCTCTTGTGTCTTATCTTTTGTGTCTTCCTCTCCCCCGCCCCCTTGAGAACTTTTTCTTTGTTTCTTTTACGTAGGTTTAAGCCCTGCAGCTGACTCGCTCACTGATGTAATATGCACTAACACACTGCAAGCTTAATACCATAGCCACAGCGTGCCTATAAGGCTGGAGAACACCATCCACTTTACTTCACAACAAATATTGTGGTGTCGTCAACAATATGGATGATTTCGGAGTGCACAAAAAGTACACGAATAATAATATTGGAATTTCTTGCACTGTGGCGAGAGGGAGCCATTGGCTGCACATTGGCAAGGTCAGCTGACCATTCTGCGGGGGGGGGGAATCTCAATTTCATCAAAAACAGCTTCAAGATTTTTTAATACGATCTAGGGGAGGATCTCCTCGGCGATTTGGTGCTGGGCTTATTGTTCCAGCTGACTTCCTCATGGTCAATTTTGGGCTTGAATATGGGAAATTTCAACAAAAATGCGTACTTTGACTATTTTTATTCCTGCAAGTAACAGAGATGGCGGTGGTTGGAAATACCTCTCAGGAGTGGGGCACGATCTTGCAACCTCTCGGCTATGTTTGTGGTTTTCCCGCTATGCGTCCCCCAGCCTCAGAACTTTCCATCGTGTCAGAGTATAGTTCTACTATGTGATCATGAGAGCAGGCTACCCTGCAGGAGGTATCGGAGGGGTCACAAGCGGCATGCGTGATTGCATGTAGGGTGCAGACGGCAAAAAATGACAACTGCTGACACAATGTCAACCACCCTCGACCCTTTCCACGCTTTTTTCGGTTGGAGAGTGGCGTTTGAAACAGCCAGGGTGCACTCTTCAATTAAGGCTACGGTCTCACCGGTCTCACGGTAGCCATGTTGAATTTACTTACGGACTTCCTACGGCGGGGCGCCACCGTCGTGGTTTCCGTGGATGACCCCGTTAGGGAGAAACGCGAGTGGGACAGCGCTGACTGGACCCTTTGACCTTGAGACTCTTCTCTATGCTATTGTACCCGGTGTTTATACGTGTGTAGAAGGGACGATTGTCTCGAAAAGGTCTTCTGAAATTGTCCTGCAAGACGGCGAGTTGATTTACGTGCTTTGGTGTTTTGAGTAGCACGGGGGTAGCTGCCGCGCGCGTAGCGTGTGACGAAGACTGAGCAAAATATAATATATTTGAGATATATAAAAATATACATCTCAAATGCAAAATGGACAAACAACCTCATAAAAAATGGACGCAAATACTAAATAATTGCAGTCAGCTGTGAAGAATCTGTTCACGTGCCGATCGGTAGCAGTTTTATCTCAATACAGCTTACAGAAACAGGATTTCTTGAAATGAATTATGAAATTACCAGTTCTATCGAAACCAGAAGTTCAACTCACAGTGCGCACACAAAATGATAAGAATCAAAGGAATGGCGTAACCGAAGTAAAATAGGGAAGTCGACAAATAGCGGCTGTGACTAGTACGCAGTGGCGTAGCCAGACCTCCAAGATAGAGGGGGCTCGATAGGAAAACTCCCCCCCCCCCCGCTGATCCTGTGTCGACAACACACACATACTTGTGCACACTGCAAACTGAGGATTAAAAAAAGGAACGAAAATACTTGATTTAGACGTTCACAGTACGATTACATGTATAGGCTGTTATGACCAATGAGGTGGTGTCACGAGATCGGAAGTATTTTGAAAAGCTCATACTTTGAAAACCATTCAAGAGTGCTTCTTAGATAGACGCCATGAACTGCAAGAACTTTCGCGATCGTCACACTGGTCCCCCCCCCCCCCCACACACATATATTATGTTCTCGGATTTGCACGATTTGTGTGGGTCGGTCCGTGGCAGGTAGGGGGGGGGGGGCTCGAGCCCACCCTAGCCCCCCCGTGGCTAACTCCACTGCTAGTAGATGAAGATAACTTTTTTTTTCTATTTGGCTGCGGTTCGTGTTATCGCTTTGTGAGATGACGAGAGGTGTGATCTTTCGCAACGCAATGTGGTCATCGCTAGTTTATTTCAGTCGTCTCCATCGCATTACGCGGCGCTGATTGCCCACAGTTTGTCGTGAGACGATCGTTGTACTTGCGAGTAGACGGAGGATCCGTCTACAGACTTCAAAGTTTAATCCAAGAAATTGCATGTGCATTGCAAGATAGTTATCGTGCGACAAAAATTCCTCGTAGCAAAATGGATGCGACAGCACTCCTTCCCCTTGCCTACATAATAAACATTTACCGTGGTGCCCCCTCCTTCCATGCTGCGGTTCTTCGTTCAGTTCCCCCACGTGTAGAAACCAAGGAAACTACTTGGAAAGAAAAAGGAACGAGACAAAAACGCGCGTGCTCTGGGGAAGGGGATTGGCTTATATTCTTTTCTCTCTGAGCAATAGTATTCACGCCTAGCACTGACAATTGTTTTGTAACAGCCTGCTTTCCGCCCCTAACAGGCTTCGCTGTCATAGAAGTTGTCAGTGGCATTGGGAGACCGAAGTTGATTTGTCATGCGCAGCGAAGGACGCAATTGTTATGATGCGAGCCTATTGTGATAATCGCAGTTTCATTGTGATAAGTATTATAATAATAATCAATACAGTTCTATATGCCATTTGACAGCAGGGCTGCTTGTCCGTCGCGTAGCGAAAAGATTGCAACGAAACAGCTGTTGTACGAAATGCCACAAGCGTTCATTGTACACGCACGCATTGCTTATTGGGGCAAAAATAGGATGCTACGATTTTTAGTTCTGTCCACAACAGTTGTTTCGATCCAAAGCCAATATGTTACTCTGTGGAGACCTTGCAAGAATGTCAGAAATACAAGCGAAGAGACACTCAAGTGCCAAGCTCTTAACAACAGCTTTGTTGCTTTCACCTGTGATTCTCTCTTACAATGAGAAATGAGATACAACAATCGAAGTAATGTCAACGCATGCGCATTCTCGTTGTTTTTCCTCGGTCGTTCGTCCTGTGGCCATGTGTCACGTTGACCCGGTTGCAGCAGCACAGTGGATGCCAATCTCCCGTGAGGTGGTCTATTTCCAGGTCTCGCGTAACGGACTGTTACACTGGTTACACACTGGTCGTTTCAGATCTATCCGCTGCGCCGTGGAGCACTACGTAGAAGGTAAGAGCATGTTGGTTGGAACTCATCAAAGGAAGACGTCACCTTTGTCGAGAAACACGCCCCCGGGTAGCGGTAGGGAGCATTTGTGTCAAATAAACCTGGGTTGCTAGTTGAACGCCGTCCGTGTCTGTCGTGTTTGTGTTCGTCCGCCACGATGCGTCGCCGAGAAAGCACGAATTCAGCTGAAATCGCCCGCAGAGCGCTGTCGTCACTTCCGCACTTCGTTCGCAGACCATGGCGCAGACGATATCCCCAGGGTTCAACTGATTTCGGTATTATCGCTGCTGAGTAGACTTTTCATGCTTCTCTCATTTGTTTTGAGCAACGACCGCTCGTCAAAAACGCTTAGGAAACGTTCCTGGGTGGGTTTCCGCGAATCTGCAGTTGTGAATGTAGAAAGGCGCGAGTAAAAAAAGGAAAAATAGATCTCCCCCATTTCCTGTCTTTTTTCTTTTTTTCGCTAATAGAAAAATCGGGAACTCAGACTCGGTGAAAAGCATGGCGGCAAGTGATGGGCAATGGTTCGTGCTGCTTTGTTTCTATGATGTTGTTTTACGCTTGATACACATAACCAACCAGCCAAGCAAATACAGTCGCCACAGCAGTACGAGAATACAGTAGCATTTTAGTAGTTATATTATTTTTCTCTTTGGAATACAGCGTACTGAGGAACGTAGACCGGGACAACGTCACACGCGAAATTGATACACTAGGGAAACGGCACAGGGAAATGTGACGGGGTTTTCATTTCGTCATTTCGACTGGGACATTTTACCCAACGCCGTTTCATCGAACGCCGATTTATCATCCCTTGCCTTTCGTCGTCCCTCGTCTCGGGATTTTACTGTCACGCAAAGACAATTCTCCAAAGCATCGGGGTGCACAATCGGTTATGAAAAGCAGAAAAGCGTGAACGCGAATACAAGAAAACGTACATCTGGTAAAAACGTCTGTGATCTTGTCAGCCTGCTGGCCGGCATGAGCCCCATGCCATCATCATGTCTTCGTGCGTGTGTTGTTGTAATCTTGTATTTTGTTTCGTTAGAACGGATGCGGAAATGTTTTCTTCCCTGTCCCGCAATAATTATACTTGAGCCACTACACGAGGAGTTCCTCGTGGCATTTGCACTTTAGGAATTAGCTAACTCTGAAATTAGCCGCAGGAATACCGCTGGTAGCCTGAATAACGCGGTCAGTCGGGGACATTTTTGGGGCGGGAACGGAACATTTCGGTGTGGAAGTTTCGGTGTACGGACCTTTTTGTTTTCGGGGATATTGTTTACTACAACCACTCTTCGTTGTTTGCGAAGGCAACGCCGATACTGTCATAATAATAATAATTCGAGGCTTTAAGTCGCGAGACAACTGCGATCAGTTACTGTCATGACACAGGTTCTCTGTTCATGGGCTTATGCCCTTTACTATATACTGAGCCTATATGATGTATAGCCATATATTAGGACAATAACGTGAAGGTAATGGCAAATCCTATGAGCACGATATGAAGAAATGCAACGAAATAAAAGCAAGTTTCTCACAGACACGTAGGATTGACGTACTGTCACTGTGACTTCCCTGAGAGAAACATGCGACGCATATGACACGCTACTGCTATTTCCTTTTCATGTTCACCCCCAAAATCTAAAATTCCCTTTCCACATCCAAGGTCACCGAGTATAGCTTTAGAACAGGTTTGCTAGCCAATTTTAGATAGCTTTTAATTATGACACCCAAGTACTCATAACGTTGTACTCGCGCGCTTTAGCCCGAAGAGGAAAAGCCAGTTCGCCGCGTGACTCAGAAGAGACACCCGAACATATGTATGTATATCCAATATCTGTACATCTTCGAAGGCGGAGCAGCAGTCGCCAAGTAAAGATGCTCCAGAGCAGTCGTGTGTTTTGAGCATCTAGACGAGCGAAAGGTTGTCTACACATTGAGCATGCGACCATTAGGATATCCCGCGAAACGTTCGTCCTGAGTGTCAGCTGGATAGACTGCATGGAGGGGACCTTGCCCCAGCATGATAAAGTTCCGAGGAGCAGTGGGGCAGACACTCAAGCCCCCACGTAGTTGTGTTAGTGTATATCACACAAACAAATGTCGTTGACTAACAACGCAGTGTGGGGTTGGTATGACATTTCAGACGCGACGGAGCTACGGCAGACGAGGACAATACGGAAAAGGGCGGTGTGGTGCCTTTCCGTCCTTTCCGTACTGTCCTCGTCTGGCGTAGCTCCGTCGTGTCTAAATGCCGTTTTTGTTATTTTCTTCTTGTCTTGATGGGAAAGTTATGCATCAACTTGTACAACTTCAGGAAGATGAACTGCATTGTTGCATTTTTGGTGATACGATATGCCATGTAAAACAGTTGACATGGTTATAGAAATACCATGTTTTTATTTTTATTTTACTAAGTTATTTAACTGACTAACTACTAACTACCACGTTTTTGTGGCTTCATAAGAAGAACTATTAGCTGGGAAGCCACATATGTAAGGACGCGTACATGTTCACTTGCAAGAGTCATGGACATCGGCAGATGGAATGAACGTTATACGGAAAGTTTTCGACATCGTGCAATGCGAAAGACAAGAACACATAACACAGAAGTAGTCCCACAGCATATGCCTAATCTAATTTTATGAATCCCCCCCCCAAAAAAAAAGGTAAATTTTATCACGATTTGCTGTTTCTTGTTCTCTCTCTTTCTTTTGTTTTACTTTTTGCCATAAAAAAGGATTTGAGCGAAAAAATCCCCTTGGGCCTACATAACGAATGTTTATCATGGTGCAGACGGTACCTGAATTCAGTCATACGCGTTACGTTACGGCACACACGTGCGTGATTCGGGGACGGTTTTTTCTTTTGTGTGTTTGCGTGTGTGGCTGGACACGTTTCCTTGTCGACAGACAGTGTTGTGCGTAGCGGCGCTACTAACAGAGCAGCTCTTTTCGCTACTTTTTCAGTAGCGGAGGAGCGCTCGCGCTAAATTTCTAACCAATAGCAGAAAAATAAATCCCGCTACAAATTTTGGTAACGTGTTCGATGCTGCTACCGCTACTTTCCGGCTACTTTAGTGGGCAAGACAAAAGAAGTAACTCGTATTCCACGCCATTTCACTTCGACAAGGCAGTATCCGTGTCACAATCCGGCATGACCAAAGTGATATTTTCTAATTTCTGTACGCTGTTATTCTGCCTAGAATAAAGTTCAGAGCTGGTATCGACATTTTTCGTGCTTATATTGTTCCTGCATAAAACAATATTTTATTGCCTAAACGTTGTGTGGGCTCTACTTATCATAGATTGAGAAGTTACCCGTCAAAAAGAACTCGTTACAAGTTAAGTTACCATGTGAAAAATGTAACTAAGTTAATAACGAAGTTCTTCAGCCTGAAATCTAACTCGCAGTTACTGAGTTACTTAAAAAAATTAACGAGTTACTTCCAAGTTACTTTGGACACAAAATATCATTACGCAGGCTCAGCGCGCGTGAGCCGTTGAGTTAGACCTTGAGTTGCCTGCGGAGGTGTGCAACACGCTTAGATGGTTTTCGTTTATGTACAACAATAGACCTCTCCCTGTTTGTAAACAAATGACGTCATAGTGTTCGACAGCGTCACAAATTTGGTAGAATTGAACTACGCTCGAAGCTAGAGGTGAACAAGGTCGCGCCCAAAAGCCACAGTCTTGAGGGGATTACGATATTGTCCCCTAAGGGACGCGACACTCGGTCCTGCTTTTCTTTCAATGGGAGGCAGAGAACAAGTGCCCGTTCGATCTATTCGAAGCTTTGCATCTTACTCCCTGTGGGTGCACAATGGTTCAGCTTCATTTCAATGGCAACGGTTCTTACTTCATGAATAAAGTGCATGTCATTGATTGAATATCATGTTTTATGGCAAAAAATGCCATGAAGGAACCGGAGAGAAAGCAAGAAAATATGTGGACGTGAGTGAAAAGCGAGTTAAAAGTAACTTTGAACTTTGCTTAACTTACTTTGGCAAAGTTACCTGAAAAAGGAACGAGTTCCACCGAAAGTTACCACGGCGCAAAAGTAGCGAGTTGAGTTACAAGTTACCAAAAAAAGGAACTTAGTTACAGTAACGAGTTACCTCGAACTCACTACTTATCATGGTTACATGTTCGTCATGAAAAAATATCTTACGAGGCAGCTTGGCAGTAGCACCGGTACATATTTCCTTCCGGTAGCGGTACCGCGCTACGTTTCGGAATGAGTAGCGGCGTTTCAGAGGAGTAGCGAATAGCGGTACTCTGCTACCTAACTGCCGACCGAAGGGACAGGACGCAGGCAAGCTGGAGCATAACCCGGTTCCTTCCGTTCGACTAGAAACAATGAAGCAAAAATAAAAAAGAAATAAAGGAACAACACGAAGAAGCGTGTGTTTGGGAGACGGAAGAGAATTAGCTCGTAGGCTTTTCTGTGTTCACATTCATTGCCTAGCAGTGACAATTCTTTTGTAGGAGCCTGCTGGTTGCTTTTAACAGCTGGATCTAACACGCAGGATGTCAGTGACACTTGCAGTAACCGAATATGATTCAGCATGCGTGGCGAGGTGTGCAACTGTTCAAACGTATTGCGATAATTAGGTTCATTACGATAATTATGTTGATGATACCGATTACAGTTTTATATTCCCTTGAGACCATGGCTGCTTGTGCACCGAAGATAGTGCTGCACGAAATGCTACAGTCGTTCGTTGTACCGCTAGATTTGGTCCACAGGCACACTACACGCACGTATTGCTCTCTCGGCGCAAACATAGGGTTCTATGATTCTTAGTTCGTTCCCAACAAAGATTATGAGCCAAGGCCAATATGTAGGACACGTTGCGAGAATGCGAGAAAGACAAACAAGGAAGCACACAAGAGACACGTTTCGAATAACAGCCTTATGCGTTCCCCCACGATTTTCTTTTACAATTAGACAGGTGGTACAACAACCGAAGGAATGTGAACGGGCGCGCTTTCCCATTATTTGTCTCGGTCATCTGTCCTCCTCTGGCCGTGTGCCATGCTAACCCGATTGCAGCTGGTCAGTGGTCCGAAATCTCGCGCAAGTTGGTCTATTTCCTGCTCTTGCATAACGTACTCAAAGTGTTAGAAGACTTTTGTGGGAGGAGAATCTATACGATAACTTCTCACGAGACCACGGGACGTTGGAGAAGGTAAAAAAAAAGAAGAAGACGAGAACACATGGTGAGACTAAAGGAATGTACGGGTTAAATTTCAAGTATGTTAGTACGGGCATTGTGATATTGCTATGAACATGTCCATGCTGAGTTCATCGTACTGCGGTAGCGGCCATTCGCTTGGCGAGGGTAAAACAACGGAATGAGGCAGTGTAGCAAACACAGAAAAAGAGGAGATGGAACACAGCCATTAGAAATTGGTAAATGCATATAATGTTTATGATAAAATCCGGGTCGACCTGAACCGCATCACATCGTACGCTCTTGGATAGCCGCAAGTGAAAGTTGGCACCACTGTGGTAATCTGAAAAAGTCAAAATGCACAAAAACTTGGCAATGCTCTCATGGGCAGAAATGAAATCTCGAAGTGAGATACACAGCAGAAGACAGTTACAAACCTAGAGAACGCTGTCCATCCTCACCCTTTTACTCCTGTGCTGTACCTCAGACTATAAAAAAAATAATCGTGGGAGAGTCGTAATACAGGTGCTTCTCAGTCCTGCCCCCAGAGTCAAGGCAATGGCACTAGACTAAGACCACTGATGTCTAAGACTATAAAGGGGGGAAAGGCCACAGCTTGGATTACCTACGGGGAATAACAAATAAATAAGAGCAAGCGCACTGGACCAGTACAAAGTTACAATCACTTGGTTACAACTTACCGTTTCTCTCTCGCCAGCCGCCGATGCAGCTTGCGGAATGATTTCCGACCGCAACTCCGCGGTTTCCGAGGATTATTGCACGGCCGAGTCATTGCCGCGCGTTTCCAGTTTGTGCGAAGCGACAGCAACAACGATACTATGAACGTGCAGCCTACCGCAGTATCAACAGTTCAAATCAGAACACGACAGTCAGCACCTGTCAGCAGGGCGTGAATGAATGCGTCCCGCAGCACAGCGGCGGCACAACCAGAGCAGTACGCAACCAACATGACGTAAGGAACACAAGTGACGCAAGCGCCACCTTTCGCAGAATACTGGAGTTGATCACACGGTAGTTATATGATCCGCCACGATGTGGCCACCGAAAATCCTGTATAGTTTCGGTTTGGTCGGAATGTTTTGGAATGGCTTGGGAACGTAATAACCTGCGCTGTGCTCTTCCAATCATGCTGAAATTTTCAGCAATCGTTTTGCGCATAATTGCCCATCCACTGCCACTTCTAGGCTGGTGTGGTGGCATTAGAACACCTCGAAACAGGAAGCCAAAGAAAGGAATTTTTTTCATGTTTTTCTGAAGGCACCTCCAGATTATCGGCGTCATATATCAATAACAGCGAGACGGTCCACCCTCCACGTATCACAGAATAACACAACGCAACAAATTGTGCGCCGCTATCTGCTCTCCCTTTTGCGCCAGTTTTGTACAAAGACCACCCATAATCGGAGATATTGGCATGTTCCAGGCCTTATGGCGCCGCAACCGCATGCCTGGCCGAAAATCTGAAGACGGTCCCTCCGAGTCAAGAATTATAGCTTTCGAATGGCACCAGTTTCACCACCCGCAGACGAAAATGAGAGCTACAGGTCTGGTACAAAGTTGCCTCTTTTTAAGAGGGGAGTGAGACCATAGCCTTAAAATGAAAAAAAATCAATCGAGCACCACGCTGTGATTCTTGACAAAATTCTTGACAAAAAAAGGGACTTTCGCATAGGGAAATTAAAGCACGACTGGACAACGTGTACGGGAAGCCTCTCCGTCGTACACAATGGTAAAAGGCTGGGCTAAACGGTTTCAATTGGGGCGAGAGTCCATTGAAGATGATCCACGCGATGGTCGTCCAGTGGAAGTGGTGACACAAGAAAATTTGTCCCTTGTCGAGGAGGAAATGCTGAGCGACAGGCGTCTGCAGGTGAAGGAAATCCCAGAAAGGCTAGGGCTTTTCAAAACGACCGTTTTTCGCATAATCGGCGAGGGCCTTCACATGAAAAAGGTCAGTGCGACATGGGTGCCACGACTTCTCTCGTCAGTTCAAAAGCAACAGCGCGTCGTCTGTGCCAAAGAGTTTATATAGCTCTGTCAAGAAAACGAAGAAAAAATATTGAAGTCAATTTTCACAAAGGATGAGACTATGGTGCTCTAGTATGATCGCCTTTCGAAAAAGGAGTCGATGGAATGGCGCAAACCAGGAGAAGCACCCCCAAGAAAAGCCATGATCACACAATCCACAAAGATGATCAATGCAACAATATTTTGGGATTGTCACGGGATCCTCCTCGTCGACTTCGAAGAGAGGAACACCACAGTGAATGCGACTCATTATGCTTCACTCCTGCACCGACCGCGAGACGCCATCAAGGAAAAGAGGCGCGGCAGGTTGAGTCGAGGTGTCCGGTTGCTCCTGGACAATGCCCCTGTCCACACGGCTTCCGTTGCCAAGGCTGCACTGAAGGAGTGCGGCTTCGAAGAAGTCCACCACCCACCCTACAGTCCACACTTGGCACCGAGTGACTACTTCCTGTTCTCAAACTTGAAGAGGGATCTCAGACGACAGAGATTTCAAAACAATGGTGAAGTGCGCGCTCCAGCATTGTGCGGACAGAACTTCGCACTATTTTTTCAAGGGTATAAGAATGCTGGTTGAAAGGTGTCAAAAGTGCATCGAAGTAAGGGTGACTGTGTTGAAAACTGATACACTTGTTTCGTCTCTATGACTATTAAAAGTTGGTCGGGCCGGAAACTTATGGAACCACCCTCTTGGTGTTATGCTCTATGAATAAAGTGAATATACATTTTTCAAGTTCACCATTTATTTCTTGTACTTGCGCATTTCAAGATACAGTGAATGTGCAAGGAGGTCACAAAACAATACGTTTATTTTTGTGACCTCCCCGAAATGACAATATTTACTTCAGAAATGGCAATGTACAGGTACACTATGTAAATCTGGTGCACCCAATTTTAGGTTCGAATGAGCAACGAATAGCAACTGCCTTCCTTTTATTTTCCTATATATGCCGAATTTTAAATTTTTGTTTTGCTGTTTATGCGTTCAGTGAATTAGAAAGTGCTTAATGTAAACAACACTTAGTTAATTTCAAGCTTTTTGCTCCTTTCTAAGATGTTCCTATCCTGAAGGAACCACCATCTCGAAACCATAAAATATTCAGTAGGTCCCACGCTGGCAGGCGCTGCCACTGAAAATTTCCTGGATTGATATCCTTCGAACTGTGTCATATTCTTCAATGTGTCAATACCTTTGCAAGTAGTTGACATGCTGGAGCGAACTCCTTCTGCACCTAAGGTAACTACGGAGAGTTCCAAGGGGCCGAAGGTAAACTTACAGCAGCATGAATGGGATCAACAGTAGATGCAAACAACATCAATAACAAGAAAAGTGCATTCCCACGAAATAATTTTCTTGTCAAAGCACATATGTATATGTGCTTGCCTATTAACTGAAACAATAATCACAGTTCCCCGACAAGTTTTAATTACTGAGAGTGTATATTGTAGAGGTTGATTAAATCTACAACACTTAATACAAGGTATTATATACTATGAATATACCTTGAAAAATCTCATGTGCCACATATGCTTTTACCTTTTGGAGTTGCTGTGGTAATGAAAGTTTGTGTGCACTGAGCAGGTCCTGCACCCATTTCTTGAGTATGTCGAGGCGGCTGTAAGAGGCTGTTACATTAAAGCTAGAACCTGTTTCTAACACAAGTACAGGTTGGGACAAAAGTTTACGGAACACACGAGTGACGTACTTTTTCTTCGGTGCGACACCCTAACGGCTGCCGGAAGCGGGTGAGTTCACTGTTTCGGAGGGATGATGTTAGCGACGCACAGCGGTAGTTCTGGTGTCGCTTGGGTGTGCCTGGGAGGGAAGCTACCGCTGTGTGTCGCTAACAGCGCTCCCTTCCAACCCTCCGAAATGGTGAACTCACCCGCTTCCGGCGGCCGCTAGGGTGTCGCCGCTAACGTGTTCCGTAAACTTTTGTCCCAACCTGTATCATAAGGATAGCCTCTAATTTCCTTTTATCGCTCTCTTTGTCAAACGCTCGTGAACGCTTAATTTTGTGCACCCTGTATATAAACGTATTATATTTCTCTTTGACCCTCCACAGTTCGCGCGCAGCAATTCAGTCTCCTCATTATGCCTTACCCCGACGCTTGTTGGGGCTGGCGCTTTGTGGTAGCAGTGGCAAAGGTAGATGACGTGGCAGATTCATTCCCCTCTTCACCAGGACCCTCCGCCACGGACATCACACAGTCTACGTATATCTGACATCACACGACCGCAAGCCCGTGTGTGGCTTATACCCTTGTCACACGGGCACATTTACTGCCTTTTATCTCAACTGTTTAAGTACATAGGGCAACAAGTTTGATGTCGCATAGAGCGCGAAACAGTGCTGCGTTGAATGTTTTCAATTGCAATTGTGGAATTTCCAAAAGGCCTTGAGATAAGAGGTCCTGAATGTGCCCGTGAGTCAGGAGTACCACACTGCTTCATTCAGACTGGAAGCGTTCGACGTGTGTTGCCTTTGGGGGGGGGGGGGCGCAGGAGAACGCAGACGCCGCGTACCCAAGCCGCACAATGTACTGAAAGTCGAGTGCAATAGGGGTGGACGGGTAGGTGGAAGGCCTTGAACAGACTCGTGAAACTAAAGAACATTGATAAGACACATACCGTCCACCCTTATTGCACTCGACTTTCAGTACATTGTGCTGCTTGGGCAGTTTCGACCGACGTACCGCCTGAAACCTTCGATTGACTGACTAGCGGGGAAGTTGTGCACCAGGCAAAAATGCTGGTGCTCTGAAGGCGCGCTCTTGGTTATGTGCCTAAACGCTTGTTTCTCCGTGCCCGTCTTGTTCGCTTCTCGGTGCCCGATGTCGTTTTCTCCTGAGTCTTCCCAGTCTTCACCCTTTTACCGAGTCTTTGCCAGTTACGATTACCTCGTACCTCCTACACTGCTTTCGACGGCTTGGGTGTCCGCCTGAGCTGCTTTCCGCTTGCGGACAGCATCCGTGAGCGCCAGTGGTAAATGCGGCATTGTCGGCGGCAACCTGAAGGCTGGAGCGTGAATGCTCGTCGTCGGTTCGCCTTCAGCGCAGGGACTGCACCCCTCTCAGCGCTGCTCCCGGTGCGGCCCGCACCCCCGCGCCCCCCGAGTGACGCCAGTGCCTACAGTCACACCGTTTTTCCTGGTCACGTCATTTATCTCACGCAAAAGCCTAGAAAAAGCGGTCTACAGTACAAAATAGTCTTCGCTAGACTTTACCGCTACAAGCAAGCGGCGCAGTTTCGGACTTTGGTCTTTAGATGTGTTGTTTAGTAAAACAAACGAAAGGGTGATCTAACTAGCCCTTCTGCAGACGCGACATCCATCGCCTTCGATTTTTATGACGAGCGGAGGTCCTCCACTCAAAGCACTTACGTCACTATCTTGTGCCCTACACAAATTTTGTATTACTGTGCACAGTTCTCTGTAAAAGAAAACTTGAGTTCCCGTGTTGACGCCCGGCGTTCTAGTTATCGCAGTTGTACAATCAATCCAGTTCGGGCACTCCTTAATCTGCCTGTCAGAAGGCAGTTTCGTCAATATCTGACGAAGCTGTTGCGAAACGACGTCACTCACTCCATTCGAATCTAATGTCACCATTAGGTCATTAACCAGTTCCCTATCACGCTGTACAAGGCTGGCAAGTGTTCCGTTACCGTCCTTCAGCGTGCTCGCGTTATGATTCACGAACACGTTATATCCGAGACACGAAATTTTATGGAGGACGTCCTTGATGTCGCGGACGTGTAACGCCCCTGTCTCAAGTCCATATTCTGCAAGCACGAATTGCACGGCGTTTTTCACGTAGTAAGCAGCATTTCTCAACTGCCGACAGTGTGTTCGCTTGCACCCCTCTCCAATCCTTTTGCATGTGTTAAGCCCCGTGGGATTAGTTAGGGAATCCGACTGAGCGTTAGGTTTGGAACTCAGCTCTTGCAATTGAATTAAGCATTGTCACCGCTCTTTGGTTCACTGGCTACCTATATGCTACACTTCTGCTGCTTCCGTTGGGAAGGTTTTCTGGTTCACATCGAGTGATTGCCAAAAGACAAGAAAAAAAAAAGTAGTCATCCTACAGAAAACCTATGCACCTCCTGTGCCCCTGCAGAGCAGCCTATGTGTAGCCTATACGCACACTTTCTATCACTCCCTGTGTCCTTCCTATAGGAAATTGGTACATACCTTTCTGTAGAAAAGCTGTGGTCAACTTGTGGCCCAGGGTGGCAAAAAATAGTAAGAAAGTACACACACTGTCTACAGGCCCTGTCATCCTGTGGCCGCAGAAAGGCTGCAGTCGCTCTGCCCTTCTAGAGACCAAAATTTTGGCTGCTGAAATAACGATACAAAATCACAGGAGACAGATATGATATTGGGTGAGCTACTTTATTCACTGGTGTTATGCTTCGCATTTATTTTTTTTGGGTATAGAGCTCAGAGTCCTCTTTACTGGCCCTTCAGCACACTTGCAGACGCTGCACGTTCGTTCTGGAAAAGGCAGAAGCAGCGTGAACTTCTTATACAGTCACAGAATGAATGCCTCAATAAACTTCTCACAAAAAAGCGTCACTTGATACAATGGAATAGCTTTCGAAGTATAAATACAGTGTGTCATTGAAATTTTTGGGCTATAATAATTCTGAGACTTGTATAAGGCAAAAGAAATTGTTTCTGCAAGGATACCCAAAGAAACAGCCATAATCTGCAGATCACATGCATATGTACAACTCCTCTCGAGAGTTCACTTTTGGCAAGACTGCGATTTTTTTGTGCAGTAGGAAAGCTACGTGCAGTTATGCAGACAAATATTTAATATGCACTTAAAAACATGCATTTGCGTTTATGCAGTAAAACATGAAGCCAACACGTATTTGACTCATATATACGGAAATATGCACGATCGTCCATAATATGCACTAACCTCTTAAATATGCATTCTGATGCACTATAAAAGTGCCAACGCCCTGGGCCAACGCAAATTTATTGAGCCTAGGCATCTGAGGTCTAGTCATTATGAACAATGGTTTACACCAAACGTCCACTGCAACGAATTAGAATTGGTACACATGGCACGTGCCAAGAACTGCCTTGACTTTGGTGGGATCTAGGGCTGGCCTGGCTTCTCTGTCCTTCTGACGGTTGGCCTTGTAGCCAAGCAATGACCTGTTCAACATCTCCTCATCCGTGAAGAGCACTCTCATGAGGGACCTTGCAAACTTGGAGGGGTTCACCTTGTACGACTCCACGAGACGTTTCAGTGTCGCCTGCGGCACAAGGACTCCTCCGCCCAAGTCAACATCCTGGGAATTGATACACAAGAATTTGTGAGAGTCCGAGACCTGAAGCCCGAGTGCACATAGAAAACAAACACGACAAAGCCCAAATGGTCATGAACAGAACCCAGAATTTTAGGCACTAGAAAACGTAGCTATAGGTGCCTAACACAAGCGCTCAAATTGCTCAAATGGGCATTTATAGCCACTACACGTCCTAGGTCCATTATCAATTGACAAGTTGGTGAATTGGGCAATCAGTAGTATTTGAGCACTGCCTCGCAGGTTAAGGAGTCAAGAAATTAAGTGCCAAACTCTGTCGCAGTTCCGTTTCCTTGTCTGCAGAGCATAAAAATGGAACTGAGCCAGAACTTACGGGAAAATTTCTTAGCCGTACAGAAACCACTCCGAACCTGTCGTACGCTGGCGGAACAGAGTGAAGAGAAAAGAAAAATAGGAGACGTACGCTGGGGGGGGGGCAGTATTTGAGGCCTTTTTGTATGTTAATAAAACGATGGAGCCAGAGAGGGGATTACGTCGCTAGCACGATTACAGGTGGCTCCCTCCAGTTTACGTGACCATGAACTGTTCTGTCTCACAAAAGAAGTGATAAAACGCGCGTTTTTGGGTGCCCAAACTGCAAAACAGGCACCAACGTCGAGATATACATTAACAACCACTACCGAAGCTTGCTTAAATATTCTTTGTCCTGTAATTCTCATATATTCAGTAGGCACAGTCGGTATTGTGCTTGAAATCAGGGCTCTAGCCATGAAATACAAAACATGACACATCAAAAGCTGGTTAGATCAAGTAGCAGGCACGTACTTAAAGGAGCACTAAAGTGACATAAAAAAAAGACATTCCGTTTCCGAGCATGCCGCATTGCTTGAACAGCAACGCACGTTCCTGCACAAAAGCCCTGCCTCCATCTCAGTCGTATCTCTCGTCATGAAGCACTTTCCCTCTTGCAAGTGTGCCAGATGTGAGCCCAAAACTGCTGTGTCACGTCGTTATGTCACCAGCCCCAGGGAAGAGGCAGCGCCCAGCAGAGGAAGGAGGGTTAGTCGGCTGACGCTATGTAGCGCGCCGCCTACGGTTAGGATTTCACGGTAACATTCAGTTTCGCAGTGACAACAGTGCTTTCAGCCAGAACATTTTGTGTGGTGGTTCCTGGAGGACTGCTTTCTGGATGGAGCCAAGGTCTGTGCCACATTTCATTGTCTTTTATTGCTCTTTTAAGTACCTGTCCTCTACTACTATATAAATCCTATACTCACGTATGTCAGTAAGCCGAAGCCATTTGCAGCTTGTGGATGGCAGGTTAATGATCAATTCGATAATGCACATTTTCTGGCCCAAGTGACAGTGTAAGATAGCAAGGTCTGCACCCAGCAAGACGGTGGAGATGGCTTGACCACAATTTTCTGCACTTACGAATCTATTAAGGAATGCGCTGCACGCGCAATAAATGAAAGGTCAAATACTCACGCCACTAGTTTATGGATTCCTTTGACTCTGTTGCAGTTGCACTTCCTGTAGCATGTGTTTCAACCACCGGACCATCTTTGCATACTCTGCAGGAAAAAAACAAGAATTGTGAAACGTGAAGAAAACGAAGAATTGTGAAGAAAACGTTGTGTAGAAAGTTTGTATTAGCAGAACACCATGCCCTGTGTGTGAACGCGAACTGATGTATGTACTTAGGAATTAAGTTTTCCTGTTCTTCCAGTTTTCGTTTTCGCTGCTCATTTTCCTTCTCAAGAGCCTCAATATCTGCCTTATGGTTGCAGCCTGTTGCTTGCACCTGCTTTTGCTGCATAAAAATTGCAGTGAATGTGATAAAACCATGGTCCAAACAAGACGATTGTGCTATCGTGACGTAGGCAGTTTAAGTACAACATACCGACTCCGACGTACCTGCCGCTGCGCGCGAAGCCAGTCTATTCCGCTTTCTTTCGAGTTTTGACGCCTCACCTGCAGGTTATACACGATGCTATTTTGTTTCAAAAGGTAAAGTAAACAACGGACGACTCGAGGACAGAACAGTAAATCGCTACTTACCGGCCTGAATCTTACCGGCCCTTCCCCCTTTTTCCACTGGGTGTCGAAGGTCCTCCCTACAAGCGTCTCGACCAGCGTGGGATCTTTCATAATTGCCAAAGCGGTAGCAACATCACACATGGCTCGTGTTGACTACACGTCCCACGCGTCCCATTCCCACTTCACAAGAATGCTGGACTTGACGACTGGAACAGAAACAAGACGACAGCAGCACGTTGACTACGCCGGCAGTCGGCCACGCCGGCAAAAACATAAATGGCTATGTTGCCTTTGGCCGGCTGGGAATCGGTTTGGGTGTTATCGTATCGCAGTTTACAAAAGATAAGAGAAAGAAGGTAACCAAAGAAAGGTTATCGAAAATAAATATAGTATTAAATATGCTGTCTTACAGTTTCTGTGATTATCTGCGACTATTTGCAAACATATACGGCACTGCGCGTTCAGCCGCTCTATGGATGTTTTTCATGGCCGTTCGTTTTTGATCCCGTTATGGCGGCCGTCATCTGCGGTGCTGTCATGTTTTGCTTGTCTTTTGCACACCGTAATGTTGTACAGTCTGAAACTGGTCGTTCAGTGAATGTCGGTTAAACGTGAATTACGTTTGTACGAGAGCGGTTTGTGTTTCGGCCGGTCGGACTGCCGCGGCTCTAGAATAAACGTTGATTTTTCTTGTGCTTTTTCCTAATCACGGCCTCGACTACGTTACTAACATGGCGACGAGGAGTCAACGTAACCTGCGAAGCACAACGGCCAACGGACTCTCGCGGACAACGAAAAAACGGACAGCGCTCGCCCGCAAGAACCGCCAGTTCTCCCGACGACGGAGCACATCCACGAATCCATACGCAGACTAAAAAATCATTGCGACATCTACAACAGCGAGTTCAATGACCTAAAGAGCATCCTTCTGCGGGACAGCAGCGTGTTCACAAACCCAGATGACGAATGGGGATTTTGCTGAGACACTGAACACATAATCGAGCTGACCGACACGACACCAATCAGCATGCAGCATCGCATGCAGCCCTACACAACATCGGATTCCAATAGAGATTTTATATGCAAAGAAATTACGGAATGGCAACGTCGAGGAATCATCCGCCCATCACGTTCGCCGTACTCATCCCCGGTGCTCATTGTAGAGCAGCCCCAACATGAAACGACGCCACGACGACTATATGCGTGGATTACAGATTTCTGAACGCCAAAACTAAACCGAGAGCGTACCCAATGCCGCGCGTCGACGATCTTTTGCGACGGACATCTGGATTTAAATTTTACACGAAGATGGACATCAAAAAAGCCTTTCTCAGTATACCACTCCGAGACGAAGACATACAAAAAGCAGCTTTCGTCACTGAAGACGGCCACTACGAACCGCTTCGTATGCTTTTTGGACTCATGACCGCACCAGCAACAATGCAAGCAGTCATGAATGATGGACTTCGAGAACTCGTAGACACCGGAAAAGTAGTCGTATATATCGACCACGTCTGCATCTTCACCGACGACGTACACGATCACCTTGAGCTCCTCGACAAGACTCTACAGACGATTATCAACCTGGGACTACGCATTGAAATGAGGAAATGCGTCTTTCTCGCAAATAGCATCCCATTTCTTGGATTCATCATATCACAGAAGGGGACAGCAATCGACCCAGGCATGATATCAGCTATCCAGAAGTACGAAAAACCACGCTCAAAGAAAGAAATACGCTAATTTCTTGGATTCACATCACATTACCGGAAGTACATACAGAACTACGCCAAAATCGCAATACCACTCACACAACTCACTAAGAAAGACTCCCTTCTAACAATTGACATCTGAGTGGGAAGAAGCACCACAAACTCTGAAGAGACAATTAACGCCACCACCGATTCTCGCATGCTTCAACCCCGAACTTCCTACCCAGGTCCACGTAGACGCCTCACAGATAGCTTTCGGCGCTGTCTTAACCCAGCTACACGGCCAGACAACCCGTGTTGTGGAATACGCGAGTAAGAAAGTTCCCGACTCGGATCAGCATAAGGATTCCACGGACCTCGAAGCTATAGCCGTACACTGGGCAGTCACTGAACGCTTTCACAAAATACCTACAGGGATTACCTCATTTTGATTTATTCACGGACAACTGGGCTGTAGCAAACCTGATGTCCAAGAAGAACCCAAATCGACGATTCGTGCGAATCATCCTCGATTTGGCATCGTATCACTTCACGATTAAGCACACATCCGGCAATTCAAACGTCCCAGCGGACATGTTTTCGCGAATCCTCGCACCCGTCAACAATGTGTTCGTCCTGCGAGCAGAGGACTCGAGATTAACCAATGCTCAACGCAACGACCAGTTTTTAAAATACATCATCGAGCGACTCGAAGATACGGAAAGAGCCGCCCCGACGAACTACAGACTAGTCAACCAGATGCTAATGCACGTTACATCAAAAGACGACAAAGGAGATTTTACGTGTTGAAATCCCAGCATGCTTGTGACAAGCCGTGCTCGAGTGCTATCACGACCAAGACGGACACGCCGACGGTACAAGAACTTTGACGAAAATTCAGCGACGGTACCACTGGAAACATATGGCGAAAGACATCAGGGAATACGTAGTAGCATGCGAGACCTGTGCCAGGTACAATGCGCCGACCGGAATTCAACGACGGACTCTGCATCCTTGGTACCCACACAAAGTTCCGTTTGAGCAACTTGCTTTGGATCACGTCGGACCAATCAACACGGCAGACCCAAACCGTTACTTCATTACAGCCATCGACACGACAACCAGATACATCATCACTCACGGGCAGTTGTGGAAGGAGAAAATTTGGCAAATAGCTCGTGGTAGTGTACCGAACACATTGGTATTGGATTCATAGCCATGGTTCCGGATGCGACAGTCCCTTTTACCTTCGTTTCGTTCCCTGCCGGCTTTGTGTAAACTATATGCACGCTGTGTGCGCTGGCTTTGTCAAGCACACAACGCGCATGTGGTTTGACACCAAAGCATCATTTCCATTTAGTTTGGGTGCTAGACTGGACGAGGTTGATAGGCGTCCAAGAGGCATGAAGCTGACATGGGAAATTTTCAGACTGCCTCGTTCACTGAAAGTTCGCAAATATTGGCAGGCATCTGAATGGCGTAATTGGTTACTTTTCTTTTCACCTGTAGTTCTGTACTGCATTTTGCCATCTGTTTATTACAAGAACTGGTTGAAATTTGTCAGAGTAATGCATTTCTTCCTAGCCGATACAGTGCCCACAGATAAGTTATGTGAAGCCCGCAAGGCCATGATTTCATTTCTGCGGGAGCACCAAGAACTGTACGGCACAGAGCACATGGCATGTAATTCACATCTGCTGCTGCACCTCGTGGATTCAGTAGAAGTTTGGGGCCCACTCTGGAACTATTCGGCATGTGCATTTGAAAATATGAACGGTCAACTCGTGCGGGTAGTGAACGGGACATGTTATACTCACTGGCAGATTGTCGAAAGGGTTTTGTTTCTTGTCGAGCCTTCCCAAGATATGGAACAAATGCTCCCATGATCAAGATGCGGGAGATAAAACAGAGCCTCATGCAGTACTTCCTTAAGGGACATCGCTTGCGAAAGTATTCAGAAAGCAATTGCGGCACTGTGTTTTTTTGGAAAAGGCAGGCCTTGCGGAAATGGGACGATGTACAAGAAGGTCTTCATTGAAGGGTTCAAATATTGTACAAGGTCACTTGATTAAGTCACGTCGGCTGAATTCCATCGTGTGCATTAATGGCAGGTTCGGAAGAATTAACAGCATTAAAGGAGTCTGCAGGGAGGGGTATGCGCCGTGTAAATGTACAAAGGATGTTGTATTTAACATGCAGCGGTTGGAGCCAATATGTTTTTTCTTTTTTGATGACCTTATTGGAACCATGATGCATGAAGTTGTATGTACAGATGAGGTCGTTGAGGTGAAGTGTGAAAGCCCTCAAAAGTGCATGGCACTGCATATGTCGTCTAGAACATAGCTCTGTTGCATTAGCCATACTTATACACTTGAGGCAATGTAAAGAAAATATTAGTGTAAATAATGGTCAGTAATGAACAAACGTGTAACGAGGGTGCTGGCAATCTAAGTAACTTGTAACGTGTAAACGAAGAGCGATGTAAATATCAAGCACTTTGAATTTCTCCATTCTCCATGTGGACAACAAAGTGAGCGTATTAACATCCATGACTTGAAAACTCGAGACGATTTAGGGACAAAAACCGTTGAGACCGTGTTTGTGTGTGTCTGTTTTTGTCCCTACCTCGTCTCGGGTTTTCAAGTCATGGATCGTCACCACCAGCTCGCTTGCTACCTAACTTTCCTTTCGTATGAACATAATGGTAACAAACAAGGTTGCGTTTGCGGTTGTAGTTTGTCCAGGATATTGCTTGTGAAGTCTACATAATACAGGGTGCTTTTTTGTTTTTCATTGGAGACATCACTTCAGAAACAGAGCAATAAAATAAAAACTAACAGCATTTTTTGTACTTGTGCTTGATACAGGCGTTCCACAAAAAACAGCACCTGTTTGAAACATAAGCACCACGGGTGTCCGTTTTCCTTTTGTCGCTCTCTTTGGAAGGTGCTGTGTTTCCAATAAAGAAAACACCCTGTTTCTATGCTTGTGTGGGAATATGCATAGTGTTGCCTTGCACCAGTATTTCTCGAACACCTGTATGAAGACCTGTACACTGGCTGTTAGCTGAGCTTTTCTGTACTTTGTTGTGGGAAAGCATTTTTTAAACAGTGTTTTTGTCGGAATGAGTCTCCCATCTGAAAATATGCAATGGTTCAAGTGTTACCAAATATGAAGAATATAAAGTGGTGTCCTCAACAAAACATTTTGCCTTTTCTCTTACTACCCCCCGTTATCTTTCCTCCTTTTCTACTTCCTGCCCTCTGTTGTGACCACATCGCTTGCGCACACATGGTCATATACGACCTTGCACACACATAATCATTTTCACTAAAATCGAAGTGATCAGATTTCTTTGACTTATTTAAGACCAACATGCAGATAATTCTTCGTTATTATCATCTGTTATAAATGGCCAGGAAGGCACATCACTTATTCCTTCACTTCCATGTTTCCACGTACCGTGGCGAAATCGCGTTTGGGCTCTTTGAAAAAAAGGAACACCAGTATTGTAGACAGATAGCTTTTAGCAACGCCATTATCAGTGATCATAATCTACAGCAGTCCGCTCTCATGAATTGAAAAATTAAAAAATGAGACATTACATGGAACAAAAATATCTAATGAGAAACAAAGTCATTAATAACTTTGCAAGATTTTCTAGGTTGGAATACTGGTGGGATGTTTCTATCACTAAAGCCGCGTCAAGCGAGCTGGTCTGTCATTTGTGTTCACGTGGCCACTTTCTGCAACCTTTCCCTGTCTCCGTCGTACCATCATTTTTGAAATGCAAACAACCGTTCACATCACAGTGATCACATACGATGAGAACATTGAAACATAACGGAGCATCCTATAATGGTGTTGTACCAGGTAACGAGCATCCTTGTATTTCACAGTACGGTCTACGCGGTGCCATTGGTGGACAACAATGCCATAGGGTTTGGGGTTCAAGCCTCTTCAAAATCGTACTTTTGGTTGTGCATTTCATCCTCCTCCCCATGTAAATCCCCCATAGTGCCCCTCCCATTTTTTTCCTGTGTACGCCACTGACGAACCTCCACCAGCTCTTAAACGACATACTCGCTGAACAATCATCTATGGACGTTGAAGCATGTTTATCAGCAGCAGCCATTTGCAGTTCGAGTTAAGAACGTAACAGAAAGGTTTAAAAGTCAAAAGGCACGTCTCCATAACATTCAGGTTAAGCGCCTTGTTTGTGCAACAGCTCATGCCGGCATCACCAGATTTGAGTCCAGTCTAGGCGTTTTTGTGTCAAAATAACTAGTGAGATGTGATCTAAATCATGATTAAAACTGGCAGTCTGGATCGTCATTAAAATCAGTGATTTAAGTCAGTCTGATTCAGATCAATCAACTTTGGTCACAATTCAGGAAAACAAAGGTGTGCTTCGTCTGGCATCAAAGTAACATGCCTGCACATAATATATTCAGTTATATGAAGTATGCAGAAAGGCTACAGACAGTCTGCAGTAAGTGTGCAGATAGGACACAGAAAAATGCACAACCACTTCCCCATCAAAAAGCTCACAGCAGGGATATAGGGGTACATACAATGTCTGTATACCTGGGTCACAAAAAAGGATGAGTCCACAGGAAGTGCACAGGGTACATAGGAAGTAGATTGATTGACCATAGGAAGGTCGAACTTATTTTTGTAAGGGTGGAAAAGACACGACATGATTTTCGGCCGTGCAGTTTGCCTTCTTCCGCCCTTTTTGCTTTCTAGCCACGGAGGCAATTTTCGAGAGGATGCTCTCGACACGGTCGTTAAACTCACCCGACTTAATCACAGTTAGTGCGCCTTCCAAGTCTGACGACATTACATTTTGCAAGTTATCACAGTTAATAAGACCAGGCGCAGCTTCTGAAGCCATTTTTACTGACATCTGACCCGTCTCAATGACGTACGATAAATTCCGCATAGGGACGTTTGACATGTTTCCCGGATGAGGAGGTCGCTATGAACATATGAACTCACTCCAGCGGGTATCCTACACCTTCAGCGCCGTTGCATTTGTGGATGCGTAGGACACTGTCACGGAAACCCGGTATGCCTCTTGATTTGCGCGCAGTCACACGGTGGCTGCGAGATGATCGCACCGAGTGGGCCGTCACCTCCAATCTATACGATGGGGAGGGCTAAGCTAATCTCCAAAGGCAATCACTGCGCGGCTCCAACAGTGGGCTAACTATACCGTTTCCGACAATTCAGAAGAAGTGGCCGGACTGATCTATGTCAACCGACATACGTACTGGGGCAACACACAGAGAGAGTAAAAGTCCAGGTGCTGGTAACACTAACACTATTTACTTAGCAATCATAATCTGTTGTAACTCGCTGCTAAACAATGCAACAAATCAATGCTAGCGGTTACAGGGTAGCATTAACAGAGATCAAAAGATGCGCAACGCATGGTAACAACTTAGGGGTAACGGGGTTCCGGATGGCGTAGATAGAGTTCCAAATTCAATTATATTCAAAGTCTTATCGGTTTCGTTGTTGGCAATGTTGTCTTCGGGTGCTGCAGCTGTCGTTAGTCTTCCTGATGATGATCTTCCAGAGTGCCGAGTTGGAGTTCGCACATCACTTCACTTCACAAACTCAAAACAACTGTTAAAGAAATGAAACTCTTTCAACTTTAGGAGGCTGGCGAGTGGCCGACTGACTGGCACTACATGTTGGTCCGACTGCCCACGAGGAGGTTTTGCGTTGGTTTTTATTAAGCTCCTCGTGTTGTTTTCTTTTTACATTTATTTTCCCTGTAGTGTTTTACAGGCAGCCGTTTAGGCCTCAAGGACCCTCTGATTCTAAAAGCTTCTCGATACGTTTGCAATACGCCTTATGTATTTGTGCTGCCACCCTGCGGCGCTCTCAGTCCCTAGCGCCATATTTGAGTATCGCATTCGCCTGCAGTGAACGAGCGGCTTGAAATTATTTGCGTTTAAAAGTACGTAGCGATTGTATTACCTCCAGAAAGATGGTTGAAGAAGACTCAGAATGGTCTCCCGACATTTCCAAGCTGCCACCCCTCACCGAGGATGCCATACGTACGTTTTATGATTCGAAAACGGCGTCCGAAAAGCACATGGAGCGGGGATACAAGTTCTCGACGGAGTGTTTCGTCGCCTTGCAGTCCATGAAAACACGATCCTTCCTGAGCGGGTAAGGAATGCCTTCTTGTTTTTTCTCGCACTAGGTTTCAGAAGTGCGCTACGTGTGAAAATGAATAGGACTCGTATAAAGAAACAGGAAGCATTGTTCCTCACGAGAGGTTTTCCTGTGTAGTGTACATGCGTGTATGCCATGCAAGAGTTGTTCGACAGAAGTGTTTTTAGTGCATGTACGTCCGTTCCTTAATACCATGTTCAGAAAGACCAAGTTTCATTACATTTGCAACCACTTACAGGTGTGGCGAGCGGGTGTTCGAGATTAAAAGCGGGTGCTTCAGAAGCCAAAAAAAGACTGGCGCCCCGTATGTGGTGCACGTCGGGCTGTCGGAATCGGGTGCGATAAACGGCAGTCTCTGCAACTGTACAGCAGGATCTGGAGGATGCTGCAACCATGCAGTTGGTGTGCTGAAGACCCTGGCCCTCATCCAGAGACTGGGATACAAGCAGCCACCACAAGAGTTGGCCTGTACAGAACTTCCTCAGCAGTGGGGGAGACCACGAAGTTCAATGGGACCAGAGGACGTAATGAGTGTCAACTGGAGAAGAGTTAGTGACGGCGGACGAACAGACCCACTCCTGTGCAGGCTGTTCGATGTTAGGAAGAAGACTGAGTCAGAGGAGGAGAAGAGAAATGCTGCACTCACATTTGCAGAGAAGTTAAAGGGGCTTGTGGGCAACAGCTTGACTGACACAATAGGGGAAGCCGCATCTTGCTCCTATACGAACACTAAGTATGGAAGAGCACCACGAGACAGTGTCATGGCAGTTCAGCAAAGTCTTTTGCCGTTTGGCTTTGAGTGCCTCATTGGTGTCGAGCCCGGTCATTCTACTGGACACATCACTGCTCAGGAGTTTTCACTCTTTGAAGGCTGTAGGAGGTGGATCCCTGATAACAGCAAGACTTCTTCGACACTGACAGTAAGCTTTTTTATGCTTTTATTCTTGTGCATACCAACACCGAGATATATGCATGAAAGAATAGTGCGAGTTGGACCATTATACACTTCCATACACATATACCTGTAGATTCCTTCTGTTTGTTTGCTTATATACCTTGCAACTAAATGTAACATCAAAAGTGTCCAAGCATTAACCCGATACAACGGTGAGATGATTCTCGTTGAAATGCCCTAGTGCTGTAGTTTGACAATTTTCGTTATGTATGTTGAAATTTTCAGATATTATATTCTCCCACACCACCTGAACTGAGCTTGTCATATTTTCAGAGCATACTTTTATCCGTCCAAGAAGCTCGACAGCTTGAGAAAGACACTAGGCAACAAGCTGGCAGCCAATTATGGAAAGACTCGAGGAAGAACCGTCTCACAGCATCACGGTTTGGGGCTGTGTGCAAGCGAAAGCAGCCGTGGACTAAGGCTGGCCTCCGTAACCTTATACGCCCGAAGGACTTCAGCTCCGCATCTGTGCGTTATGGTGTGGCAAATGAGCACAATGCTGTTTTGAGGTATCATGATGTTCTTCGCCACATCAACCGAGACGTGGTTACCTTTTCTTGTGGTTTGATGGTGCGCCCAGACTGCCCATGGCTAGGTGCCACACCGGATCGTGTGGTATATGACCCACTCGAGACATCCTGTCATGGCATCCTTGAAGTGAAATGTCCGTCATCAAAGCGTGCAACTTCTCTTCAAGAAGCTTTGGCTCACAAGGACTTCTGTATTTATGTTTCTGATGGGAAGCCATACTTGAAGAAGGATCATGACTACTATTATCAGATGATCGGGCAGATGTACTGTGCCAATGCTTCATGGGGGCACTTTGTAGTGTACTCCCAGTCATGGCTAATAGTTGCTAGAGTTGGCCTGTGCGAGTCGTTTTGTAATGACATGGTAAAAAATCTTAACGAGTTCTATTTTCAATCCGCACTGCCGTACATTGAGGGATTAGTCTAGAGTTTTTGTGATGTACATGTGTATTTGTTACCCATCGCGTTTTGCTTGTTAGAACGTTTTATTATTTTGATTTCTGCTGATAACTACAAATGAGAAATATCCGAAATTGTGTGACTGCACATGAAGAATGCGATTAACTTGATCGAAGGGGCAATCACGTTATAAATGTGTGCATATATGCATATGTGTGTTTGTTTCATGCCAAGTAGATCATGTAGATCATCAAGACACCATTTCATCAAGTAGATCATGCCAGCCTCAGAGCTTCGGCTACTTTTCCTTTGTATATATATATATATATATATATATATATGTGTGTGTGTGTGTGTGTGTGTGATTTGTTAGATATGGATGTACATACGTATGTACATATCATATATATATATATATATATATATATGATATGTATATATATATGTATATATACATATGTACTGTTGGGGACACGTTTAGCTAAAATCGCCTGTCAGTACTTCGCCGCCCGATATTACCTCGGTTGCGCTTGAAAGTGTTGTGCCAGTATTGTATTTGAAGGTGAACCATGTGCAGCACGTGTTTATTACTCAAAAGAAATAGCCATGCAACACGTCGAGATCTGAGATTCGACAAACCACGGAGTGCTGATTTTAGACAACCGTGTCCCCTACAGTACATATATACATATATATACATATATATATATACATATGTACATATATATATACATATATATATATGTATATATATATATATACATATATGTATATATATGTGTGTGTTTTACATTAAGCTTGGCTGTGTGTATGTGATTTGTTAGCACTTATGTGTCTTATGTATATCTTGTAGCATATCGTATACAGTGTGGGACTTGATGTTCATAAACTTCTGCTTTTCATTCCTCAGTAAAAGACTGAAACGTGTAGTTGGGCAGTGCCCGATTGTTATAACAACAGAATGACCCAAAGCTTACGTCAGTAGCTGAAGCAGTATTTACATTTACTTACACGGCGCATCCTGTGAAGGAACACCACAAATTGTCTCATGTTACAAATAATACACTCTATGCACAGAATTGTTACTCATAGGACTTTATGATTGGGCTTTGGTAATTGCTCAGAAGGGCACATACTGTCCACATCTGGCTAGCAATAGGTCCAAGGGTGATCGGGATGCGTCTGTCAAAAATGTGGTACATCTTGATCCGTTGGATACGTCGTTCGACATGAATTCTCAGGGAAGCTATCTCTTGAGTGGCAGCAACTTCTTCCTTAGTAAGCTTTCCATCTTTTGTGAATGACGGAATGTTGAGCTGTACTCCCAAGGGTTCCAAGATGTCACCGATTTTAAAACCCTTGTCTGCCATGACTGAATCACCTCTCTCAAAATCAAGTGACAGAAATCCGCTCTTCTTAACTAATTCTTTGTCTGAGATGCATCCTGTGTACAGTGAAGAGACAAACGTGACATTTCCATCAGGGGAGACTCCAATGAGAGATTTCATTGTGTTGGAAGATTTGTACGTTGAGTAAGTTTCCGACTGCAAGACAAATGAGCTGGGGACTTCACACTTGAGCTCAGTTGCATCGATGATGACTCTTGTGCTTGGATATTTCTCCTTAAATGCAGGTGGCATGTGTTTGTCAATCACTGCTCGAGATGGCCACTGCGGCAGTTCAGTTAGCTTAAGGTAGAGATGACTTATCCATACAGTCAGGATTCTGCTGACTGTTCCTTGATTTACATTGAATCTGTGTGCCAGGTCTTTCTGGAACAGCCCTACCTTGAGCCTTACAAGAGTCATGAATAGTTCATTCTCAGCAGACAGAGAGCGTGGTCTACCCTGAGAAGAAATGTTGTCACCTGATGTACCATACTGTATATTGCGTCCATTCTCACCAGGATCCAAGAACTCGAGAAGTGCCATGAACACATCATATGATGGTAGACCGGTATAAAATTGCATGTCGTCTTGAAGCATAGAAACCTCTTTCTCAAGATGAGAAATCTTACTTCTTGCTTGCAGGAGATCTTTTTCAAGTTGTGAAATTATTTCATCCTTCCGCTTTATCTTTCTTATGAGATGGTGTTCAGTTTCTGCTGCTTCTGAGGTGCTGACGGGACCTGTTGGCCTGTCTGGATCTGTAAAAGTTGTAGTATTTTCCTGGCCTGATGAATCACCTGAATAGACTTGTTCGTTTTGGTCAATGGACTTCAAAACTGTAGGGGTGCTTTCAAGATTTTCGGAGCAGGTTTGGTAAACCATGCTTCTTTCCTTAGGAGGCTTGCGTTGTTTAGGCTGTTTCTTGAAGGGGAACACGGAAGGAACAGCGTCAGCATGTAGCATCCTCCTTCCACTGACCACATTTTGCACAAAGTCACCATCTTTAAAATGTAAGGAACACACTTTAGCTCTCGAGATGTCGAAGGGAGGGGCTCGCTTCGTTGCAGAAAGCCACCCATCTCGCAGCTTCTTGTCAGCAGGAAAGTTGTGGAATGAGACCTGAAACCAAACCAGAGAACAGTCAACCATTTAGCGATAACATTTTCAATGAAATTAGCAAAACACTTTTTGTTATGGTCATGTTATAATTCATGGTTGTACATAGTTATGTATAATACGATGTCTATGTGTACCACTATGCAAGTTTTTTTTTCTTTCTTTGTTTATCAATGTTAACATACTTGTGAAGCTTGTTCCTACAGCTTTTCGGTGAAGTGAATAAATGCTCTCTAGGATTATTACAGACTAGATTTGAATGAATGCAACAAGTATTTGTTAGCGTTTACCACGCACATCGCCTGGCGAATGGCGTCATACTGTACTGTACTGCAGTATACTGCTGGCACAGCACGAGGCAAAAAAAAAAGAAAAGAAAGGCATGCTAGCGCCAGGCGATATTGGCTCGTGCGCTTTCCCGACGCGGATGGCTTAAAAATTTGTTTGCGGCATCATACTTGCACGGAGCGACAAGCGTGACCAGGTCTGACACGTCTACCGGACCACGCGTGCACTCAAATATCCGTTCACAGCAATAAATAAAGTTACTGCTTACGTTTTCACCTTTCGGTCCGATATTCCCTTTCTGTGTACAGCAGGGCACAAAACAATAATGCGGCATTGTTTGCTTTCTTGGTTCCCGTCGAGTAGCGAGCCGTGCCGGGAAACCAAAACTAATGACCGCTATCCTCAAACATGGCGCTGAAGCCGGGTTCGCGTCGGTGGCAAAAGATGGCGCGCACTTTTGCATAAGGAGTATTAAAGGCTCATACCTGCGGTGGTGGTAATGGTATGCAGCAACCACTGCACCTGTCATCATACAGCACCTGTTTTTACTTCCGTATTTTTAGTCTTTCTAATGGCACTTCACTTACGTTGATTATGCACGGTTATACTCTCTTTCTGGAAGACATACTCCTCAACAGGTGGTTTCACGTAGAGTCACTCAGCGTACACTCAGAGATATTACAATCTTAGCGGCTGCGATGCCGCGTCTACTCAGATATGGGGTGAAAGTCGTGTCTCCGTCGTCACCTTGAAGAGCTCAAGTCGAAGGATTTGTATTAGTGGGGGCGGAAATCCGAAGTCAAAGAAGGCTAACGAAAGGTATTCATTGCATTCCTCGACACACAGTAAGTTGTCGTTGAAGGACGGAGAAGCCTTGCGGCTACAGATAGCAAAATGTCGGATTCCGTCACGGACAGGCTTTACTCGCTGTGGAAACACGATGCAGTTTTTCTCTCCAGTTCGGCTGGAACATTCATGCCAGCCTTGAGGAAGTGGAAGGCTGTCGAAGTCCTCCTCGTTGCAGAGTATCCAACCTTTGGGCAGCGGTGTCCCTTTAGGTGATAAAACGTAACTCTTTTGAGGCTCAAAACGTAAGAGAACGAGCCTGATCGTGGTCAAGTCTAAAAACTGCATAGGAATACGAGAGACATCGAGAAATCAAGGTTGGTATAGAAGCTTACCAGCAAACGCACAGCGGTAGATGTCGAGCTCGAACGGTACCCTGAGGAGGCCGCCGGAATGCCGTTTCTGCGCGAGCTTCGCTTGCACTTCGTAAAGGAGGGCGTCAGCTGATGCTTGTGGACGCTGCTGGTCCGGTGCAGTGGGATTCGTGAAGCTAGGTAGGGCTAGCCGATTCAGGTTGCTCTCTTGCTCAAATGTGCAAGACCACTTTGAGTATCCTTTCCATTGTACCAGGAAACCTTCTGGCTGATAATTTACAGAAATAAGTCAGCTGTTGGTGGATAAAGAAGAATACTTGAAAAGGGTCATACGTTTCACGATCAAATCGGCAGACACCTGCGATATATAGACATGAGCTTACCCTTTTAGCGCTGATCCGTTCCACTTCGTAATATGACATGCGTGCAAGCCGTAAGGACGGGTGACGATCGCTTACAGAAGTGGAAATATCCTCGCAAGGCACTCCGGTTATAAATTTTTCTCCTCGTTCAAATTCTTAGAGAACCATCGAGGAATTAGGCACACATCTCCTTTTGTTCTCGGAGCATGTTTGTTCTCGGATCAGCAGGCCTTACAGGGGCAGGACGGGGAATGGATCTATTCCGGGTAAGCACATGCGCGGCCACCTGCGGGCGACTGCCATGTTCATTGGGGGGAATAATCGGTTTCAAAGTTACGCCAACGTTTGAGGTCGACATCTGACAACGCTTTGTACTGGGAATGAGTACAATGCGCTTTTATTTGTTCCGTATTCTTCTTACAATCTTCTCTTGCTGCTTTCCCACGCCACATGCCAGTCCGAAAAGCGTCACCATGCTTACTGGGGGGAAAGATACGACGTTCGACATTCCGCCGCCAGGGACAACGCGAATATGGAAATGGCCCATTCCACTTTCTGGTCCTCTTCTGTAAACTAAAAGAACGCTCAAGGGCGACCTTTGTTAACAGTAGTGACAGAAGTCCAAGCTTGCACTTTTCCGTTCATGGCATGGTTGATTCAGAATATTTTCGGAAGACCCTCCTCACCTGCCATGCGAAAGATGCGGACAATGCTCAACAGGTCGACACTGTTCCAAATATTTGTGGCATCCGATCTTTAATCCATTCCACTATAGAAGAGGGGAATTTTGCATGGTTTGCTATGTCGTGATGTCCGTTTTACCCCCGAATCATAGATGCCTGTCCTTTGCGGGTGTAGGAAAAAATGTCCCTAGGCTGGCGCCTTTATTTATCAGTTGCAGAGTTCTTTTGCATAGTTCTGTGGAGTCGAGTGAATAGCGGTATGACCCATGAGTGCATGTAAGGATGTTTCACGTGTCAAATCTTTCGTTCAGAAAAATCTGCCGTTGGTAAACTGGTGGGAGCAATTACAATTGTATTCGCAGAACTTGAGTCAGGAATGTGGTTTTGTAGACTAAACTTCGGGAATTTAGCAAGCCCACGCCGGTGTAACGAAGGCAGAATTCTTCCAGAATTCTTCTTGCATTAAAGAAAGGTGCACCAATACTTTTCGAGTCCACAAAGGACATTCAACTACACATATAGTAAAATACGCTCTATGATCATAAGTAAAGCCCATATGATGCGGGAATATAAAATTTAGCATTTTAATCAGTATTCAAACTGGATTGCTTTTCTTTTTTTGGCACGCATAGGTACCATTATGCTCGGCATGTTGTGGAAACCCGTGTTTCCACAACCTCTGGGCATCAGCCTGACCGTTCCGTCGCCGAGGAAGACGCAGCAAGCGAAAAGTGCAATCAACCACAAAGGTTTATTACATACGACTTTGCGAAACAGAACACAACCAGGAACCGCCAATAATCCCAGAGAAACAACCGGAGGACAAAAACTTCCCACCACCCCCGCTTATATCATGTCAAAAACACGATCGGCGCCCTCTTCCAGATGGGCCTACCCCTAAATGGCGCGGATGACGCGCTTATCGACACGCTTGGTCGACGTATCAAGTGCAGTCGATCCAGCACCTGCTCGCGATACTCCCCCCACCCCCAAAGTCTAAGTAAAACCGCCCTCACACATCGGGCATGTTCAATACAACATCGTCCGGGAACTCCGGGGCGCCTTCCTCTCTCTGGAGCAGGTTCGCGCGGTACCGCAGTAGGACAGCCACTGCCGCCGCTGCGTCCCCCGATAACGTCCCCCTCGTATCCCTCAGTGCGTCAATTTTGGCACGACACAGGGGGCCACGGCGGTGAGTAGCAGTGAAGTTCAGGCACCCCGCAGACGGGGCACAGTGTAGGCTTCTCATCGTCGGTGAGAGCAATGCGGGGGGGGGGGGTGCCTGTCCTGCAGCGTAAGTCCTGGAAACCAATGAGGGACATGGCTCGAGTCGCCTCCGCGGAGTGGCCTTGGTGGACCAACGGGCCCTAGACGCCCAAGAGGCGGGTCGGTTGTACGCCGCCACCCTCCGGGTGGCAATGGATGAAGACCTCGGCGATGTGGGTGGTCTGGTCTCAGGTCTCGGTGGTTTCGACGTCATGTCTGTGGTGGCTTTTGTTGACGATATGAGCCGGCCGCAACCATCTGAGTGGTCACCACTGAAAAATGGAAAAATAGAGAAACCGTCAGTGGAAGCACCTAACGGCTAGAGTCTGACAAGGCCCTCGTGCATATGTCGTGACAGACTGAAAGCAATAATAACACGGAAGAGACACAAAGTCACAAGCACTAGGTTCTAGCGATGGAGATATTCGCAGCTACGTGCGCTGCCTGCGGGGACGCAAACGGCAGCGACTGGAAGGTCAGGGAACGGGATCCTCGTCCAGGTCTTGAGGTGGAAGATGAACGTCTGCCTCTTCGCCCTCGGGGTCTCGGAAGTGATAAGTCTTGAGGTCCGAGATGTGTAGTGGTCCAGTTTCTTCGCCCGTGTCACAGCGACGAAGCCTGTATGTGAGGCCAGATGAGTAAGCACTTACCTCGAAGGGGCCATCCCACCTATCTGCGGACGAAGCTGCAAAGCCCGCATGACGCATCACTTAGCAGGTGAGCCCGTCGAAGGACGAGGTCACCGGCGCTATAGGTGAGATTCCGTCGTTCTCGGTTGTACTGGCGAGCTTGGTCCAACCTTGCGACGCCCAGGTTCTCCCGAGCCGTCCGAGCTGCATCGTCCAGTCGACTCCGGAGTCCTCACCAAACCCTGAATAAGGAAGCCGGGTACTGCCATCTCGGAGGCGAAGAGCATTCTCCACTGGAAAAGGGGCCGCTCGTCCCAAGTTCAGGAACGCCGGGATGAAGCCTGTAGATCTGTTGACTGTTGTTCGTGTAGCGAACGCCAGTACAGCCAAGCGAAGAACCCAATTACGGTGGCGGTGGTGCTGACTAGTAAAAGCGACCAACATCGTTTTCAGGCTCCGGTTAACACGTCCGGCGATGTTAGCCTGAGGGTGATACGGGGAAGTCTTCTTGTGCTGAATGCCTAAGACAGTGCAATAATCTGAGAACGCCTTATTTGTAAAGAAGGTTGCGTTGTCAGCAGGGAAGGGTAACTGTAATGGTAACGGAAACAGAAACGGTATATTACCGAAATTGGATGTGGTAACGATAACAGAAACGGAAACGCATACCACTGTTCTTCATTACCTTCATTAATTAAATAGGGTATAAATACTTCAAAATGAAATTAATGAAGTTAGAGTAGCAAATACTTCCGAAAGTATTTAAGGTACACTTAAGATACTTTGGTAGGCATCGTAGAAAAGTACGTGAACGTGATTATGACACGCGTTTGAGTTTGAAACACGTGAGTTTGATGTCTTCCTGGTCGAAAGCATCTTCTTCTTGTAAGCAAAGCTTGCATTTGACTGAAATATTATAATCGGTCTCCGAAACATATTCGAAAATCGTCCGAAGGTTTGGCTAGGGGAGTGAACGCGCGCGCCTCTTTCGTTGGCTTCATTCTGTGAACTGACAACTCGTGCAGTATGACTTTTTCTTGCCCATAAATAGAAAAAGCCCCAACAGGGCTTGCGGCAGTCACTGACCGATCTGTCATACACAGAGCCTATACTACATACAAACATTACATTACATACATTACAAATTGAAAAAGTAGAAGCTTGTCAAGCAGGGGTGTCCTAGAAGTCTAGAACAGAGTCAGAGGGGATATTTAGGTCAGAACTCCGCTGCAGCTGCAGGGTACTCATTATAAAACCCTTGCTCTTGAATTCTTATTTTCCAGAAAAAAATAAATAAAATAATTCAGGTCAACGTACGGGGTCGGAATGGAAATCCCCGCAGAGGGAGCATGCCAATGAAAAGAAGACGAAAAAAAAAAGGGAAAAGTGAAAATCTGAGAGGCGATCCAAAAAGTAGTTAGAGTATCGAGTAGAAAATACCACAAGATGTATTTGAAATATAGTACAAATACTCCCCGGAAAAAGTATTGAGTAAGATACCAAGATACCACAAATAGTATTTAAAATGCAGTATCTTAAATACAATACTCTAAATACGTACAACTCTGAGTATCATAATCACATGCCATATCAACTATAGTTATACGCTCGGTTACGTGCTCCAACTTCATATTCCAACCTAAACCGACTTCATGCGGGCGGGATATCCATACATCTCATTATGCCTCACATGATTTCCACTTCGCCAGCATAACCAACACATCTCTGGAATTATTACACGCGTGCACACACAAACGCAAAGCTCTCAACGGTTCTTCCCTTGACTTAATTACACGTCCATCAAATTGCCTCTCCAACGTGATCTCGCTCGCAGTGATGGCCACTAACTACTTCTACAGTAGTTTAACTATAACTACTAACTACTTCGTGATGGAGTAGTTTAACTAGTAGTTCAACTACTTTTCAGAGGAGTAGTTAAAACTACTTCTTTAACTACTGCAATGTAGTTTAACTACACCTATAACTACTTAACGTTATCCATCAACACCAATCCCTTGTAGTGTTCTTGGACATCAAATATGAATCACAAGCAATGATAAACTTTAGCTCAAGCCACTGCTACGATCGTCAAATACAAAGCTTGCGGCGGGATTCTTTCTGTGCCTACGCGATAAACTAAGTTGCATAATTATTTCACAGCAAATGAGGCTTCACTAGACAACGGTGTTGCGGATTTAAATCCGGGGATTTGATTTAAATCCATCAAAGGGCTCGTGGATTTGATTTGGGATTTGGTTTACGAGGAAAATATGGCGACGATTTGGATTTGGATTAAATCACATTTTTGGCAGATGATTTGGATTTCGATTGAATCACAATTTTGGCAGATGATTTGGATTTATATTGAATCACGTTTTTTTCGACGGAATTGGATGTGTATTTGGTCAAGCTCCTGAAGGAAAATGGTTGGATTTTGACTGCTGCGAAATTTGACGTTGACGGGCGGGCATATTCTTTGTCAGTCGTATCTGAGGCCGTCTCTGTAATTACGTTTTTACAAGACATTTGGCTGAATTGCATTTCACACATGTTTACACATGATGCAATGCAACTCTTAATAATGAGAAGGTCTAAACAATGTTTGGATTTGAGATGGCTTGCCTTGTATCCGGCCCTCTCGGTTCCCAATGTCCCGCCAAAAGTCATGTTTCGTTTAAAAACAAATCCCATGATTTTTTGATTGATTGATGAATCTGTTTGTAGACTCTTAATTTTTTTACTCCCTTTAGGGTGTAATCCGGGTGTAATTGGGGTGTAAACTGATTTTTACTCCCATATTACACCAGCTCGAAGAAACACCCTCGGATGAGGGGTGTTAAATGGGTGTAATAAAAACTTAACACCTTATTTACAACATCCACTGAGCTTGGGTGTAAAAGAGGCGTAAAATGGGTGTAACGGGCATAGAGCTTTGTACATGAACTGTATGTGTCTTTTGAAAGTACAATGATATGCTTCATGCTCCTTACAGATGCATACAATGGTGCACCTCGCTAGAAATCTTGAGTCTACACTCTAAATCGTGAAACGAACATAAGACGGTTAAAAAAGTTCCCTCAGAAAGTACAGCCGGTAAACAGCCGTAACAGTTATCAAATAGCAAGCACAGCGATCCCAATCGCCAAATATGTGTGTCCCACTGAATAATATGTGTGCCTACTTAGCCGTGTACTCATGTGCGTATTGAACATTCTTGTGCGTGTTGAATAATGCGTGTGCAGGCTAAGTATGTGTGCCTTCGCTGGAGCGTACTACGTTGCTGCGCGCTCCCCCCGTGAGGAGTGACGTGGCACCAGTGGCACCTCGTATTCTTCCGCAGTGTATTCCTCGCTGCTTTCCTGCCCGTTGTGTGCTGTGCAACCTCGCGTTTGAGAAGGATGACAACCTTGTTTTTTCAGTACAGGCTTAATGTTTGCTTAAGGTAAGTCAACCTAGCTGGGATTCCACGTACGACACCCGCGTTTTACTTGTGTTTAACCAACGCATTACATTCTGTTGCAGACAGTGGACGCATTGCAAATGGCGGCAGGAGAAGATCGGCTACATCGGTGAAGTGGTGGATGTACATTACAAGCGAGGCTAATTGTATTCTTTCGTTATAGGTGCACGTGGGACTGTATCAACTTCAAGGACGTGAGTCGCAAAATGCTGTACTATTCTAGCATTCACGTTTGAACAATACCAGCGTGATATTCACTTCGGTTTCTTCACAGGTAGTTTCCTATCTCAACGGTCACATACACGCGTGCAAAACTGTAACTGCTTCGCATCGAAGTGTGTATGGTGCCACTAGCTTGGACGATTGTTCATCGGCCATTTCGTTTGAGGAACTGTCGTGTTCGTCACTAAGAATGATCTTGGTTGAGCTGTGCAGTGCCTGTTCGGAGTTCCGAGGACTGTGTGTTCGATGTTTGGAGTACTGCCTGGTTCATCGGAGGTTGTCTGTCCATGCAACGTGTGCTCCATATGTGTGTGTTGGGATTAGTGAACCGTGTATGCTTTCCATTCGGCCAACGATGATGTACGGGATTCAATTTAACGGTATGTGCACGGCAATAAATTTTGGTGTTTCAATTGGGATGTCCTTGGTGCATTTTCTTTTTTTTCTTTTTTTTTTCCAAACGTAGAGGGAACCCGAGAGGCATAATGTATCTCGCGTATTAATGGGTACAAGTATTCCTTTAATACGTAAGGTACACTGTGGCTCCTGGCGTAAGCAGGGGTGTCGTACCAGTTGTTTCAGGGGGCACAGAGCACCGGCAGCTTTCCCAGGCCTCTTGAAGTCATCTAGCACATTTTTTTAGAAATGTGCCAGTTGATCAGGCGGCACCTATCCGTCACTGGGTTTAGAGTATCTTGTACTGCTTGTGACGTACTTGTCTGAAATTTGCAATTGAAATTGGGGTGTGCAATTCTACAACATTTCGCTCTTTGTCCTTTCACACGGATTTACAGTTTGCAGCTGCTGGCAGCTCAGAAAACTGAAATTTCGTGCTGCGTACATGCGCAAACACCCTTTTTTTAAGGGTGTAATCCTGTGCACGGTGTTCACGTACACCCTTAAGGGGGTGAGTTATGACACTTCTTGATTACACCCAAAAGGGTGTTTTTCGTCGAACAGAAAACACCCTTTCTCTAGAGGGTGTAACCTCTCCTAGAGGTGTTCCCATACACCCTTTAGGGGGTGAGTTATGGCACCACCGGATTACACCTAAAAGGGAGTAAAAAAATTAAGAGTGCTTCAAGTTTAAGAGCTGGTTTGTCTGTCAGACAGACCACCTCGAAGGCCTATAGCCATCTTCCCTTCCGAGCACTAAAGGTACGTCATGCAATACTCTCACACATAATCACATGGGTAGTTCGATGTCTAATTCACAACGGTATCAGAGCTTTCTATAATTTCTTAGAAATGGAACGCATTGGAGAAAGCACACCACTGGTGCACTGCGCTCAGGCAACATAATTTGAGGCAGTTGGCTTTATCATATGCGCCGAGTAAGCGTATTTGACAAATATGTTACTCCGATATCCACGTGAAAATAAAATGTCAGCGTCAACGTTGGCATCGCTATGTTGGCTGTTCATACTCTTCGCTGCAGGTGAGATTTATAGGTGTTTATACCATGTCACGGTCTTATCCAGCGAATGCATGCAGTAATCGTACGACCTTGTAGACATGGTCAGCTGCATGCTACAGTTATTTCGGGAACTTTAGCCCCCGGATTCGTTGACGGATTTGATGGATCCTGATTTAAAACCGGATTTGATTTAGCACACCAAAAAACAATCCGGATTTAAAATGATTTGATTTGTCGCCTCAAGTCCCCTCAAGAGTAAATCCGGACATGATTTGGATTTGATTTGCGGTGTTCCGAAAAACATGGATTTGATTTAAATCCGATTTGACTCGTTAAATCCGCAACACTGCTGGACAAGCATTAAAAGTGACGATTTAGTACACATGCACGACACAATTGCTCTGCACCTCCGTTCTAATCAAACAAGTAGCTCAAGGTAAAAGTTGGAACCACAATCGTGCCGTAAAGCTTGCGGCAAAATCGGAAGTATAGTTTGCGCCTTCGGTAACCTAACTACTGTAGTTAACTACTTGAAATAGTAGTTTAACTAGTAGTTGCCACTACATTTCTGCAAGTAGTTGATAACTACTTTTTAACTACAATCTGGTAGTTTAACTAGTAGTTTAACTACATGAAGTTAACTACTGGCCATCACTGCTCGCTCGACTTATGCACTCAATGCAAGAAATAATAATAAGGCACCATGAAATGCAAACTAAAAGTTATACGCTGCACTCGTAGCATAACAGTTCCAGATTTTCACAACACTATCGTGTACAAGTACAACTTTACCGAAACACATAAAATGCCGCCACACTCCGTGGCCCATTAGAGAAAAAAAACTCTTCTCAAACAGTACATTGTCCTTCACCACAGTTTGCTATGCAATTAGCCCTTTCTTGCTACCTACTCCCTTATTTCCATTGTTCCGCCCGATTTCCGAACAGATACGTCGACGCCAGCTTACTGCCGCTGGCTCTTTGACATCGGTACGTCTTCCGTCTACATTGAATATTCTTCCACGGTGGTATATCTGCAGGCCTTCCTTTTTCTTCTTCTCTCCACGAAGAACGCCTGTCTTCGCGCCTTTTGAAGTGGTTTGCAGGAAGCAAATGAGTCTTGGTCCCACCCCGGCAATTCTTCTGCCAAGCCGCAACTGGACGATCACTGTACCTCTGCTGCCTATTCTCTGGTCCTCGTGCATCCGGGACATTCCCGATTATCAGGTCGTACAGTGATCGTCCAATGTACAGTGATGTCCAATGTCAATTTCCGTGCACTTCGCCATGAGATGTCCAATGTAAAATGGGGTACTCACGAAAATTCTTGCCTCCGGTAAATTCCTCATGGTTCCATCTGCAAGTTGCACAGGGCTGAACTTCCCAGTCATGTCTTCTTCTTTCACCAGTGCTTTTCTTACAATGCCTGTATCACGCAAGACAGTCACATCGTGCCTTCCCAGCCTCCCTCTTGCCACGGGCATGCCTTTTACCCAAAACTGTGTGTCAGGGGACACACAAGCATTCACTGCTGGCACCTTTACGCCGTTCCTCAGCTCCACCGTACCTGTCGTTCTCACACGCTTCTACCGGGCGTTTCTCTTCACACATTGGGGCTACAATACATGATGACTGCGACAGTGTCGTCACCTTCTTGGGGCAGTCTCTTGCCCTGTGCCCCTCTTTCCCGCATACGTAGCACGTAACGTGTACTTGTCTTCCCGGGCGCCATCCACAATCGGGCGCAATATGTCCAATTCTGTTGCACAGAAAGCACTTTTTTGGACCTCGTGCTTCTTCCCTTTCACGCGCTTGCTTTGTGACCGTTCCACGTCGGGTTCCTTCAATTGCATCCTCATCTCCACTTCAACTCTTCCCCATGTGGTTCTGGCACTGAGCCTCTAAAAATCGGTCTGCAAGTGCGGCTAGATCTGTCAAGGAGTCCGCCTTCCTTTCCCGCAGGAACATTGCTAACTTCGGTTGGCAACCCTTCATGAACTGCCCTATCAGCAGTAGATCTCGTAGGCTGTCATAGTCGTGTTTTATTTCGGACAAGTCAACCCAGCGATCAAACAAACTGCTCAGGCGCGCCGCAAACTGAGTACAGGTTTCTCCGTCCATGGGTTTTCCGCTGCGGAACTTCTCGCGAAACACTTCCGTTGTCAGACGGAACCTCTGCACAAGCCCTTTTTGACCTTATCGTAATCGGCAGAGTCCTCTGGAGTCAGCCTTGCGAAGACTCCCAACGAGTCGCCGCTCAAGCATACGCTAAGCGCTGTCGCCCATTGGTTTTCGGGCAGCGTTGTCCTGTAGCCAGTCGCTCAAAGCGCATTAAGTACGCGTCTAAATCGTTACGACTTTCGTCGAAAGGTGCGAGCCATCGATGAGGTGTAACGGGTAATGTGTTAGTCGCTTCTGGCACGACGCTGGCGGTGGATGCGGTCGTTCCTTGATTTTGTAGCTCTTACAACTCAATTTTTAGCTCTAGTGTTCGCTGCTCATCCTCCGCTTTTTTCCCTAGCCGCGTTTTTTTTTCCCGTACGTGCTCTTGTTCCTTGGCAAGCATCTGCTCTTTTAAAAGCTCTCTTTTTCGCGCCCTGCGCTCTCTTTGCTCTACCACTCGACCACTCGACTTTGCTCGACCCACTCCTTCAAAGCGCAGCCCTCAAGGCCCAACTCTTTTCCGATCGCAAGTAACTCGTGCAGGTCCATTACTCTACCGTTTTTCGCACACTCTACTCCGAGTCTCGCAATCAGTCCACTCACCCACGCACGTACTCAGTTCTCCACTGCTACTGCCGAGTCCTGTCGCGGACGCCAGTTAATTGTCACGGGCTCTGGTCCTAATTAGTGGAAGAAACTCACACCCGTGATCAATGTGTAGATTCGGACCCGGCCAGTCGAGGGACTGTGGCTAATGCGGTAATGAGTGAGCCCAGACTCATTTTCAACAAACAAGGAAACTTGCACTTTTACTGAACAGTTCTCTACAAACACAAAAATGAGGATAACGCTAAAGGACGCTAAACCATTCCGACTCTGCGATCGTACAAACTTGGCTAACGACACTCTCTGCTCAATTAACTTGAAATAACACTCGCCAAACTGGCACCAAACAAAACACACAAAATCTATCCCGGCTTCTTCAAATCCCATTCACAACCGCTACTCAGATTACTCGACAAGATGCACTACGCCAGTCTCATCCATATCACTTAGCTGTATAGGAGCGGGGAAGTCCGTAGAAACTTCGCAGAGCCCGAGACGTCTTCTTGTTGTGGCGGCGTGTCTTCTGCGTTTCCCTCGTCGTCACACCGTGGCGCACACTTTTGCACATTTCACACCAATCAACTAACTTCCTTTGCAGCAACCTGCACTTGATACTGCAAACCGATCGTCGACACCGGTACTTGAGACAGAAACTATGGTGCCGCTGCCACTCTTCCCCAACTTCTCCGGCGGCAAAACCGCTGCTACCCCGTTCGCGTTGTCTTTCTTCTCCTTTCCGAAACGTCTACTCGACTCCCCCAATTTGTTCCAACTATCTCCTTATGTAACCTCGTTAAACGGGGCTTCATAAACTAATTTCACGGGGTATATCTCCTTTCTTGGGCGGGAAAAAGGGGCACGACGCCCCTGCCACCCAACACGACTGGCCGCTTAACATAACGGCGGCATTGGGGAGAAGAGCAAGAACGATCCTTTCCAGCTCTATCTGAAGCAGTCGCTTATACGACTAGGCTGCATCTCCCCGACCTAACAAACCATTTGTTTTGCAAACAGATACTTGCGATTATGGTGTTGGCGCAGTTCTATTGCATGAGCATGACGCTACTCTTATTTGTTCAGCGGCGTCTGCAAGTCGGACGCTGAATGCAGCAGAACGGAATTACTTAGTCACGGAGGAGTGTCTGGAGGTTATCTTCGCTTCCAGGAAGTTCGATCTCTACCTGGATGGCACTACCTTCACCGTCCAGACTGACCACCAGGCGCTTTGTTAGCTGCAGCGGCTCCACAACCCATCTGGACGTATCGCCCTGTGGGCTCTGAAGCTACAAGGCTACTCCTTCAACGTGAAAGAAAGGCGAAGTTCCAATGATGCGGTAGCAGACGCGCTACCCGGGCGGCCCTATCGGAGGGGGTGGGGGGAGAGGAAGGCACGCATGCGCCTTCTCAACTCCTTACAATAGCACAGGTGGCACGGGCCCTATCTTCGTCTTGGGTCACGGTCGTGAACAGAGAGGATCTCCTAGAAGCTCAGAGAGTGGACGGTCTTTGCCAGTGAGTGTCTCAATGGTTAGCTGAGCAGGACCAGAAGGGCACCGGGACGAGTAACGGACGGTCCGACTCCCATCTGCTGGGCGAGGATGGCATCCTGTTCAGGTACATACCCCAGGAGGATGACGACGACGCTCATCTCATCCCCATTCGAAGTCGTGGAGTCACGAAAGTTGCGCAAGTCTTTCATACGTTACCTTCATGACTCGGCTTTGGCAGGCCACAGCAGTGACAAGAAAACTGATTAAAAGTTATGTCGACATGGCGAGAAATGAGGCTGGATATAACAAAGTATGCTCGTCCTTGTCCGATGTGCCAGAGAGCGAAACCTCGTGGTGGTTTACCCCCTGGGCGTTTACAGTCCGTTCAGATCAATATGCCTCTGTACATAGTTGGTTGTCATGTGGTGTGATGGGAAGTAGTCCTTGAGGTAACCAGTATTTGTTTGTGGTCACTGACGATTTCACAAAGTGGGTTGAGCTGTTCCCTGTCATTACGCGGACTTCCTAGAAAGTGTGGGAAAGACTTCTTAACACCTTTTGCTGATCCGGGTTTCCTGTTCTGCTGATGATTGACAATGCGACCTACTTTACAAGTAAGGCGTTTTCCGATTCTAGCGCAGTCTTAAGAATTCGGCACAAGAAGCTTCCCCATATCACCCTCGGGCTTACATTACCGAACGTGTGAATCGGAATCTGAAAATGATAGTGGCTGCTTTCACTAGCCAGCATCACTGTGATTAGGATGTTCGCCGGGCTGAGCTTCGTTCGTTACACGGACAATGACCAACAGATCGGCAGGCTTCACCCAGTGGCGGATCCAAGGGGGGGGGGGTTGGACGATCGCCCCCCAAAACGTCAGTTTATACATTGAATTTCCCTGTCCCTCCTCCCCACTACGCGCTCCGACAACGAAATCCCCCCCCCCCACCACCGAGGGTCTGGATCCTCCCCTGTATCCACCACAACCTTCCTGAGCTTGGAACGAGAGGCCCCTTTTCCAGTAGAGGATACTCTGGGCGTTCATAATGGTAGTACCCGGTCTCCTTATTCAAGGTTTGCTGAGGACCTCGGAGTCGACTGGACTTTGCACCTAGGCGGAATCCGGATGTCGCCATGTTGGACCAGCCTCGCCAGTACAACTATGGACGCCGGAATCTGACCAACAGCGTCGGCTACCTTGTCCTTCGGCTCACCCGCTTAGTGATGCGCCGTGACGCTATGCTTTATTCTGTGCAGTTTGGGGGATGCGAACAGACGAGGACGCAAGGAACCACGCAAGACAGGCGTCACTCGCGAGTGATGTGTGAAAGTGTACTGTAAAAAAAGTGGACATAAATACTCAGTCCCGTAACAGGCGACAAGTGGCGACATTCTAGATCCCACATATGCGGAACAAGGCATCGCTCTCCATATATAACGGGAGAGTAATTAGCTGTTCAAGGAGGCAACCCCGGGGGACAATGTAAGAAATTGTTGACTTACCTTCTCCAGTTAAAAGCATGTGACGGGCTTCAGTGACCTCCTCAGTGATCTGATGCCTCGCTGTCCCTAGGACAGTGGCGCGCCGAAAGTCAGGAAAACGACCACACCTATCACAGCGGTGCGTAAAATTACTCGACAGCACGTTTCTCAAGATGAGGCACCAGACCACTCGGGAGGTAATCGAAGCGTATCACATACTTTTAACTGCGAAATGTAAGCGTGTCAGTGTATTATCGCTTACATTGTCCGATGACGTGATTGCCTTCTTCGACACTTAATTACACTCTTCTTATCTAGCGGCAGTGACGCGTTGTTCCGCACGTTTGGGGTCTTGAATGTCGGCACCGTGCCGCCTCTTACCGATTTGTGTATTTATGTCTATTTTTTCTACAATACACTTCAGTTGTGAGTGACGCCTGTCCTGCGTGGTTCCTTCTGTTCTCGTCTGTTAGCGTCCTCAAATTGCGCAGTATACGTTTCCACCAACTAGCCCAACTTGCTGCATTTGCAGCTTAGCTTGCATATATAGGTGGAACTGCCCTTTCGAGGTAAGTGCGTCTCTTCTGGCCTCACTTACAGACTTCGCCGCTGTGGCACGGGGCCAGTACACGTCTCGGACCTGAAATAATACCTCCTCCGAGACCCCGACAGATAGGAGCTCCATCTACGACGTGCCTCCCTTCAAGAACTGGACCCGGATCCCGATCCCAGACCTCCGTCCAGCCGCTACGAATTGCGCCCCCGCAGGAGACGCACGTAGCCGTCACTATTTTGGCCGCTACGAACCTAGTGGTCACGGTTTAGTGATACGCCATTTAGTTTCGCCACCGTTATTAATCCTCGTGCCATAAACTCTAGTCCTTCTAGCACAACAAGCAATTCTTACGCTATGACATTTCACCCTTTATTTCACAACGTTGCGTATCGGATACATCCCGACCAGCTCCCGTGCCATAGTGGTTAGCATGATCGCTTTCCACACCGAGACTGGGAAGTGACACGGGTTCGAATCCTGTCACCAGCTGTGCTGTCTGAGGTTTTCCCTGGGTTTTACGAAGACTTTCCTGACGACTGTTGGCACAGTTCCCCCTGAATTCGGCCCAGGACGCATACTAAACCCCCTGTCCCCCCTGTCCCCCACTCCTTCCTGCTGTCCTCTCTCCATCTATCCACCTGTGTACGCCGCTCATAGCCACAGTTGCTTCGCGGCGCTAACATGTAATTAAAAAAAGATACATACCGTTTCCACCCCGTATATATCGATATGTATAAGTGGCAATGCCTAATTCCGCCAACCCAGGCATATTCCTAATAACGTCAAGCGACCCTGTGCCATAATGCAGCCATCTGTTGCGCCATTTGTGAAGTCAGAGCCGCGTTTACATGAACTCGACAGGAGCGGGTTGAGCTGAACTGTCGAGTTAACTCTTTCATGTAAACGCTGTCGTGTCGAGTTGAGTCAACTCGACAGCTTGGGGTGGGTTGACGCGCTCGACTCGACGGGCGAAGTGCATGTAAACGCTGTCGGGTTGAGTTCGCCGGACGCGAGGTCCTTTGATGGAATTCTCCAGTCTTTTACTGTTGTTTGGCCTTTTGTGTAGTATTTTTCAGCAGGGAAGCCGAACTGGCATTGTCCCATGGGACCCCCATGTCCCATTGCCCATGGGAACTGCACATCACCTGCCATGGCTGCACGTTTATTATATTTTTCATTTTTTTACGGGCGATCCGTCAGACGACGACTCAGACCACGAGCAATCATAAGTGTGCGACATGTTACTGTGAGCATTACTGTTTTCGAATTATTTTCTTTTGACATCAGAATTTGTCGGGCAGATCCCAAGATGAGAAATGCAGCTATTACAGCGTTTTTTTTTTTTTTTCGGACTTGCCTGGGCCACAACCTTTGATTCGCCAGAGAGAGAAATTGATATCAGATTTCTCACTTGGCATGATTTTCATTATCAATTGTAATGTGTCTGCATACTTGTATAGAACGGTTATGCAACATCCCCTAGTCACTGTGGGTAACCATTTTTACTGTCAGCTGAATAATGTATCATGTGTGTAGTATACACGAATTTCGTTGGCGCTTATCTAACAACATTCCAGATCTTGTCGAAGTCCTGATATTCTTACTCCAAAGGTATTACTGCATTGAGAAACAATTTTTTACTGAGAGAAAAGTATTGCGAAATGACATACAATTTAATCCACTTTGATATGAAAATGATTTACGACGAGGATCACGGTTTGTTGATGCATGTGCATCCACAGTTGAAATGTTAATGCACGATGGTAATAGGCTGCACCTCGAGAGGGATGTCAGCAAAAGCAACAAAACGAATATTTTCCTCTGTGTTCGCATGCGACGCACAGACGATGCGCGAAACTTCGTGTCGTCTGCTTGATGGGATGGACGCTCCTGCTACAGGTTTTCTTTCGCACTAGTAACCAGCATGCGCCGTCTTGCGCGTCGTCTGCGTGCTGCAGACGAACAGAGAGGAAAAGTTTCGCTGCGTTTGTTTTGCCGATGTACCTGTCGCGGTGCAGCGTATCACTATCGTGCATTGATATTTCAACTATGGATGCACATGCGTCAGCGAGCCGTGGTCCTCGTCGTAAACCAGGAGGCGTGCCGAAGAGAAAAAAACAAGACAATACGGCCCCAAGACAGACTACGAGTTCTAGACTGCGTAATACGAAGTGGAAATATCATTCAGCTGTCTGAACTCCTCAGACTAGCATTAAGAAGTCGCATTCAATCGCGAAGACTGATAGAGAGGAAGCCCAAAGGGGGGGGGGACCAACGGAGAGGCCGTCGAAATACGCGAAATGTTGAGAATCACCCAAGCTACACGCTTGCCCAAATCAAGGATAGAGTGTTATAGATCTGGCCTAAACTTGACATCAGGTTATCGAGGATAAATATCATCCTGGATAGACATGGATGCATATTAAAACTACTTGCCTCAAAATCAGGATCGAAGGGACGTGAAGGAGGAGAGAGAGCACCACGCCGAGTGACTGCAGAGTGCGGGTCTTCAGGTAGTTCCATACTACATCGATGAAACGATCTATAATATTCGGTGCAGCAGATCGCATGGACGCTCCCGACGTGCAACAAAAGTGCAGACGACGTCAAGCTTGAAAGGGACCAATGTCAACATCACCGCATATATGTAGTATATTGTCAGCAAGTGTCCCGCTACATTGGAAACTCGTCCGCATCACCACCAGCAATGGGGGCGTTGAAACTCCCCATACATCATGTTAAAGTTGTTGTTTCGTCGACAGAGTGTCTTGGCTGATATTTAATGATTTCTCGGAAGTGTCACGCCTTGACGCAGAAGTAGGAGCCTGACGACCATGTGGTCTTCATCCTAGACGAGGCACCTGCGCGCATTCGTGTCAATGAGCTTTTGCTTACTGCCGTTAAGCAATCCATGGCAAAATATATCGGTTCGCTTGCGTTGCATACGACAGGGACAGCTTTAGATATGTTGCAAACGCTCTAATGCAGCAAGACGTTTAAACCGTGCACGACTCTTTCACGACGGACAACGAACACATTTAAAAGATATGTAAAACACAAAATAAAGGTTGATACAAACTGGTGTTGTGCGCCATTCTTACTCACCCCGTCTCGAGCTCAGTGTTTGACTGATTATGTCCTTACTGGAATTTTGCACGTGTCCCTCAATAAGCTGCCACGCCACACAATATAGCATACTATAGTATATAGCGTTAGAAACATGATGTAGCACAGCAGTGTATACCATACCGTATAGTATTGTATAGCAGGTAGTCCACAGTATCCCATCACAGTGCAAAAACCCACATTTTCAATCAAAATCGTGTAGTCATGGGACTGGTCCCATAGTATTGTAGTCTAGACAAACAGTCTCCAGTATCTCATTAAATCGCAAAAACCCGCATTTTGAATAAAACCACGGGTAATGCCCATACACATGGGAATATTCCCACAATATTGAAATCCAGATAAACAGGCCCGCAGTTTCCCTTTACAGTGCAAAAAAAAAACATTTTTAAGGAAAGCCATAAGTAATACCCGTAGACATGAGAATAGTTACACAATATTATAATCCAGATAGATACTACCACAATATCCCATTACAGTGCAAAAACCTGCACTTTCAATGAAAACCATGGGTAATACCCGTAGACATGGAATAGTCCCACAACATCGTAATCCAGATAGAAGTAACTCAGTATCCCATTACAGTGCAAAACTCGCATTTTTAATGGAAACCATGGGTAATACCCGTAGGCATGGGAATAGCCCGATAATATCGTCATCCAAATAGACAGTCCCACAGTATCCAGTGCAAAAACACGCATTTTAATGGCAACGATGGGTAATACGCGTAGCTACGGGAATAGCCCCGGAATATCGTAATCCAGACAGTCCCACAGTATCCCATTACAGTGCAAAACCCGCGTTTCTAATGAAAACGATGAGTAATACCCGTAGACGTGGGAATAGTCTCATAACATCGTAATCCAGAGAGAGAGTCCCACAGTATCGCACTACAGTGCAAAACCCGTACTTCAAATAAAAACCGTGGGTAATACCCATATACGTGAGAATATATCTACAATATTGTAATCCGGATAGACAGTCTCACATATCTCATTACTGCGCAAGAAACAGCATTTTTAATGAAAACCATGCATAATAGCTGTACACATGGGAATAGTCCCCATATATGGTAATCCAAATAGACAATTCCACAGTATCCCATATCAGTGCAAAACTGGCACTTTAAACGAAAACCATGGCTAATACCCGTTATGGGAACACGGGAATATGGGAACACATGTTATGGGAATATGGGAACAAACCCACAGTATCAGAATTCATGTAGAGAGCCCGACAGTATCCCATTACAGTATAAACACTCGCATTTTTAATGCAAACCATGGGCGATACCCGTTGGCATCGTAATAGTCTCACAACATCGTAATCCAGATAGACAGTCCGACGGTATCCCATTATACACAAAACCCCGCATTTTAGTCAAAACGATGGGCAATATCTGTATAGATAGGAATAGTACTACAATACGGTAACCCAGATAGACAATCCCACAGTATCCCAGTACAGTGCAAAACCCGCTTTTTTAATGAAAACGATGGGTAATACCCGTAGGCACGAGTATAGTCTCGCAACATCGTAATCCAGATAGACAGTCCCACAGTATCGCAGTAGAATGCAAAAGCCTTATTTTTTAGTAAAAACCGTGGATACTTCCAATATATTTGGGAACATGCCTACAGTATCGTAATCCAGATGGACAGTCGCACACCATCCCATTACAGTGCCCAAACCCACATTTTTAATGAAAACCATGCATAATAGCTGTAGATATGGGAATAGTCCCACTGGTAATCCAGATAGACAGACTCACTGTATCCCATTACAGTCTAAATTCCGCATTTTTAATGAAAACTATGATAATACCCATAGACATGTGAATAGTACCACAATCTCGTAATCCAGATAGACAATCCCACAGTATCCCATTACAGTGCAAAACCGACATTTTAAGTCGTCACCGTCGCCAGGTTATCACTTTTTCACAGATTCGTCCACAGTATCCCACCTAACCTTTCCCCGCTTACCCGCTCTACAGTTATATTTCCACGTTTGGACCACCAATGCAAAGTAAATCGTTTTGAATGTCGAACAGAAACCTTTGCGATATCATTTTTTCGTCGAACCGCAATCACTGGAATGACCTTCCCTCTGACATAGCTGAGCTCGTTGACTACGATAATTTCCGTGGCCAACTTTCCGTTTGATGTCTGTACTCTTTTTATAATGTAATGTTTTTTTTTTCTTTCTATTATATGATTTGCTTTTCGTGCCAACCAGGCAATGTGACTGGTTCAGTGTTTTGTATATACTGATATTTGTTTTCATCGTCTTTGTGTTGCTGACATGCTTGCATCGTCCTATTCCCCCATGTAGCGCTCTTATGAGCCTTTGGGGTACTTTAAATAAATAAATAAATAAGTGGAAACCATGATTAACACCCGTTGACATGGTTTTCATTTCTTATTTATTTATTTATAGGTCGGCGCAATCGTGATCGCAATGCCTTATCAAAGCATGATGATCGCCATCATGAGTGCGATCACGAAGCACTGGCAAGGCTGCCGCGATCATGATCGAGGAATGGAACCTATGGAATTCTCATGGAGCCCGGCAGTATCCCATTACAGCCGACAACCTCGCGTTTTTAGCGAAAACTATAGGTGACACCCGTAGACATGGGAATAGTCCCCCAATATTGTAATACAGGTAGAGCGTCACACAGTATCCCGTTTCAGTGCAAAGCCCTCATTTTTAATGAAAAGCATAGGTAATAGACAAAAACATGGGAATAGTTCCACAATATCATAATCCAGATAGAGTGTCACAGTACCTCATCAGACTGAAAACCCCAAATTTTTAATGAAAAGCATTGGTAGTACCTGTAGACATGGGAATAGTCTCGCAGTAACATAATCCAGATAGACAGTCCCATCGCTTCCCATTACAGCTTCCCTTTACAGTTTTCATGAAAACAATGGGCAATACCTGTAGACATGGGAATACTACCACAATATCGGAATTCAGAAAGACGCGTCACACTTCACCCATACAGACCAAAACCTCCCATTTCAATTAAAATCATGGGTAATGCCCGTGGACGACGGAATACTCCCACAATATAGTCATCCATATAGACAATCCCACAGTATCCCATCACAATGCAAAAACCCGCATTTTTAGCGAAGCCACGTGTTATATTTCCCATATATATGGGAATTATACCTACGATATCAGAATCCAGAAAGACACTTCCACAGTAGGGTGCTAACCCACTCCCATTAGAGTGCAAAAACCAGCATTTTAATGAAAACCATGCATAATACCCGTAGGCGTGTGAATGGTCCCATAATATGGCAATCCAGATAGTCTCCCTGTATCCCATTACTGATTTTAATCCCGCATTCTAGCACGAAAATCCCCCATTAAAAATATGGTAACGCCCGCAGACACGGGAATAGTACCACAACATCGTAAACAACATAGGCAGTCCCACAGCATCCTATTAGTGTGAACACCCGCATTTTGAATGAAAGCTATGGGTAGTACCCGTAAAAATGGGAAGAGACCCGCAATATTGTAATACATGTAGAGTGTCCCACAGTCTAAAAGCCCGAGTTTTAATGTGTACTACCATAGATATGAGAATGGTCCGAGAATATCGTAATCCATATAGACAGCCCCACGATATCATATTACAGTGCAAGAGCTGCATTTTTAATGAAAACGATGGGTAATACCCGTAGGCCACGGGATACCCCCACAATATTAAATTCCTGATAGACAGTCCCACAGTGTCTCATTACAGTCGCAACGGAAACCATGGGTAAAACTCGTGTACGTGGGAATAGTCCCGAAATACTCAAAAAGTCAGGTGACCCATATACGGTCATGGTCAAGTGATTTTCATATCGAAGAGGATTAAATTGCGTGACAAATGATTAAATGATGTGAAATGAGGATTATACATAACTAGAGGAGGCTTAATTCTGATGGCAAAAGCAAGAAGTGTCATGGTATAAGACCTAAATGTTTGGCATTATTTATTATTAATAGGAATTATTTGTCGTGGTACAGTGGCGAAAGGTTATGGCACCGGGACTTATAACGGCGGCAAAACATGTAGATAAAACTATACTAAAGGAACCACAGGAGAGGAAAGATGGAACATAACAGCATGGAACTGAATAAAACGAGGACAGCCTAACCCAATCTAACCTAACTTAACCTAACATCAGGGCTAGGAGACCAGACCGTCCGTTATAGACTTACATGACAGGAGTCACAAAATGGACACAGGACCGTAACCTATCCCAACCCAACCCAACCCAACCTAGCCAGAGGGCTAGAAGATCCTGTTGGTTATAAACTTGCATAATAGATATACCGAAATGAACCACCTAACCTAACCTAACCTAACCCAATCCAGCCTAACGTATCGTAACTTAAGGTCTAGAAGTACATGCCGACTATGCACTTGCCTGATAGCCAAATGAGAAAGGAAACACGGGGATGGAACCTAACCCCACCCACACTAACCTAGCCAAGAGGCTGAAAGAATGTTACAGACTTCCATGACTGATATACCGAAACAAAACACCTAACTTAACCTAACGTAACCCAAGCAAAGCCAACCTAAGCTGACGTCACCTAAGAGCTAGAAGAGCATGCTGGAGTTATCGACTTGCTTGATAGACTAATCCGAAAGAAAACAAGGAAACACAATCTAACATCACCTAAGGTCTCCAATTTTCCGTGTCCGTGCTATTTATCATCGTTTCATAATGTTTAAACGTGATGCCGGCACATTTAACCCTCGTTCTGTAACGTTAAACCCTGGCGCTGCCAATTTTAATACTAATTGAGTCAAATTTAATTCTGAATTTCTGGGTTCTCTCTCCGTGTCCTCTTTCCACTACAATGGCATAATGTTAGACTAACTGTATGATTTATGGTGTTTTATGAACTAGTGCTTTGTTTACAGCTGGAAAAGTTTTCTTTATTGCTAGGACTCCTGTGTGCATCACAATACGAGAGAGTGAAATACTAACTGCGTGATTCCTGACCTGTTATAATTAGCGCAAGGAGATGTTGAGCATGTTGGTTAGTATATGTACATCATTATATAGAACAGGACAGGAACCGTCTCTTCTGTTCGTGGCAGGAAATGTTCTCTCTGTCTCTGTGTCTCCTGTCCTGTGAGCACTTGTAAGTACTTCGTTTTACCGCAAAAATGCTACCTACACTGTTATTCGGAAAGGTGTTCTAATGGAGCGAAAAAGTGAGATTTCCCATTGCTACTCTTTTCACGTCAGATTTACACCTCACAAAAAGAGAAAACATGGTCATTTACCCTTTCGTTTGACAGGAAGGCGTATAAGAGGTGTTAGAATCTCGCAGAGAAGCGGTAACGCGTGCATCTTACTCCTTCTCACCAGTGACGGGCAGTGGTTTAACTACAAATTAAACTACTTTCTATGTAGTTACAAGTTAATTGCAACTACTCAGCGGGGAGTAATTATTAGAAGCCTGTAGTTAAACTACATTTTTCGTAGTTAACTACCGTTGTTTAACTACGAAACTGCCGTCTGCGATTTGGACACGGCCGAGACCGAAGACGAGGGCCAAGCCGCGATCCGAGCCACGGTGATCCAAGCCAAACTAGGCTAAACCATCTTGTGTCTTGCACGCTCATTGCCGTGTCTCTTCGCGCCTTGTTTCATTGTTAACGTTGTCGAGATGGACTCTTTCGTTACTGAAAACTGAAAGGATGTCAATGTGAGAGCAGGAAGCAAAAACTTCACTGCAACCTGCAGGTTCTGCACTCATTGCATCATATCTGGGAACGTCAAAGGCGGAAGGATCCTAGTCAAATAACTTTATGGTTATGCCAAGAAGGCATCAGTTTATCTAGTCTACAGTAACTCTTAGATCGACCCAGCATAGGTTTCTAGTCAAAATACACTAATGCCATAATGTCGCTTTCAAGCGACAGACGAACTTGAGTAACCTACTAGTATCGTCAAAGATTCACCATCAAGTTGTGCTTCATGTGGCAAAACACGATGCCAGACCTGTAAATTTATTGTTTCGTGTACACAGATTGATATCTACAAAACAACATCACTTGTAAAATAAAACACTCTCTTAAGTGTAATTCATATAATGTGTGCTACATAATCTTCTGCACCAAATGTCACGTTCAGTATGTCGGAGAAACGTCTAATTCCATGCGGGAACGGTTTTACGTACACAAGGGAGACATTGTTCATCAGCGACCAACCCCTTGCATTTTAACCTTCCTAGCACGACTTTAACACCCACTTAAAGATCGTCATCTTAGAATCGGGCTTTCATGACAACAACAAACACAAAAAACCGAGAGTCATTCTTAATTGCTAAATTCCAGTCCCTGACTCCCCATGGTCTCAATGTTTTTTCTGGCCCACTTTATCATCTTGTTTCCCCGATTTTCCCGAAGGTTCGAAAACATTGCCCGTCTGCTAAACATAAACACTCTTGACCTGTTTTTCACCTACTGCAGGAGACCACGTGTGTATCGGTCATTTGACCCCTGAAGCAATCCCCTTTGGTATTGTATAATGCATCCTCCCTTTTTTTTACCAACTCCTGGGCCCTCTGTCTTTAAACTGTGGTACATATACCTTGTGAACAGACATGTTACAATTTCTCCAGATTTTATTTTTCTTTGCTTATTACTTTCTTTTTCTTTTACCCATTTGAAGAATGTACCACTTTTGCAAAACTCCCTATAACCGATATCCTTTTCTCAGCTTCTCTACGTTAGAATGCGGGCTAAACACGAGTGCTGCTATTGTTTATCTTTTCTCAAACCCCAGCAGTGTAATATTTCTTCCAGCGGTCTTCTTTACGATGTTCGCTCACCTGAGATTTCTCAACGGTTTTTGTCTCCGGTAACGCTCCTATTGTACATCGCTTTCTTTTGTATTTTCTTTTTCGCGCCCTCAGTCCTCTCTAACACGAATTTGTATTTCCTTCTCACCACCTTCTTTGTCCCCTTTCTCTGAGGTACATTAGTATAAATATCTCTACCAAGTGTCCAATGTATTGCACTTTATGAAGGACGGACTCCGTCCGAAAGCTTGTTTTTCAGTAAACTTTAAATGTTTCAATCTCTTTAAATACTTATTTTAATCTCTCACAGTAGAATACTTGGCTTCCAGGTCATCGTCCGGTATGAGGCTCTCGATTTGGGCGTTGAGTTGCTTGAGTTCATCGTTGCTTGCGATGAGACGATCAAGTCTGTTGAGGGTAGTCACGGTGACGTCAGGCTCTTGAAACAGGGAAGAGGGAACACACCTCGTCGATAAGGTTTAGTGTTCTTTATCCGTCGAACGGATCGTTTCGTCTTCGGTCGATCCATGGCGTAGGAACTTCACGAGCGTAATCCCGGGTTTCAGCACCAGAAAATTAGCCAGTGACAACTTCACGGTGTCATCTATATATTGTGTAACGAGTGGGATATCGCAAGATATCCTTCCACAGATACATAAGGTGACTTAAAACGGCAGATTGCGCCGGTTGGTACATGCTACTCCGGTGGTTTTTAGTTCCCTACCTATGCTGTCCTCACTTGTTCCATTAACGAATAGGAAACTCCAAGAAAAATGCGACAAGAAACACGAAACGAATTATGTTCATGTGAGTTTTCTATTGTATATTAAATTCCGTTGTCACGTAAAAAGGTTTGTGAGTTAGACCGGACGGTGTGTTAATGAAAAACAGAGAACACCAGAACAACGTAATGAGCAATGTAGAAAGCACCTTGTGGGCCCATGTAAAACAGTGTGGGTGCACTCCGGTTTTTAGTAAGACTGAGGTAAAAGGTCTCTTTAAGATAATATCAGAAAGAGAATAGTTTGAGGCCTTCTTGATAAAGGCAGCAACAGATATTCCTTGTGTGATATATCGCACCTTGTGGCCCCGGAAGCTCCCTTCTTGCCCAGTTTACCTTCTTACCCAGAATCCCAGGAGGGCTCGACACGCACTAGACACAATATCAGCAGCACGTCCAGACTAAACCCATCGCGTGCTTGTCTTAGCTCTCCCGCAGATTATCATTTACTGCTATAGGATTTCAACTATTTATCAAGATGTGCCCCAGGATCTTTTTTTTTTCACCGTGTGCTTAATTGATTATCTAATCATGCTATATTCCATGTATATGTTAATGTGCCTGTCGTCGTAGTTCTAAGTTGCATGCTATTGACGTATTAACTTTTAAATATTGCTAGCTAGACAACGATTACTCTTGTTTAACTGCAGTCTGTGTTGTACATTGATATAACAGAACTCCAGCGTCCAGTGCGGCTTTAGTGATTACGTAAGACTGGGGTAAACGAAGGGGAGTGGGAGACGAGAGAGGGTAGGAGATGAGGGCTGCGAGGGATGGGAGGAGGAGGCAAAAATACATGCCAGAGAGAGTGCTGCCGCGTGGCGTGTACCGAGCCATCCTATGACGTCGTGCTTCATGTTATGTTACGTCATGCCTGTCTTCTAACGTAGTGTCTAAACTGAGGCCTCGAATTTGCTACTTTCGAGGCTTCTATAAAAGACACAATAGAAGAGTGTACTGGTGAGTTCGTAGTACGTACACTCTTAGAAATAGGTCTTCTATCGTGCCGTCCAGAGCTGCCGTGTCTTCTAGATTCACGCTCAAGGCCGAAGTTTTAGACGACCGCTGCCCACATGACCCGGGAGAAAAGAAAATACCATAAAAATTGTCTTGCTTTTTTTTGGCGCGTACGCCGTGTAGAAGATACGTTTATCACGTGACCAGGAATCGGACATCGTGACGTCTATTTCGTGTGCTCTAAATTTTTGTTGTATCGCGGCCGTGGTCTCTATGCGCTCGGAGCAGGGTTGTACACGTTACTCGAAAAAGTAATTGATTACAGTTACTTTTACTTCTGCGAGAAAGTAATTCTTTACCGTTACAAATTACTGCATGACAAATGTAATACGTTACTGATTAAAAATGTAACGCGTTTCTTTTCCCCTTACTTTTAAATTGTGGGCCATACCAAAGCGTACAAGCCTGCAGTGAATGCAACCATGCAGCTCCTATTGCAAATTCTAATATGAGACACCAATATACATGACAAGTGAAATTCACAAATACATTTGAAAGCAACATACAAAACACATACACGCGTTTATTGCAGATTTATATACAGATTTACATATATATGTACACAATACCTTTATCGAACGACTTAGGTTCATACATATGTACGTATACGCGTGCCTAATACGTGGACCAATACGTTCTGGCTAGTCTATGACTCACATCACATATTTACACAATTACATGCTGTAAGCAGTAGGTCGCGGTTGTAAGAGATTATCATGTTACTGTGGCGTGTATGGAACACGTGTGGACTAGAGACGGCTGTCACAGTGACCTCTGCGTAATTGCTTCAGTCGAGCTCGTGGTGGAACAGAAGAACAGATTGGCTTGCTGAAAAGGGTTGCCATTGTTGACAGAAGTTAAAAAAGTAATCGATTACTCAGTAATCGATTACAGAAAATTGTAATCAGATTACTTCGAAAATTACTTGCTCACGAAATTAATTGATTACGTTAAAAAATTACTGAAAAAAGTAATTGATTACTAGTACTAGTAACGCGTTACGTACAACTCTGGCTCGGAGTGATCACCTGACCGGCGTCGAGGAGTCACGTCAACTATGCGACGGGGCCAGACATGCAGGTGGCGGGGCACTGGTCACACCTCTTCTTCGATGCCTTGCCGCCAGCGTTTCCTCGCTTTGCTGATTCTGGGATTCTTTGACAGGTAAGACACCTCCGTTTATCAAATTTTATTGAGATAACTATGCTAGCAGCAGTACTATTGTAGTGACTACCTGTTACTTCCCCACGCTTCTAACGAGCATTTGGAAGGTGCAAGTGCGAATCCAAGTGTTATGGCGGTCGTGACAGAACGTCAACGAAAGTTATGTGGTGATGCTTGAGAAGTTGAGGAGTGAAGGTATTCGAGAGACGCTAATGGTTTATCTTGTGTATCCGGTTTGTAGCTCTGTTAGAATTGCCTCTAAACATGGACTTCACGAGCGCTAACGTTTGTGTATGGTGCAGGATGTTTTTGTCATTCGGGGGCTCGTTTCGACCGTGGTTTGAGTAACCATTCTCTGTCTCAGCTAGCCGCAGTGGGTATGGACGTCACTAACGAAGACTTCACTGGTGTTCACTGACTTCACTGCCTGCGCCGGGAGAGAGGGGAAGCAGGAGCACGCGGGAAAGGGGAAACGACCGGGAAAGGAGGAAACTGTGAAGCATAAAACAGACGCCATTTTTGTGGCCTCTACGAGGGAAACCACGTGACGCGACATCATTACCCGGCTTTGGCGTGGTCTCTACGTAGCAGATGGGTCAAAGTCGCCATGTTGCCATGTATTTCGGCCCATTTCCCCCGTAAAACAACGGGGATCGCCATCTTGTGGGATCGTCGTTGCCAACATCGCAAAATCTGCCCCCTAGATTTGTACCGAAATAGAAATTATCTGCAAACAATGTGCACCGAGCATGCTATTTCTCATAATAGCCACTTCAATCCGTATCTAATCCAGCGTGAGTTATGCCTGCCGTCGCTCCTCAATGGGTGTGTGGATGTGTTCACGGTATTTCCAATCATTGCGGACGTACGATCCTGCGCGTTCTGTCCAGTTGTGTCTGTGGACTGTGATGTTCGCTAAATATTGTGATGCTCGCCATCCAGCTGAGGCTGCTTTGGATGATGTAGAAGAAGGTGCCCAGCGTAATTCTACGACGACATTGTGCCAGGAAGTGACTGACATTTGTACATTTATACCTTTCGTCCTGCGTATGTTGGGTAAAACACTTCTTCGTTAGTGCGCAGATTGTGCATTTGTGATTGCCAATGAACGGCAGTGCTTGAAGTAGGCAGCTTCGTTTTCGCTTTCCCAAGGGAAGAATGTTTTCTGTCACAAGTGCTTCGCGAAACAATTTTCTCCTGCAACGACCCTGAAAGCTATGTTGCAAAGGTTTGCCAGTGAAAATTGTTTCAAACGCTATTCGTAACTACAAATATTTTTGCGAAATGAGTTGTGGAATAATAACACACAGTGTATGATAGTGGTAGACAGGATTTATTCGCAAATATATATTTAGTAATCCCTTATATTTGATAAGGCAAGTTGCATAATCACTTCGAATCCCTCGCAAGTACTCCATGAATCAATTTCAACCTCCATGTAACTTTTCTCTTAAAAGTCCGGTTTGGAAGTGGAACGGCTTTCATGCACCTCTTTTTGTAACCGTTGAGACGTTTTGTAATCGTCTCGTTCACGTCATCCCCTTCCACACTCAAAGAAAGCGGCTTAAGGGCGGTGTGTGTTCAGCTGTACCTTTCTCACCGTCCAGTCTGCTGACATTCATACTTACATGTAGCATATACCTTTCAGTTCTCTACATATGCAAGCATATTGACGTAACATGAAAAAGGATTGGTTGGTGATTCATATGAATTAACAGAAAGCCTGATTGACTAGATATAACATGAAAAAAGTAGTAGTGTATCAGCTCAACTGGCCCACAACTCACACAGTGGCCTGGACGCCATTAATGAGCAATTAGAGCTAATTGGGACCCCCCACAGTAATTAGGACCCACCAGGGAGTCATTACACTAATTGGGGCGCATCTAGGACGTGTCCAGACCACTGTGTGAGTTGTGGGCTGGTTGAGCTGATAAAAAATAAAAAAATAGGTAGAAAATAAAATGAAAAGATAGAGATAGAGTGGAGAGAAACAATTTATTCGAAAATCAACGATGCCGCGGCGAAGAAGCCGCTCCGCAACACCCGAGTGACCAGCGCCCGCCATGTTGGTAGTTTGCACCCAGCAGTTGCAGAGATCGACGACAGGTGGCCACGTAGTTGCAAGGCATCACACCAGATGCGGCCACCATCATAGCTCTAGACGAGAAAGACAGAACAAGATACTAGTGGCAGGTAAAAATGACAGCACTGCTAAGCAAGTCTAGGCATGCGAGAGAAAAGGTCTAACCGCTACTGCTAAACAGAAAACAGTACACATCGGGGAAAAAGGCTTACGGGGACGATCGCTTAGGCCTAACCACAACACTACGCAGCTAACACAAGGCGGGAACCACACATCGCTAAACATGCGAGAAAAGGCTTAACACGAGCGCGGTCACCGCTAAACACGGCAAACATACGAGGAAAGTGGCTTACGGGGGCGATCGCTTAGGCCTAACCTCAACACTACGCAGCTAACACAAGGCGGGAACCACACATCGCTAAACATGCGTCAACAGGCTTGGACACCGCAAAACAAGTCTAAACATGCGAGAAAAGGCTTAGCACGAGCGCGGTCACCGCTAAACACGGCAAACATACGAGAAAAGGAGCGCGTCAAATCACTCACCTTTTCCCCCGCGGCAACTTCCAGGCAGAAACTGAGCGAGCGCGGAGAACACACACGTCTGCTCTCTACGAGAGGCAGCCAGAAAATGAGCGAGCGCGCGGAGCGCACGTCCGTCTTCCGCGACGGTCCGAGAGAAACTGAGTGAGGCGACGCGCGCGCGCCCTCTGCTCCACCCGTCCGCGCATGCGCGCGCGCGCGCTCCTAGCGCCCCCTGCGCCGGCCGCGGGTGTTTTCGGTTTCGGCTCTCTGCTGCGCGCGCTCCTAGCGGCGACGGGTGGCTTTTCAGTTTCGCTTTCATTCTCCGTTCTTTGCGCGCGTGCGTTTATCTCTATAAAGGCAGCGCGCACCGCGCTCGCGTCATCATTCTGACCGATACGTGGAAAACGCCATGTGTGGTTTATTCTCCTGCGTTTCTCGTCGTCGCAAGGAAAAGACAAAAAACGAAGAACTTCGCGAATTTATACGCGGCATCGTGGAGGAAGCCTTTCAAGTCCACCGTCTGGAATGGTTGCAAGCACGTCAAGAAATGTGTCAGGACAAGATGAAGACGCTCGACCGCATCTTAGCGGCGGACAGACTGGCGAAAAAGAAGTCCAACTTTAGCCTGGACAATCTGTATTGGGAACGCAGTTCCGATGTAGAGGACGACGACGAGGATGTGTAAATAAAAGCGATGCATTTCTCTTCGAGTCTCAGTCTCTTCTTTTTCTTCGTGCAACGTGTACGCACGCAACATGTCTTCCCCCGAACCTTTTCGTTTCCGTCATCCCTTTCGCTGTATCTTAAGCGGCCCCTCCATGTGCGGCAAATCTACTTTCGTTGCTAACGTGTTGAGAAACCTGAACGACGTGGTAGACAAGCCTCCAGCATAAATATTCTACGTGCAGAAATATGCTTCGCCGAGCATGCAGGACGAATTCGAGGACTCCGTAAAATTTACCAAGGAGCTACCGCGAGAGTGGGACACGTCGCGCGCTACGCTGATCGTCGTCGACGATCACATGACCGACGCCGGTTCCTTGAAGGAGGTGACCGATCTTTTCATTCGGGGTTCTCACCACGCCAACGCCTCGATCTTCTTACTCGTTCAAAACATCTTTTTCGACAGTAGCCATTTTAGAACAATATCCTACAACGCCAGTTACGTCGTCCTGTGGCGCACCGTGCGCAGCGTGCACCAGATGGAACGTTTCGGTCAACAGCTATTTGGCAGAAAAAGATTGGAGTATTTTCTGGACGCATATAAACAAGCGATGTCGTCGCCCCACGCATATTTACTCGTGGATCTTCACAACTACACGCACGAGGATCACAGGTTGCGTAGCAATATCTTTCCGGGAGAACGTCAATATATCTACGCTCCGAAATGAATCTCCGCCCTCACCTCACTTTACTCAAAGTACTCTCCACTCTACCCCCTCCACGCCGTCGCGACGTCTTGAGACGTTCGTCCTCGTCCGACATGAAACACCTGTCCGAAATTTGCCTCAATGTATTGAACGGAAAGGTGGCTCTAGCTCCAGATACGTTCGCGCGTTTGAAGAAGCACAAACGCTTTTTACGACGGCTCGCCTACAAAAAGATTCACAAGAATCCGCAACGTTTGAAGCGCTATCTGTCTCAGCAGCGAGGACAGGGCGTTCTTTCGTCGGTGGTTCCTCTCCTGCTTTCCGCCGTGTTGAACCTTTTCGCCAATGGCCAAGAGAATTGAAGTGACCCCCTCCATCGGAAACATTCTTTCCTCGAAGGAGAGTGACGACGTCAAAGTGAAACTCATACTGCAAGCACTGTATCGCATACTCAAGCAGTACGGATTTGACCCCTACGACAATAAAAACAAGGCGTCCGACGCTACAAATGACTTTGACTATTCGCTCCTCTCTCCAGAGGTGGACGAAGAGGAAGCGGAAAGGGTCGTCTCGGAATTAAAGAAGGTTCTTTCCTGGGATCGCGAGGGTTGTGTCTCCGTGTCGGGCAAGCCCATCAGACACTCCTCCGTTTACGAACTCGTCAATTATTTGTTGCAACGTAAGACGGGAAAGAAACCTTCCTGGTTCCTCAAAGTCTCGAAACTATTGCGTCTGATTTCTCTACCCAAATCTCGCGAGCCTCAACAGCAGCAGCAGCAGCAGGCCTCCATTGCGTGGACGACTTATGGAGGGATATGAGAAACCAGAGGGTGGTTTGGGGGGTGTGGAATGCTATAGAAAAGCGCATCACTTGAGCAAAAAGAAGGCTCTCGCCATTCTCAGAAAGCTGGATACCTACACGCTCCACCATCCGGTCAGAAGAAAGTTTAATAGGAGACACATCATCGCGCTCAAGATCAACGACGTGTGGCAAATGGACCTCGCCGATTTTTCAAAATACAAGAGATTCAACGGTGGCTACCGCTACATTCTCGTGGCAATCGATTCCCTCTCCCGCTTTCTGCGCACCCTCCCGCTAAAGACGAAGCGCCCCGCCGAAATGAAAAGGGCCATGATAAGACTTTTTCGGGGAGGTAACGTACCTACACGCATCTTTTGCGACAGAGGCGGGGAATTCTACAACAAGACCGTCAAGGAGTATCTCTCACGAAAGAAGGTTCACATGTATTCTACCTTCTCTCCAGTAATCAAAGCATCGCAGGCAGAGCGCGTCATACACACTTTACGCGACAGAATATTCCGTTATTTTAGAGTAACGGGAAAATACCACTTCCTTTCCGCGCTTCCCAAGATCGTGCGCGACTACAACACCACCAAACACAGGACTTTGGGCATCAGTCCGTCCGAAGTCACGCCCGAAAACGAATTGGAGCTGTTCAATAAGATAAATGGGAAGCCCGTCGTACCCTCCGTGAAAAAGAAGCTCAAACTGGGGGATAAAGTGAGGGTCCTACTTCACAGAAAAGGTTTTCATAAGAGCTCGGAAGGGAGTTGGTCGCCTCAGATTTTCACCGTCTCCCGCCTGAGACACCTCTCCTCCCGTCGTACACCTGGAAGATTACCGGGGTAAGGAAGTGGACGGATCTTTCTACCCGGAGGAGGTACTTGTCGTAACCCGAGACGCCAATCAGCCTTGGCCAGTAACGAAAGTGCTGAGAAAGAAGCAACTGAACGGTCAGAGCTTCTCCTTGGTTCGCTGGTTCGGTTACGACAAAGAACACGACAGTTGGGTTCCGAGCAGCGACGTGGTCAAGATTGGGAAATGATGTCAGACATCTACGTCCATCTGCTCTCGAACGCCAGCATGGATAAGTTTCCCTCGAATAAACTCAACGCCTTCACGGTAGCTTTCGATAGTCCGCTTCAGCTCTCGAATCGGTATAAAGTCGGTCTGATGGATCTCAGCATAAGTAACGATTTTTTAAATATCGGGTACGAAAGGCAAGATGCGAAAATCGAGGTTTCTTTCGAGGATACGGTGGAAGCCGGCAGAACTTTTCGTGTCACCTCGGATCTCGAGAGGGATTTGGGAAAAGCCCTTTCGGAATTCGACGTTTCTTTCGCGTACAATAAATCGCGATACGACTTCGTCTTACCCGTGGACGTGAAAGCCGTGGAATTGGACCCTCGGCTCGCGCAAGCGCTCGACGCCTCGCTAGCGTCCCGCGAAGCAGGTCGTGCGGTGAAACCCCCCAAATTGAGCGAACGCGAAGCCACCTCCATCTTATTGGAGCACGCCGCACCCGTCGCTTTCGGCGACGTCACTCTGAATTCGGAAACGACGTCCCTACGGAACACACTCAACAAGTATTTCCAGACGCACAAGCTGGACGCCTCGCTAGAATTCGCGGATAACGTGTACTCTCTGAAAACACCGAAAGGGTTGCACGTACCGGAACCCTTTGTCAAGCTGCTACATCTCACAGCCGTCGAGGGACACGAAGAAACGCTACGCGTCTCTCTCCCCATAGCGCGTCAATTTTCTTTGACGATCAAGACGAAAATTCCTCGATCTTTGCAAGTACATCTGCCTCCCGGCTATTATGCGACGCCGCAAGCACTTCTAAATGCGATTAATCAGCGCGTAGGCGAACGCGCGCGCTTCAGCTTCGACGGAACCGAACAGAAATGTAAAATTCGGCTTTCCGAGGGCACCTCCACCCTAAGACTTTCCAAGTACCTGGCCGTGCTTTTGGGCTTCGAATCGCGTACCGTGTTCACGGGGGATGAGGATGCTACGAGCTCCGTCGAGGTACTCCTGGAACCCCCGTTTCACAACATAATCGTGTACACGGATATCGTGGAACCCACGTACGTGGGGAGCGGGAAAAAACCTATATTAAAAATACTACCCTTTTATTACGAGAAAGACAAGCACGTCGTCACCTACACGTTAGATAACATCCAGTATTTTAACCTGTCTCAATTCGAAATTCCTTCAGTGACGATCGTTCTCGCGGACGAAACGGGAAGACGTTTGCCGTTGCGGTCCAAAGGCAGAACCAATCTAACGTTGCATTTCAAATATGTACCGTAATTCCCCCAAAATAATTCCCGTGTACACGGGACCCCTTTTCCAACGAGGGGGCGGTGTGTTGAGCAACATATCCAAGTTTATCGTTCCCATCTGGCAGCAAATAAAACCGATCGCCAAGAGAACGTTGAAGCGCTTGGCGCGGAATTTGGCCGATGGCGAAGGAATATCGCGCGCAGTAAAAAAGACGGCCATAGCAACAGGGAGAGACGTGCTGGATTCCATGGAGGGCTCTGGAAACAACAATGGGAAGAAACGCCGCAAACGACAACAAAAGGCGCCGACACACGACGCACCTGCAGATATCTTTGGTGCGCCGTGAAGGTCACACATCCGCTGCGCGCGCTCCGTCATGACGTCAACGAAAGGAAAAATACAGACGCCGATCTGTCTAACGAGTGATGTGATGATATTCGAACCCCCTTCCATTCAATACGGCGTGGAAGATACTTCGTACCAACTTTTTTATCCGGTCAACGGAGTAAATAATTCCGTGATCGAGTTTTGTATTCAAAATTTGCAAAGGGCACACTTGGATCTCTACGGCAGTTTCGTGTCTTTGACCGTGCGCATTGTTCGCGACGACGGGGAAGAAATGGACGAGAAAGATGTCGTTTTCCCAATAAACCACCTGTTGAGCGGCATGTTTAAGACGGTCACCGTTTATGCGAACAACAAACTCGTCAGTTCCAACGAGTTGTACGCCTACAGGAGTATTTTGGACGTCGTGCTTCATTCCACGCCCATGGCTCAAGAAACAGTGCACGCGGCTGGACTTTATGTCGAGGACGACGAACATTTAAAGGACGATTACGACGTCTCGTCTCGCGGTCCGAAACAACGTTACGAAGCGACGAAGGGTGGCAAATACTTTAACCTGGTTGGTCAGATCAATACCGACCTGTTTCAACAGCCGCGCCTGATGGTACCTGCCGTCGAAATTCGCGTCGTTTTCCTATTAAACAACGACGAATTTAAACTCGTATCGGTCCCCAAAGACAAGAAAACGTACAATTACGAGGTGGACATTAAAGAAATGACGTTACACTTGAAAAAGGTGACGCTGGCACCTTCCCTGTTTTTTGAATACGAGCGGCGGCTTCAGACCACGCCGGCCATCTACGTGTTACGCGGATTGGAAACCAAGGTGCGGAGCTTGAGTGCCGGGAGCTTGGACGCTCACTTTGAAAACGTTTACCCCGAAAGGGTGCCTTCCAAATTATGCGTCGCCCTGCTCGCCACGTCCGACTTTCTCGGCGACATCCAATCGAACCCCTACAAATTCCGTCATTACGACCTGTCTCATTCGATGCTCTCCGTGGACGGTCAGCAAGTGCGAGCCGAGTACGACTTTCAGAACGACCTCGTCAAAATTCCCTACTTTAACTTCTTGCAAGAACTGGGAGAGAAACATTTCAAGTATAGCTACGAGCGATTTAAAACGAACGGGTTCCTTCTCTACTTTAACTTGGACGTGGACAAGTGTTCTTCTCCTTCGCATTTGAACGAGTGGCGAAAAGGAAACGTTCGCCTGCAATTACGCTTCGCTAAAGCCCTTCCACACGCGGTCACCGTCCTCTTGATTTCCGAGTGTCCCAAGCTCATGTACGTCGACAAGGACCGTACGGTCACCTTCCCATAAGAAAAGATGTACGAGAGCGACATCTTGGAACTCGTGTCCCTGAACCCCCTCGCTTCCTCCATGCTGAGAGGCATTTGCGCTTCCGACGAAGCCTTCGTTTTACGCAAGGCCGGTTATTTAATCATCAATACGGAAGAGCGAAGAAGGCGCGGGCAGCACTGGGTGCTCTACCTGAAAAACTACGACGGGTCTGCCGTGTTTTTCGACAGCTACGGACTTCCCCCCATCGAAGCAAACCTTCGAAGGACTTTACCTGTAGTGGACGAGTATAACGACAAGTGTATTCAATCGCCTTTTTCGCCTTACTGCGGGCTTTTTTGTATCTACGTAGCCACGCGCATGTCGAAACGCTACAGCTTGAAAAGTTGTGTATCCATGTTTTCCTGTAACCTCGAAGAGAATGACGAAACAATAAAACGTCTCCTCGTGAGCGAACTCGTTTCGTAAAAAATAGACTTTATTTTTTCACGACATACACAAGACCCTTGCGAGACGATCTTCCAACGTGCTGACCCGACGCTCACCGTCGTCGCCGGTCTGCACCGTGACGTCGAGGGATGTGTGGAGAAGCCAGTAGCGACGGACGATAGGTCGGTTGAAACCCGCGTTGATGAGACACGGGTCGACTGTCTCTCCTCGTCTATACTTCTCCAGCAGCTCGAGCTTGTAATCTACGAAACGCTTCATTTTCTTTGCAATCTTCCCACTGACGGTGAACAGACGTAAGGGTATCGTCTTGAGAATCGAGCGAAAGTCTCCCTCGCAGCTATCGCCGTGAATATAATCGCGTAATCGCAGCAAGTCCCGATACATTCGCGTTTGCACAAAGGTGGCAAACCTCTGCTCGGGCGTCATCATGACTGAGACGGAATGAGAGTAGACAACCTTTTTTTTTATTTCTCGTTACACACGAATTAGGCTCCAGCTTTGGTTTCGTAGCCGGGAAGGCAGCCCAAATACGGACGAAGGCTCGAGTCTAACCAATGGCTGGGGTTTCTCGACCAGAGTCCACCGCAGCGACAGGTAGTCAGTTGATCGCCGATTCGCAAAAAGAAGGTCTTTGGAGGAGGCTTGAAGGTTAGGACCAGGGGTAGATCTCCCGTCAGTAGCCATTCGTAATCTGCAACGAAAGGAGTGTGAGAAACGCGTGTTTTTTTTTTTAACTCAAACACACACGTACAATCTTCTTCAGTCACAGAGTGACACTGATGGTCCATCTTCTCCATCTTCCTTCAATAGTCGAAGTCCTTCGCAACGTACGTCGAACGGTACCGTCCGACAGCCGAGAAACGGACGAATCAATCGGTCCGTCCAATGCTTTTGCTCTGAAAAAAATGTGAACGATTATAGAACGTATTAAAAAATAACGAGGAAGCGTACCTTTGGACCACAATCCACCGCAATTGGTGCAGAAGAAGCGGGCGCTGCCAATCTCCCGAAATATGTGAGGCGGGAAAAAACCGACTTCACGCGCAGCAAAAGTGTTGTACACTGGAAACGAAACTCTTCAAACATTTCGACGATGATGATGACGTCATGGGTATTACTTACGAGGATCTACCAAGCTGATCATAATGGAATGACGATCGACCATTCGCTTCGACATTTATAGTAAAGCTTTGCCTCTCACTCTCTATGACGTAATTGAACGTGTTTGGCCATGTTAAGACGTGTTTGAACATGTTTGAACATGTTCGGACACGGGCGGCGAACCGTCGAAGTCGCCCCTGGACACACTCGTTCCTCTCTCTTCCTCTTTATGACGTCACTGAACGTGTCTGAACATGTTTGGACGTGTTTGAACATGTTGTGACGTCACTGAACATGTCTGAACATGTTTGGACGTGTTTGAATATGTTGTGACGTGTGTAGACACGAACCCCGCAATACGAAAAACGTCACGCAGTACAAATTAGATTGGTGGTTAGTGTGCGCCCAGTGTAGAAGGATCCTGGGTTCGAATCCCACTCTGGGACGACTTGTACATGACGACAAGAAGACCCAGAGTGTTAGCTAGAAATTAGTGTAATGTTTTATTCAACGCCGATGACATCATTGTCATATGCGACATCGCAAAAAGGCGCGAAAGACGGAAGGCGGGGTGGTCAAAGTACAGACGACACCGTCGCAATGCGAGGAGGAGGAGAGCGGTGTAGCGACTATAAAAGGTGCGCTAGTTCTACGACGATTGATCGACAGCCCACGAGGGGCATTCATCCACGACGTGAGACGTTTCGTGGACCAAAATGTAAGTTGACCGTCTCTGCTGTGAGAGTGTATTCTATGCATGACATTGTTTTTCAGGAACCAATAGCCGCTGTCACCGCATGACACTGAACACAGGGTCTCATCCCATCCTCTCTCATCATCATAATCATCAATCTCAAGCGTTCCTCAACTGAAGGGAAAAGTGAGCATTGTTTCGTGAGAGGAAATCTCGTACTGATTTTGTTTGACCGCAGTGCCGCGCTGTCTCGTATGTCAGTACGACCCCATCGATGCCATGCTCGTGGCCGTAGAAAGAGAGCACGAAGCTAGAATAGAGAATCTCGGTAATAGTCCAGTCGTCCTTTCAGATGACGACGACGACGACGACAGAGTCAGTAGTCCGCCTTTCGTAATACCTGAAACGGACGACGACGAACCCCTAGATGGACATGACAATGCAGACGAATTGCTCATGTGGGAAGGGGATCAGTCGTATGCAGATTTCATTCCTCTGTCTGGTAGGGTTCGAGATGAATCACCAGATGCAAGCCCAGAATTTCGAAACGAAGCTGAGCCTGTCCAGGGTCGTAGAATCGTTGAATTGAGAGAACACGTCGTAGAGAATCATCCCTCCGTCACGGAGAGACGATTCCTTCCTTTCTTTGTCACAGATGAGGCATTTGACGGAACGGCTACTAGGTACACGCTTCTCTGTTCCCCGCACGACGACAACGTCGACGATTTGCGACTCTATCTACCGAGCATAGCTCCAGTAATCACGCGCGTCCTCGAAGCATATCCCATGCCTTTCAAATTTTGTCTGTGCTCGAAAGCGCTCATGGTTAAGGACGGAGCCGACGGGTTGACTTCTCATCTCCTTCACGTGAACCTTCACATGAGAGTGGTTCATAACCGTCAAGAAATCGAAGACGCGATAAATGCTGCTATCGCAGAATCCTCGCAACGCGTAGAAAACTATGCGAGAGAAGGGTCTGGTTTCACCTCGAACGACGTCCAATGTGTCGACTTAAAACTAACGCGTTTGAAACTGAAGCGGATTGGGTGCACGATCGAGCTTCCCGAAATGTTGAAGAAAAAAACAAAGACTCTCACAAACGTCAAACTTCCACCGAATCATGAAAACGAGTGTTTCAAGTATAGCGTGCTGGCACTCTTGCATCCGTTGAGGAACAACCCAAACGATTATGCCAGATACCGCAAATACATGAATCCTTCGAATCCGGAGACGCGTGTAACATACTGGCCACCCTGCTTCCCAGTCACTTACGAAGACATTGCCCTGTGGGAGAGAAAAAACAAAATCTCCGTGTGCATCTACGTGTTCGACGAGCAGACGAGTTCGATATCTACCGGACGGGTTCCCTGCACGCTCTATCAGGACAAAGTCCACCTGCTCGAGGTTAGGGAGCATTTCTATGGGATCCGAAAATTTAGCACTTTCATGGGGCGAGGTGACTATTTTTATTGCGAGACATGCACGAGCGGTTATAGGACGAGAGGGGCGTTGGAGCAGCACGAACATTTGTGTCGAGACGTAAACGAAGTAATTCTCGAAATGCCAAAAGTGGGGGAGAGCGTTTCCTTCACCAAGATACAGTACATGCATCCCTATCCCTATTTTGCGGTGTTGGACACGGAAAGCATACTGGAAAAGGACGCGCTCGTTAAGGACGCCTCGAGTGTGCACAGGATGAGCTCGTATAGCATTGTGCTAGTGAGAAGTTGTGATGGGAAAATAGTGGACGTAGATGGCTATTTGGGACCCAACGCGGCAGAAAAATGCTTGCTCTCGCTCAAGCGATTTAGCGAACAAATCGATAGGCTGAACCGTCTTCCCTCACCGTTGGTCATGAGTATGGAAGACCACTTTCGGCACGCGAGCGCTACGCACTGCGAATTTTGTGGAATCGAATTTAACCGACATACGCGGAAGGTGTCGCATCACGACCACACCCGTTTCGTAGACCCAGGTTCCTCGAATTTTGTCGCGACGCTGTGTGATACGTGTAACCTTACGTGTCGTAACACCAAAGAACTCGTCGTGTGCGTGCACAACCTGCATTACGATTTGAGCTCCCTTCTCCGCCACATGCACGTTCTAAATCTGGGCGAACCGTGGATCTTAGCTTCGAGCTCGGAAAAGATAAGAGGGTTCAATATTGGTGATCTCTATTTCCGCGATACCACGCAGTTTTTCAACCTCTCGTTGTCTAACCTGGTAGAAACGCTCCTCTCCAGCGGTGGCGAGAGTGCGTTTCATTGCACCCGTCAAATGTTTGGTGACCGTTTCCGACGGCTTCTCAAGAAGGGAATTTACCCGTACACCTTCGTCGACAGTTTCGAAGCGTACAATTTGCCCGCACTACCGCCAAAGGAAGCTTTCAAAAGTGACCTGAACGATGAAGAGATCACGGACGAGGACTATCAGTACGCCCTCGAGATTTTCGAATTGTTCAAATGCAAGGACCTAGGAGATTACACGCGTCTCTACGTCACGCTCGACACCTGTCAGCTGTGCGACATCATGCTGTATTTCAGAAAGATTGCGCTAGAGACGGATGGGATAGATATCTTACGCACCGTGTCCCTCGCCAGTTACGCGTGGAGTAGCGCTTTGAAGCTCACCAATGTCAAACTCGAGCTCATAAGCGACCAAGAGATGTACGAAACGATCGAGAAGGGAATCAGGGGAGGCATTTGTAACAGCTTCCACAGATACTGTCGGGCTAATCACGAGGGGTGCGACGATTACGATCCCCAGCAAGAAAAGACTTTTATCCAGTACCTCGACGTGAACAGTTTGTACCCCTACGCGATGACTTTTCATCTCCCAACAGGGGGCTTTGAGTGGGTCGATCCTTCGAGGTGGAGCGAGATCGATTTTCTCAACATTCCTCACGATTCGGAAGTGGGTTACGTCTACGTAGTAGACTTGTCGTATCCAGAAGAACTGCACGCGCTCACCAGGGATTTTCCCCTGGCACCCGAACACAGGTGCGTGGACGAGAACGAACTCTCCCCCTACCAACGCCACCTGAAAGATGCGTTGTCGCTGAACGCCCCTCCCACCAAGAAACTCTTGCTGACGTGCTACGACAAAGAACGTTACGTCGTTCATTATGCATTGCTCGCTCTGTACGTGAGGTTGGGCATGAAAATAAAACTTGTTCACAGCATCCTCTCGTTCCGCCAAGACAACTTTTTGCGAACCTTCGTGCAGAGGAACGTCGCGTTGAGGAGTGCCGCGTCCACGAAATTCGAGCGACTTCTGTACAAAACCATGTCGAATAGTACGTTCGGTAAGACGATACAAAATGTGAGACGCATGAAAAGGTACGCTATAGCCTACGACAAAGAAAGCGCGCTCAGAAAAGCTAGCTCCGTCGACTGTCAGCATTTTCTCATTCTGAGTGACAAGTGCATCTTGTACGAGATGAAGCAGCGCCGCATCAAATGCACGCACCCCCTTTACGTGGGCTTCGCCATTCTAGAAATATCCAAAGTCCGAATGTACAGCTTCATCTACGAGTCGCTCTTTTCTCGCTTGTCATGTCCAGTGCAATTGATCTATAGCGACACGGACAGCATATTTTTTCTCTCACGTGTGAAAGCCTGGAAGAGCACCTGGTGAAGATTGAGAGTGAGTTAGATCTGTCTTCCTATCCGCCAGACCACCCGCTTTTCAACGACGAGCACGCGAACCAGATGGGGTTCTTCAAAGACGAGACGGGAGGTGGAGTTATTCAGGAAGTCGTAGCCAGAGTTCGAGGTAACTCGTTACAAGTAACTCGTTACTGTAACTAAGTTCCTTTTTTTGGTAACTTGTAACTTAACTCGGTACTTTTGCGCCGTGGTAACTTTCAGAGGAACTCGTTCCTTTTTCAGGTAACTTTGCCAAAGTAACTTAAGTTAAGTTCCAAGTTACTTTTAACACGCTTTTCACTCACGTCCACATATTTTCTTGCTGTCTCTCCGGTTCCCTCATGGCATTTTTTGCCATAAAACGTGACATTGAATCAATCAATGGCAGTATTTGTTCAGGAAGTAAGAACCGCTGCCATTGAAATGAAGCTGAACCATTGTGCGCCCACAGGGAGTAAGATGCAAAGCGTTCGAATAGACCTCTACCAGAGAAACGTCATTGGTAGGCACACTGAAACCGAAACAAATCCGAAGGAGAGGGCTGGTTTCCACGAACGGGCACTTGTTCGCTGCCTTCCATTGAAAGAAAAGCAGGACCGAGGGTCGCGTCCCTTTAAGGGACCATATCGTAATCCCCTCAAGACCGTGGCTTTCAGGGGCGACCTTGTTCACCTCTAGCGTCGAGCGTAGTTCAATTCTACCAAATTTGTGGCGCCGTCGAACACTATGACGTTATTTGTTTACAAACAGGGAGATGCCTATTGTTGGACATAAACGAAAACGATCTAAGCGTGTTGCACTCCTCCGCAGGCAACTCAAAGTCTAACACAAATGCTCACGCACGTTGCCCCTGCGTACTGTTATTTTGTGTCCGAAGTAACTTGGAAGTAACTCGTTCTTTTTGTTAAGTAACTCAGTAACTACGAGTTACATTTCAGGCTGAGGAACTTCGTTATTAACTTAGTTACATTTTGCACACGGTAACTTAACTTGTAACGAGTTCTTTTTGACGGGTAACTTCTCAATCTATGGTCGTAGCCATCCGAGCGAAAATGTACAGCATTCTCTTGGCTGGGTCACACAAACAGATCGCGAGAGCGAAAGGAGTTAAGAAGGACGTGGTGAGGAAACATTTATTGCACGAAGTGTACCGAGATTCTCTGTTCAATGAAAAGGCGGTCTCTCAGAAGCAGTGCACCATCCACAGTATAAAGCAAACGATGTACACCATTTCGAGACTCAAGAAGAGCTTGGTCCCCTACGACGACAAGCGCTATCTCGTGGATGCCGTACACTCCTTCCCTTATGGAAGCTGCGAATACGGTAAGCTTTCCCTATGTTTTGACGCGTATAGGATTACGATAGTGCTCTCTCTCTTTGTGCAGCAACGGAAAACCCGGAAGAGAGCCCGAGAGCGTCGTCGTCAGGCATCGAGTAACCGCGGAACAAAGAGCTGCACGCGCATGTAATCGAGAATAAAAGTTCTAGTCGAGACATGCTTCTCTCTCTCTCTCTCTCTCCCTCAGACAGGAGAAGCACGGGTCATCGTGGCAGTGTGGTAGCGGAATGGGTGTACGAAAAGAATGACCATTCCGTCATCGTGCTGGCGCAGTGACCCGCGCAATGACGGCGCTGCGATGAAGATTCCCCTTTTCTGGCACGTCTGATCATCTCGTTCTGTTCGTGAGATCAGACAAGGGAGGGAGGGTGCAGGCATCTATTGACCAAGTCCTTTGTATGTATTCAATAAAGATGTTTCAGTGAAAGAACACACAGAGTCTCGTCAAAGTTATTCGGACTGTTTAATGCGTTGCATGTCAATAACCAATCGGTATTTCAATAAATCAATGACAAAATTGGCGATGTAGACTGCTTGCAAATGTCGCTGCTTCCGCAGGGCGTGCTTAATATGAGCGATGGCACGAGCGAGAAGGTCCACGATGTCTGCAGCGATGTAGTTGAATTCTGCGTTGGCCAAGCTCACAAATTCGCACATTAGTCCCAGGGGTCCGTCTGGAACCGTTATGCAGACGTTCTTGTAACGGGCGTAGATCCGACGCACCATCTCCTGCAGTGGCCCCGGCGAGATCTCTCCTATATTGCCAAAGCCTACCATGTCTATCACGTAGCGAAAAGCAGTGATGACGAGCTCGTTGCGGGGACTTTCGCCGTTGAAACATGCCTTCTCCACTTCTTCCCAAGAAGCGTGGGTGCGGGAACAATTTTGTAAAGAGTGGTAGCTGAACATCTTCACGTAGTGATGACGCGAGCGCGGTGCGCGCTGCCTTTATAGAGATAAACGCGCGCGCGCAAAGAACGGAGAATGAAAGCGAAACTGAAAAGCCACCCGTCGCCGCTAGGAGCGCGCGCAGCAGAGAGCCGAAACCGAAAACACCCGCGGCCGGCGCAGGGGGCGCTAGGAGCGCGCGCGCGCGCATGCGCGGACGGGTGGAGCAGAGGGCGCGCGCGCGTCGCCTCACTCAGTTTCTCTCGGACCGTCGCGGAAGACGGACGTGCGCTCCGCGCGCTCGCTCATTTTCTGGCTGCCTCTCGTAGAGAGCAGACGTGTGTGTTCTCCGCGCTCGCTCAGTTTCTGCCTGGAAGTTGCCGCGGGGGAAAAGGTGAGTGATTTGACGCGCTCCTTTTCTCGTATGTTTGCCGTGTTTAGCGGTGACCGCGCTCGTGCTAAGCCTTTTCTCGCATGTTTAGACTTGTTTTGCGGTGTCCAAGCCTGTTGACGCATGTTTAGCGATGTGTGGTTCCCGCCTTGTGTTAGCTGCGTAGTGTTGAGGTTAGGCCTAAGCGATCGCCCCCGTACGCCTCTTTCCTCGTATGTTTGCCGTGTTTAGCGGTGACCGCGCTCGTGTTAAGCCTTTTCTCGCATGTTTAGCGATGTGTGGTTCCCGCCTTGTGTTAGCTGCGTAGTGTTGTGGTTAGGCCTAAGCGATCGTCCCCGTAAGCCTTTTTCCCCGATGTGTACTGTTTTCTGTTTAGCAGTAGCGGTTAGACCTTTTCTCTCGCATGCCTAGACTTGCTTAGCAGTGCTGTCATTTTTACCTGCCGCTAGTATCTTGTTCTGTCTTTCTCGTCTAGAGCTATGATGGTGGCGGCATCTGGTGTGATGCCTTGCAACTACGTGGCCACCTGTCGTCGATCTCTGCAACTGCTGGGTGCAAACTACCAACATGGCGGGCGCTGGTCACTCGGGTGTTGCGGAGCGGCTTCTTCGCCGCGGCATCGTTGATTTTCGAATAAATTGTTTCTCTCCACTCTATCTCTATCTTTTCATTTTATTTTCTACCTATTTTTTTTATCAGCTCAACTAGCCCACAACTCACACAGTGGTCTGGACACGTCCTAGATGCGCCCCAATTAGTGTAATGACTCCCTGGTGGGTCCTAATTACTGTGGGGGGTCCCAATTAGCTCTAATTGCTCATTAATGGCGTCCAGGCCACTGTGTGAGTTGTGGGCCAGTTGAGCTGATACACTACTACTGAAAAACAGTTAAAACTTGGCCTGGTTGGTGACCACGGGAAGAAATTTGCAGATTGCCATATTCGTATAGTTTACTCTGTACCACTAAAGTGTGATAAGGTATATATCGGGCAATCATCACGGTGCATAAACAGAGCGAGTGTTTTGGCTGCTTGATACAGCACTGGGAGTTTTTAATTGTTTTTAAATGAAAGGTTCATGAACACTCGTTTAAAGGGACATTCAACTAATACCTCTTATAGATAGGGTGCGTTGAGGGACCACTCATTGACATGAGTGAGGTGTCAGGCAGAATTCCAAAAAACAAAAAATTTGTTCAGGTGTAAAAAACAAGGTAGCCTTCTCTTTCGAGAGGCGCATGAGATAAAAAAAGCAGGTAGTGACTGCGTCAGTAACCCCTGTATTTATCTTTCCCAAAACATATCAGCATTCACGTCGACCACTTAATCATAACGGTTGTGTGTGCAAGAGATGGTGGTATAAACAGGAAGTCCTACACAAGAGGGAATAAAGGGGAGAGGAGGGTTCTTATGTATTGAAGGCCTCGTTTCACAAAATAAAAAATATTTTTTGGCAGTTCAGTGTGGTGTCATCTTTATTGTGTTCCGTTCTCGTCTTTTCCTGCACTGAGGGTTTTATCGTTTTTAACCATATTAGACGTAAAATGTGAAATAGTGATTACGTTCACAAAGCATATGCACAAATGAAGTTTGCTTTGCTGTAGATAACTGATTATAGATTTCTTAACGAAATTTTTTTGCTTCACTTTCACATGAGTCGAGGCATGCATACAATTAATGCATTTAAATACAATTAATACAATGCATACAATACATACATACAATATACAACATACAATACATACAAATGCATACAATTAATGCAATTAAATCTCTGCAGCGGTAAAGGATGAGTAAATGGTTTATATTACACGTTACTAATATCTGCAAAATTCATATTCACCCACCCATATGCTTGTTACTTCTTCCACACAAACGATTCATGCTTGATAGAAGTGAAATGTGGAACACCGTCATTGCGTACACAAAATGTGTGCACACCTAGTGCCATTACTTTTCTGGACGTAACTATTTATTGTTTTGAAGTAAAATGTGTTTATGTATGGACGTATACAACACATCTGGCCTGAACATTGTCATGTACCATGATCGTTACCTGTGTCTGAATGGCACGTCGTTCCGAGGAACTCTGAAATCACGTGCACTGTGCCTTCAGTCAAATATCTCACTTGTGCACTTCCAAAGCGTTGTTTCTATGCGAAGATCCAAAATGCACAGGTGACAAGTGGTTGCAAAGCAACATATGCGCTTTGCCTGTATGTATGCTCATCACAGTGAAGAAGATTTTCTCCAAGAAGGAGGGATAAGCTGTATTGAGACTGCTTTCCGTAAGCAGAAGTATGCTGTTCCCACAGTGGTCAACCATCATACCAATATACGCTTAATGTAGGCTACTCGTTTTGCTGCAGGAAGAGGGCAGGCTATACTCACCACTGTGCTGTGAGAAATCCTCACTGCTCTACCTTAGAAATGACTGCTTGAGCAATCACGATAGAGGAAAACAGGAAGCATCAAGCCATTGATCTATAACACTTTGGTATATGTTTTCTGTTTTTATTTTCTTGTTATGCCTTCCCTTCTGGTCCATGGTGGCTTTACATCAGGATTATGCCATCGAGGTGTGGTCCACATTTCGTGATTTTTTAGACGTCTGAATTTATCAATTAGGTTTTACCCTTCGCAGTATTGTAAGGCGGAGTCTTTAACGTTCCATCCTCCCGCTCCTTTGCAATATATCAAAAACATTTCAGAAAGAGTTTGGCTCAATATGTAGTTCCAGATGTGACTGCATATGATAGACATGTAGCACGCCAAAACCCGCAACCAGGAAACCGAAACTGTCACTCTAGCCTGTGCATGCATTACAATGCGAGCGTTACAACAATCGTTAAGAATGTCAAAGACAACATGTCCGTCCAACTCCAACAACATGGGTTAGTTATTACTAATTTTTACCCGTTTACTGCATCATTTTTCAATAAATTCGTTTGTTTAAGCAAATACGACAAAAACAAAACAGCGGCGTTTTGTGCCGCCGTAACGGGCGAACTTCGGGTTTCCGCGTCTGGCAAGTGCGCTCACAAGATGGCAGTCTCCGCTGTTTGACGCTGATTTAACGGCAGCTTGACCCACCTGCTACGTAGAAGCCCCCAAATTACCGAATTTCGGCTGTCTGTAGAAGACACGGTAGAAGATCCATTTCTAAGAGTGATAAAACAGCTATGTACAAGTATCCGGCGATAGAGATTCATAACAGAAAGAAGACGGTTGCGAGCGTCGAAATTTTAATGAGACGAGACTTACGTGCACTACTTCTGCACTCAGTTCTGCACAAAAGTCTTCTCATTAAAATTTAGATGCTCTCAGTCGTCTTCTTTCGGTTATACTGGTGAGTAACAGCTTCATATTATTCTATTTGAAACTAACATTACGATGACAATGCTGTAATCGCGATTCTGTAGAAGTGGTCCTTGTATTACATAAGTTAACCTCAAACTGGCCCACTACAATTACGAGCAGCTCATTATTTGATGCAATTGCAAACTTTTACGGAACATACCGATGCAGGATTCAAGCGCTCATGCGCGCAAATAAAGAGAAACCTCTGATGAAATACCATAATAAATTCTGTAGAAAAAAGATAAACGAATTGCAGGACTCCAGCAGGTGAGGAAACAACGCAATAAGCACTTGAAAGGTAGGCAAGTAAGCACCTTGGGATGGTGACAGAAAATTCAAACGCTCACAACACTTGAGTTTTGTAGAGTGTCGGTGAGAAGGATGTAGATTTTTAAAGGGGAACCAATTCAGGCGGAGGTCATACAGCTCTACTAAAAACAGGGACCCAATTTACACCATCCAGCTTATCAGATAACTCGAAGCCATTCAGGTCATCTGACTGCAGCAAGCGTTCACACTGTTCACAGGGGTTATGCAACTCCGCAAAGGATGGGGGTCACTCTACTTTTTTTTATATGTCTCAGGAAAAGAAGTTATCTGTGACCCCCTTTTTCATTTTGAGTAAATAACACTTAAACAGTAAATAACACAGCCTGATTACCGGCATGTTGGTAAATACTTGAGCGTAAAATGATTTTATTCTCAAGTGTGTGAAAGGCCTGCATTCTGAAAGCAGAGCTTCACCGCATAGCACGCTCCTATAGCCAACCATAATCCCGAATGGCAACGTTCTCTTCCTTGATTTCATGAAAACGGGGGCGTCCGCCATTTTTGGGGCAATGCCAAAACTGGCGCACGCCCTCCGTTTTCATGAAATCAAGGAAGAGAACGATGTCACTCGGGAGGAGAGTTGGCTTGGGGTGGGCTATGCGGTGAAGCTTGTAGAGCACGATGGTCTTCCTCTGACTGATGGTATGCCACGGAGAGGCACAGTCCCGACTGATGGTATGCCACGGAGAGGCACAGTCCCGACTGATGGTATGCCACGGAGAGGCACAGTCCCGACTGATGGTATGCCACGGAGAGGCGATGACGATGGCCTATCTCCATAGCCGCGCAGGTGGAACTGAAGCGGGTGCTCCAAGCGCGTGTCTATCCTCGTCGTTGTCCACCGGCCGCCACATCACTCCCTCCCCCCTCAGACGCGGAGCGGCGATAAAGCAGAACCACGACTTCACTAGAGGAGGGCAACGAGGGCGACCGTGATGACGTGCACGGTTGAGTGGGTGCATGGTACGGCACACGTTGGCGACATGTCACATCCTCGTTGTGCAGGATAGGAGCGGAAGAAGACTGTTGGCACGTGGCGTGATATAAGAGATCTGCAGCGAAGTTGTGGAGGGCGCTGTGGAATTCGATGCCTGGGGTGCCGAAGCTCTGAGGGTCCCAGGCTAGGTGAGTGAGGAGAGGTTGTGAGAGCCGTGGTGAGACGCCGGCTGAAATGTGCCGAGGCGTGGGCTGCCGCGCCCGGCAGGTGAGTGTGTCGCGGCCGGCAGCAGGGCGAAATGTTGCAGGGCAGATCTGGTACGTGAATGTGACGCTCGGAATGCAGTGCACTCGCCTGTGTGTCGATGGCTGTCCGTAGCAATATGGCCATTAACCTGCCAAGTGCAGGCTAGCCCTAGCACCATCGTCTGCTATCTTGAGCAGGTGTGCGGATGTTACTGCCCGATGATAGTGGCCGTTGTGAAATTTGGGATGGTAGAACGCGTGTTGACTGATGGTAACGCGTGATGTGTCTAAGTGTTACATAATCTGGGCCACATTCTTTCCCATTAATTGCACTACTAACTCTGGACTACACCTACAGTGTAAGAAAAGTGCTTGACCCATGATGAAGTCGAGCTCACGACGCATTGCCCTAACGGCCCTCTTCAGCCAAGCTGTATTACCTCGGGCGTGGGGTAGAGTATCGGCTGTTGTGATGAAACAGCCTTCCAGGTCAACCAGTCCACACAGACGATTTGCAAGGGGGCGTCACTAGACTGAGCTCTAGGTCATGCCGCCTTGCAAGTAATAAGGACGCCTTATTCATAAGTGCGCGCCATCTATGTGCGGAGACGGAGACTGCATTTACGCGCCATATTTGAGTATAGCTGCCGGCGGTTTCGGTTTACGCCACATCGCCTATCGCCAAAAACGCGGCATCCGGGGAGGTTGACCGGCAACTCCCCATTAGTGCTCGTGCCACTGTGCACCCAAAAGGGCGAAACTGGCCCGAATACCGATAAGGTAAATCCTGAGTTCGCTATTGTTGCCTCGAAGATAATTAAAAGGCACGTGAGACGTTCACGGTCAGAACATCCTTAGATTGAGGTTGTTTGGCGCGTCACAGGACGGCAGCTTCTTTCAGAAGTAGGTCTATACTAAACGGGAGCTGCAGAGGAGTTCATTCAAGTGCAGGAGTGTTGAATTTCCAGTGGAAGCATGCTGCCAGACCAGCATTTAGAAGATTATTTGGAAAATGAGCTTTGTGCACTAGCTGTCTCTCTTAGTGGTGCATCTCTGTTTGGGACATTGTTACTGTAATTGCTTTTAAAAAGGAGCTGACCAAGCGTATAACCAAGTACGACACAGCAGAATTCAGAGCAAAACCAATGTGCTCCTTCTGGTGTGCCGTTGCCTTTTCATCATAAAGAAAAGGTATCACATGCGAGGCAATCGTCAAATCATCACAGAAAGTCTGGTTTTCTGTGTCTCCAAGGAAGGGGCTCTTCCTCTTTCTTTGTGTGAACAGTCAGCCCCACATAACTTTCGTCTCAAAAAGTATGTATCCGTTCACCTTTTGTTGGGGGGGGGATATATTTATTAGACGAAAATGAAAGAAAGAAAAAGAAAAAAAGGGAGGAAAGGTCAGCCAAACGGGACGTCGGCTTGCTGTTCCAGAAATAAATAAATAAATAAAAAGAAAAGGAATTAGAAGATAAAGGATACACTAACAAATGATGGAAGAAGGATGAGGTAGATTAAAGACAAAGATAAAAGATCACTAACAAACGGTGAAAGAATGATGAGATGGATCACAGAAGATGACTTTAAAAGGAAAGCGTTGAGGGTGAGAGTGGGGCACAGGAGAATGAGATTGCACGACTGAGTTCACAGGCTGCCTTTTGTTGGGTTTCTGGTACCAAACAGCTGCATGTGCGAGTATGAAAGTACATCCGATATTTTACTGAAAGTACACGAAATTGTGTCTAGTCACAGGTGCTCAAATGCTTTCTTATTCAATTACTGAACAGGACCAGCAACTAAGCAGAGAGTTCTGTAGTAAGATCATGCATCGCCACTCCATGCTGCACAAACACCCATATAGGGACCTGCTACGTAACTGCGTAACACGCCGCATGAAAACACTGCTGTAACTTCGGGCGAGTAGTTCAGTACTCACATGTACAAAAGCTACAGAGCGCAAATGTGCGCAATTCGACGTGAGACTCAGTCACGAAGTTGCAGCTACGCCGAGCGTGCTTATCCGATGCTGTTTACCCGCTGTAGAGGACGATAACGAAGTTGTCCGAAAGAAACGTTAGTATAACGTTAGGTTCGTGAGCTCGGCTGTGCATGCTTCCAGCTCGCTTGCCAACCTAAAAAGCTTGAATCGCAACTCTCCCGACTCTCCAGCTGGTCCCGTTACAGGAAATCGCATATAGCACGACCGCCCGAATACTCAAACATGGCGGTGCCGCCAGCTGCCGCCTCGAGATGGCAGCACTTATGAATAAGGCGTATTGTGCCAGCGCGGTGTAATGACTCGTTCAATTGACCAGCGATCCAGAAGTTATCCAGCAAGTTATTAGAAAGCCGCCGCTATCTCTTTTTTTCGAGTTGAGTTTGATTATAGAAAACAAAATTGGACGTAACTATTTTGACATACAGACACATAACTTATGATATATTTATTTCACTTTGCCGCTAACGCAGGAAATGTGTTCGTGCACGTCATTGTGCGCAACAATTTCGTCAGTATCACCAGCTGATACCACAGACGTCGCCATCTTTGAAATAGGAGTCAGGCACATCGCAGACGCGTCTTGAAAGTTCTCTTATCTCTCTGTATTTTCGACACTGGTCGCGGAAACACATCTGAAAAAAAAAAGAAAAAAAAAGAAACAGGAATCATATCAGGAAGAATGTATTGGGGGCGTTGTTCACTATGCAAGGAAATTGGGATGTGATCACTTCTGAATTAGAAATGTATGAATCTTATGGAAATGACCTTTCTTTTTTTTTTCTTTTTTGGTACCGCGTTAGCACCGCGGAGTAACTGTGGATATCAGCGGCGTACAGACGTGGACAGATGGAGAGAGGACAGCAGGAAGAAGTGGGGGACAGGGGGGTTAGTATGCGTCCTGGGCCGACTTCAGGGGAAACTGTGCTGACATTCGTCGACAATATCGGATTTCAAGAATTTTCGGCAAGTAGTTCGGCAACATACGAACATAATCTGCTCAGTGACGCGACATGTCTTTCTTCCTACTGGTAGGGAGACTGCTATGTAAACGTCACAAAGCTGTTGCTGTAAGGCCTATTCACACTACAGGAGGAGGTGGTTTTCGCGATAGTGATGCAGCCACCGTTCCATTAACGTACAGGATGAACAGGTCGCTATTAGCTGGCGTGCCCCCGTAAATGTATATAGAACATCCATCATATGTGCATAGCCACAGTGATGCACCTTACTTATCATGTGTATCACCTTACTTGAGGGTATAGTATCATGTGTATTTTCTCATCGCGATAAGTAGTCCTCACAATGAATTGTAAAACAGTGTTGACAGACGTTCAATAAATTTCCTCAGAGAAGGAACCTTTGTCGCCCCACTGGAAATAGTGTTCAACAGCCTCCTTAAGCTATCACCCAGAAATCACACAGTCCACGGAGGTGCTTCTTCAAATAAGTAACAGAAATAAGTCAGAAACTGGGCAGAAGCAGATCTCACGCCGAAACGGAAATAAGACACTGGGGCATTGTCCGGAGAATATGCTGAGTGGTTGGCCGACTTCGAACCTGCATTCCCGTTCAGCGACTTGTGCAGCATGGGTCGTGTACGCTGGGGCATTGTCATGAAGCAGCAAACTTTGTTGTTGTACAATTTTCCCTGGTGCTTTTCGTTAATCCTCATGCTACCCGCCGAAGCAGCTCTCTCGTCTCGGACACGGACGCGTATTGCGGTGCTGAGAGGCGATCGGTGGTCCGTACTTCGAAGCCTTGTGACTCTTCTGGCTACCCGCCAACGGACCGTCGACATACAACCCCCCGCCATGCTGAACAGAGTTGACCCAGCGCTCGCTTTCCGCATTCCAGCACACATCTCTCGTCAAGACGCCGCATTTGTTCATCGAATGCGCCTCGACGTGGCCTTCACAGCACAGTGGCGCTACCGCTTGAGACATGTTACCTCTCCCCACTGCAGTCACTGCGGTGCTTATGAAGATCTCGAGCACATTCTTCTCCATTGCCCACACTACCACCCTTCCCGCTCCGTACTCTCCGCCTCCCTCAACGAGCTCGACTCCCGCCCCCTCTCTCTCACAAAATTGCTTGGCCCCTGGCCGCATCCAGCTCACGAACGCTCTGTCCTCGAGGCTCTCTTCTCCCTTTTTGGACGCCACAGGACTTCGACCCTCATTGTAATGAGACCCATTCCTTCATTCCCCGCTTCAACTCCAGCAATGGGGTAGAGTATCGCCCCCGGCGATGAAACTCCCCAGTCATCATCCTGAAGTAAAGTTGTTGTTGTTTGTTGTTCCTCATGCTACCGAAACAGCAAACAAGAACTCAATACGTCCCTTTTATCGTATGGGTGGTAGGTTATCAATAAGCGAAACACCATTGTCGTCAAAAATACCCCCCAAAATAATGTGAAAGTCGCCATGATCTTTCCCGAAGACGCTCTCTTCAGTTTTACGGACGGAGGAAGAACTATTGTGTTTCTAGGCCACACCCTCTTGCTTGCTCTGGGGGTGACACTGGTTAGATCCGGGTTACATTCCCAGCCGGTAACGCTCGTAAAAAGCAACCCTTATCAGCGTTCATCATGGTTCATATTTTATGACAACATTCCACTCGATCTCAGGTGTAAGCAACGTGGGCAGCTTGGACAAACGCAAATTTTCCCACCAAGACCTTTTGTGCGAGCCCAGTACTGAGCCCAGTTCCGTGGCAACCTGAAGAACCGTCAAACACCTATTGGTCTTAATAGTGTCTTCTGCTTTGCGGCACATTTAGTCAGCGGTGATGTAAACTGGGCGACTCGACCGGCCCCTGGATCGCCTTCAAGAGACTCCCTTAGAGGGGTGGGGACACTTCGATAGACGTGATTCATTGCATTGACGGTAAAAGTACTAAAAAGACGAACACAGACCAGCGGGAACTCCCGTTCCCTCTTCGATATTATAATACTCTCTGTACTAACTTGGTAACGGTGACGACACATGTGTTAGTAGAGATAGTATTATACTATCGGAGAGGGGAGGGAATTCCAGCTGCAGTGGTAAAGATATGTTTGATAGTCCATGATATTGTTGAAAATGAGTGTTCTATGTTGTGTCGCCTGTGTTCGTCTTTTCAGCGGTTTTATCGCCAAGGACCAACAAGCCCAAATAGATGTTTTAGTGGTTCATTACGTCCTGCACGCATTGTACTACACTTTAGACTACTGAGAAAAACTAATTATTCCTTTGCGCACCGTACTTGGTAGGATACAATCACGCGGACACATGCTTGAGTAAAGCTCAGACTTCGGAGCTGCGTCCGCTCCTATTGGTTTCCGTCAGCACGTGGCCTCTTTCGCGCTGCCTCACTGTCAGCAACGCGTGCTGTGACGTTAGAGACGAGTGAGTTTCGGTATTGGCGGTGCCAATTTTCTACCCTTATATTATCCTCCTCGCAGTTGAACCAGCCGCCGGCTCTAAAGCGAAACGCACCGCCTCCAAAATATTGTCGCCACCTACGCGCGTACGCGGAAGATCTCTGATTGGCTGCGCAATATATGTATAAATAGTTGGATGCTCATTGGTCTAAAAAACTGGCGTCAGTTTCCTTCGCGCTGATTCGGCGAGAGTCATTTGACAGAGGAGCGAGCATCCGAACGCGCGAACCGCTCAACCCTGCAATGGTGAAGACCAAGCCAAACCAAATGGTGAAGACCAAAGAGCCACCTCCACCCCCAATACCCGAGCGGACTGGAAAAGCCTTCCCACCCTTACCAGCGGCCAAGGACACTACAAGAAGGCCCAACTCGAGAAACCAAAGAAGGCGGCACACGTCACCGCCGAACACTGCGCAAGCGTCTGGGATGGAAGGGCACACAAACCGGCGCCTCCACCTCGTCCTGCACCAACCCAGGTGCCACCACCAGTCGTCCCTGAGGGAATACAGCTTGTCCTGACGATCATCCCTCTGTTGCTCACCACGCTACGAGACCGCATTGCGGCTATCCGCAATGCAAAGGATATCCCAGAAGTGAAACAAGTTATGGCCCTCGAGCCACAACTCGCGAGTCTGATGAGTGGACAGTATGGACACTATGCTATGGACACTAGACACCAAAAGTACAAGAACACCACAGTGTTCAAGTGGAATTGCAGATGGATACACAGCAAAATCCCGGACTTTTCGGAATTTATTGGCCGCCACAACTTCCCAGTGATGTGCATCTCTGAAGGACGTTTTCCTACATCATTCTCCTTGCCTGATTACATGATCTATGAATCGAACAGACCAAGTGGCCCAAGCCGGGCAGCCCTGCTGATTAACTGTGAAGTGCCTCATATTGTTCTATCCATAAACAGCACTGCAGCTAGTGAACTATGTGCGGCGCGCGTGGATTATGGAAGAAGACATCACCGTCATTAGCATCTATATCGAGCCGACAACAAGCATTGACATCCAAGACCTAAGCAGAGCAGTTCAAAAGCTACCAGCACCATACATCATCTGTGGAAACTACAATGCCCACAACATCATCTGGGGATCCGCATCTACGAACAAACGAGGCGAGGACATTGAATGGTTGTTAGATGAACTTGACCTCTTTGTAGCAAATGATGGAAAAGCAACGTTCAACAGAGGAGACTCAGTGATCGACCTGGCAATCGTGTCTCGCTCACTCGTGACAGTGGTGAAGTGCATGACAGACGATGACACTCTTGGCAGTGACCACTACCCTGTGCTTACTTCTCTGCAACAAAAGACCGCTACCCTCCGAAAGCATACCGTGCGGAAGACCAACCGGGGTAGATTCACCAAGGCCGCCGAAGAAATTGACTGGACTACCAACGACATCTCCAAGCTAACCCAAGACATCATGGACAAACTCACACAAGCCACAGAGACGTTCAAAGTGCCATTCAAAGTACCCTACGTAAATGGAGAGTACGAGCGCCTGCGAGCAATTAGAAGGAGAGCAGAAAAGAGAGCGAAAAGAACGAAATCACCAACGGACATTCGTGAAGCAAGAAAAGTTCAATCAAGAATCAGGCGTCTGTTTCAGAAACTACAGATGAAAGAATGGCGACAACTATCATAGTTGTCGCCATTCTTTCATGTGTGTTTCAACTATGTGAAAGTTTCCAGACACAATCATCTCTAGGAAAACTGTACGACCACATCTGACGGCAGACGACACCTCCCAGCCAAAACGACCCGTTCACAGCCCTATCAGTTGCACTAGGCCGACCCTTAAAGCAACTAGCAGATGAATATTGTGGCAAACTGACAGAAGACAAGTGCCCCACGACGATGGAAATCTCCCAACATGCGGAGCATTCTATCAGCACAACAGCCCTCTCGAAGACGACTTCACAATGGACGAGTTGACTGCAGCCCTTCACACCTGCCCAGCACATTCTGCACCAGGATCAGATGGGGTCACCTACCAAGTCCTCAGGAACCTCGGGAAAAAGTCACTCAACCATCTCCTGAATTTATACAACCAGATATGGCAATCTGGTATAGTACCAAAGAATTGGAAGCTATCCAAAGAAAAGCCCCTACTGAAACCAGGAAAACAACCAACTTCACTGGAATCCTTCCGTCCTATAGCTCTCAGCAGCTGCCTTGGAAAGCTCCTGGAAAAAATTGTCACACGACGTCTTGAATGGTATCTCGAGAGCCATGACCTTCTCGCAGAATGCATGGCGGGCTTTCGCAGACACAGGAGTACCATGGATTCCATCGTCGACCTCACAAGCACAGTTGAACAAGACAAGCTACTAGGAATGATAACAGCTGCAATCTTCCTGGACATTCAAAAAGCATTTGACAACGTCTCTCACGAAGCCATCCTCAGTGCCCTCATTGAAATCGGAATCCGTGGACGCCTCCTACGCTTCATCAAGAGCTACTTAAAGAACAGAGACATCTATATGGACACACCCGATGGACCCAGTGCCACACATCGAGTGACAAAGGGCGTCCCTCAAGGAGGGATTCTGAGCCCCATCCTCTTCAGTATAGTGATGCTTGGATTGCCAGAACTCCTTCCTCGGGAAGTCGGCATCTCTATGTTTGCGGACGATATCTGCATATGGAGTGCACACATAAACAGACCCTTAATAACCCGACGTCTGCAAGCCGCCCTCGACACGACTGTGAACTACCTGCAAAACAAGGGGATGAACGTGTCTGCTGAAAAAACTGTGTTCCTGCCCTTCACAAAGAGACCATTCACGGACTACCCAATCGTCGTCGACAACAAAGCAGTACCCACAGTAACCAACCACAAGTTCCTTGGGGTTATACTGGACAATCAACTTACCTGGTGCCAACAAATCGACGCTGTGAAACGTAAAGCAAGCGCCCTACTCAACGCCATGCGCTCAGCTGCTGGTCTTACATGGGGACCGCAGAAACAGGTTCTCCACACATTGTATAATACCTTGGTCCTACCACAAACAACGTACAGCCTCCCCCTCTTCCACGACGTCAGCAGAACCAATTGGCACAAGCTTGAGTGCATTCACGCATTGGGACTCAAGCTTGTACTTGGAGTACCACGTAGCACACCACAGACAGGAACCTTGGAAGAAGCCAGCCAACCAACCCTCAAAGCCATACAACTCAAGGAAACCGCAAAGTTGCACCTCCGCCACCTGACCAGACACAAGAGCCACCCGCTTGCACAAATAGACGTGAAGCGGCCCTGGTCCTCGTTTGGAGAAGCCATCGGAGCCCTCAAAGAAAACATGCCAACTGGATACACAAAACCAGTACGCCACAGCACGCCACCATGGAGGAAAAACCGGCCACTTACCAATACCACCATCCCAGGATTAACCAAGAAGAGCGACACAGCCCAGCAGGTGACAAAGCAGGCTGCACTGGAAGTAATAGACAGACTGAAGAAGGTATACTCACCCATCTATACTGACGGTTCAGTGACCTGCGAGGGATCCACATCAGCAGTGTATGACCCCGAAACACAGTCCGCCTGCTCATACAAGCTCAGTCACAGGACATCATCAACCGCAGCCGAGCTACATGGAATACTCGCAGCCATGAACTACATAGAGAATCAATCTCCAAAAGCATGGGTGATTCTCAGCGATTCAAAACCGGCCATCCAAACGATCGAGAAAACAAAGGAATCCCCTATGGCAGACCTTAAATCGGACATACTCACAGCCTACAACAGACTGGTGCAAAAAGGACACAAATTGCTAATACAGTGGATCCCGAGCCATTGTGGAATCACAGGAAATGAAAGAGCGGACGAAACAGCCAAGCAAGCCCACGCCAAGACAACCTCAACTGGAATCCCCCTCAGCAAACCTGACATCAAGGCAACAGCCAAGAAACTGGAACAAGAAGAAATGGAGAAACAGCTATCCTGTCCAAGCTGGAGGAACCCACGATTGAAGCGCCTGGACGGAGACCTCAAGTACGCAGGTACCCAATACATGAAAAGAGCGGACGCCGCCCAAGTACACCGTCTCCGGCTGGGCACAGCATTCACCAGAGCGTACAAGCATAAAATACAAATGACAAATGATCCCCGCTGCAAGACCTGCAACACACCAGAGGACGACGTTCATGTGCTACTCCAGTGCCCGAACTACGACAAACCCAGACAGAAGCTGCAGCAACAACTGCAAAAACTAGACAACCGACCGCTGACACTCGAAAAGGTCCTGGGGGCATGGCCTTCCCACAGCCAAAGTCGACGTGCCGCGAAACACCTAGTGGACTTCCTGAAAGAATCAGGACTCACCAACCTATGACAACACCAACCTGTGACCACTCCCGAACTTAACAAGGAGCCTGCTCTCCCTTACCTTGTCAAATGGCAATTCTCTGACACTCCTCATGGCGACGAATTGTCCCAACTGTGTTTAAAAGTGTTTGTGTGTGTGCGCGCGTACATGAAATTGAGTGAATGTGAAGTGAACAGTATACCATGTTTTTTTTTCTTCTCTCCTTTCTTTTTTTTTCCTCTCTTTTTTTTCTCCTTTATTTTTATTTTTTACAAAGAGTAGCAAGCCATACCGTCTGGCTGACCACTCTAAACCCATAATAAGGAAGGAAGGAGCCAAGCGTCATCGCAAGGTTCTTCGGGACAACATCCAGGGCATCACCAAGCCTGCTATCCGCCGTCTGGCTCGCCGCGGTGGCGTGAAGCGCATCTCTGGACTCATCTACGAGGAGACCCGTGGAGTGCTCAAGGTATTCCTGGAGAACGTCATCCGCGACGCTGTGACTTACACCGAGCACGCCAAGCGCAAGACGGTGACTGCGATGGACGTCGTGTACGCCCTCAAGCGCCAGGGCCGCACCCTCTACGGCTTCGGTGGCTAAGCGACTCGCTCCGCGGATATCCAGACCAGCGTCCACGAAAACAGCAGACACAAAAAACGGCCCTCTTCAGGGCCACCCAAAAGCCTGAGCGTGAGGCTCGCCTATGCGTTAGCATGGAAAACACCCAACGAGAGAGGTTTTGCAGTGTTAGTGTTGCGTTCGCTCGCTACCTTTTGCTTCCCGGTGCCGACGCGCACAGTGCAAAATAAAGCGCCTGGCCGACTGCAGCAAAGGTACGAGCACCATTAGGGGGCCGTTTTGGGCAGCGGACGCCACGAGCAGTATCGACGTGTCAGAAATGCATGCTTTCGTTCGTTCGCTGGCTCATTCATTTACGTTCGTTAGCGTCGGCACTGTTGTGGCCGTTGCCACAAGGGACCAGAGTGCTGCACTTGAAAGAAAAGGAATAAAAATAAATAAAAAAATCCGCCTGAAAGCGTGGCAGAAAGAAGGGCTGTGCATCAGTAGATAAATGAAGGAAGGACAGGCAGACGCACACGGTGACAGATTACGCAAATTGAAACAATGACAGAGAATTAATTTAAAAAGGGCAGCGATCGTCGCGGGAGCAGCATATCGCGCGCCGCGGCCGCCGGCATTCTGGCGACCTGCAGCTGCTCCCCGATTGGTCGGCGCGGCGAGCAATCGTGCCGTGGACGTGGGAGCCCCTCAGTTGAAGTCGTCCCAGCGTCGCGGCACACCGTTTTCGTTGAGTCCCGGCTACAGCACAGGCTAGAATGGCACATACCAAGCAGACTGCTCGTAAGAGTACCGGTGGCAAGGCACCCAGGAAGCAGCTGGCCACCAAGGCTGCAAGGAAGAGCGCGCCGGCCACCGGAGGCGTCAAGAAACCTCACAGGTACAGGCCCGGCACGGTCGCCCTGCGTGAAATCCGCCGTTACCAGAAGTCCACGGAGCTGCTCATCCGCAAGCTACCCTTCCAGCGCCTGGTCCGCGAAATCGCCCAGGATTTCAAGACCGACCTGCGCTTCCAGAGCTCCGCCGTGATTGCACTGCAGGAGGCCAGCGAAGCCTACCTTGTCGGCCTGTTCGAGGACACCAACCTGTGCGCCATCCACGCCAAGCGCGTCACCATCATGCCAAACGACATCCAGCTGGCTCGTTGCATCCGCGGCGAACGTGCTTAGACGGCCCGCTTCGACACAGCAGCAACAACAACAAACAAACGGCCCTCTTCAGGGCCACCCAATTGCTTACTGCAAAGGCTTTGCACTGCGTTGAAACCCAAACGCGAGCTGTTGGATGCGCATAAGAGCAAGTAAGTTTTGCTGGGGGCACATTTCTTGGGCTTGCGTGAGCACGGGGCCTTTATTGTCGTGCGTGGCGCGCGCTCTTCGTAGTGCTCTCGTTGTCCCAAACGCCCAAGGAGTTTGCCGCCAGCGAAACGGGTTTCCCATGATGCTCATAAGCGACAGCGCTAATAAACAGAAGGAAAGGTGCCTTTTTTTTTTTACACGCGCCAAAGCGGTGTGTTTTGTTCCATCAGGTTTTTAAAAATTTAAAGCGGATCCCTTAGCTGCATAGGTGATTGAATAATTGACTAAATAAATGAATGAATAAATAAATAAATAAAACGAGTGAACGGGAAGCGCGGCATTCGACCGACCGCTCCGGAATTCCGAGAGCCGCCAGCCATGGCGCGGTTCTGTCTGTATGTTGACGCGCTTTTGCACAAAAGGGGACGGCGAGAAGACCATGTTACCGTTAACAAGACAGACGACGACTAATATTAACGATAAATAAATAAATAAAGGGGGGGAGGTAACGTTGTCACCATTCGAGCGACAGGAAAAGGCGCAAACGCGCCGTCATGCATGCAAGAAACAGGACACAAAGCAGATTCAGGGTTTTTTCTACTCGCAGTGCGCTAGCCCACCGTGACAAACATGTGGTGGTCCTGAAAAGGACCGTTTTGTGTTCTTCCTCTCGGTGTCCGGTAGGCTTAGGCCTTCTTCTCCGTCTTCTTGGGCAGGAGGACGGCCTGGATGTTGGGCAACACGCCACCCTGCGCGATGGTGACGCCCGACAGCAGCTTGTTCAACTCCTCGTCGTTGCGGATGGCCAGCTGGAGGTGACGGGGGATGATCCTCGTCTTCTTGTTGTCGCGAGCGGCGTTGCCCGTCAACTCGAGCACTTCAGCAGCGAGGTATTCGAGCACGGCGGCCAGGTAAACGGGGGCGCCTGCTCCCACACGCTCGGCGTAGTTGCCCTTGCGCAGGAGACGATGAATACGACCGACGGGAAACTGGAGCCCTGCCCTGCTGGACCGGGTCTTGCTCTTTCCCTTGGCTTTTCCACCTTTTCCACGACCTGACATGATGTTGACGCTAGAGAGGTTAACGACAGACTGGCCGAAGCCACTAAGCAATAGCGTAGCGTAGCGTAAGGAAAAGGGTGAGGTCTGCCTAGCGGGCTGCTGGCAAGTTTCATCCATTGGAAGGGGGAGGGAGGGGGGATTGGGAGAGTGAAGGTGATAGGTGGAAATTAGGGAGGGGAGGAAAAAAAGAATTTGGTCAGGACGGGAAAGGGCAAGGGTTTGGAGGAGTCAGCACGGGACTAAGTCCGCAGGTAGGGTCCTTGCTTGATATATAGTTTTAGAGGAACCAGCTGGGCGAGGCACACTCTGTGGGTAAGTGAGCAGGATGCTTTAGGTAGGGAGATGGAGACAAAGCGGTGAGGCTACAGTCTCAGGTTGAGTTGGGTTTCTTTCAGGAACTGAAGTAGATGGTGCTGAATTAGTCGTCGAGTTCGGTAAGAACCCATGGGGTAGATGAGGTTTGTAATGGTAGTGTCTGTGATGGCCTCGGCTTTTAGTCGCTGGAGAAGTGTTTCTCTAGCTGGAGCTGTTGCGCTGCACCGTTGGAGTAGATGGGAGATACTTTCTGGTACCCCACAGGTGGTGCAGAAGGGGTCGCTGGAACGGTTTTGCATGTAGAGACGCTTCCTTGTGAGGTCTGTGGAAGTTCTGAGGCGGAGAAGAAGGGAGGCGTCCTGACGGCTTAGTCCAGCTGTGGAACAGGGTGGTGGAGCTGTCCCGTCCGCCGTGGGCCTGTCAGGGTGATGCTTCCATACATGATCGCAGATGCTGCGACGTATTTGGGCGAAGGTCTGAGGAGCTTTGTAGATAGGCGTTTTATTAGTTGCCTGTTTGCAGAGATGGTCAGCGGCTTCGTTTCCGGGGATACCTTTGTGACTTGGCAGCCACTGAAGCGCGACAGTAACGCCCTTTTTATGCAGCGCTTGTATTTTCTTGCGTGCATTGCATGAGAGGGCACAGCGCTCGTAGTGAGTGGCGATGCGTTGCAAGGCCCCCATAGAATCACTAAGGATGACAGCTTTTGTGGTGGGTGCTTGGTGGATGGCATCAAGGGCTTTGCTGATGGCCAGTAGCTCTGCGTCTGTGGACGGTAGGAGCCCGGCGATTGATTCCGCCCAGTTTGTGCCTGTTGCGGGAATGTGGTAAGCTATGGCGCTCCTGCGTTGACAGGTGTCTATGGAGGCGTCTGTATACACTTCCATGTAGTCCTTGTAGTTGCTGTGGAGGCAGTCGGCTGCGAGTACCTTAGCTACGATGTCCGGTATTTTGTTCCTCTTTTTGATGCCGGTAAGTCTTGTTTGAATGTTAACTTCGTTGTATGTCCAGGGTGGTTGGGTCTTGGCAGGGGCAGGGGTGTTGTTGACCAGGTTGCTGAAAGTTAGCAGAGTTGCCGAGAAACGTGTGTCACTGCGGGTTTCGAGCCTTTGTAGAAGCGCTTTCCCGGCTGCGCTTTTGTGGAGTCGGGCAATCTGCTGGAGGAGGTGCTGGGTGGAAAGCAGCTGCAATGGTAGGGACCTTGCTTCTGCAAGTGTTGCGTCGTTGCGGGTGTTGTAAGGAAGACCGAGTGCGTGCCGAAGGCCACGGCGGTGTAGCTTTTCCAGGAGGGCCAGGTTGGTCTGACTGGGCATGGCGTAGGGTAGTCCAAACATTATTTTCGCTACGGTAGTGGCGTTATGTATTGTGACGGCTGTTCTCTGTGGGCATCCAGAAGAGCTGCTGCCTAGGCGTTTGACGAGATTGAGGGTCACAGTGCATTTCTTTTTTGTGTCCTCGATAAAAGGCACCCAGGACAAGCGGCTGTCGACGGTGATTCCAAGGAATTTGTGTCGTTTGACTTGCTCGAGCGAAGCTCCTTCCAGTGTTACGGGTGGTAGGTTGGACTATTTTCTGCCGGGTCCAAGGAGCATTAGCTTTGTTTTTTCGGCCGATAAGCTAAGTCCCTTGCTTCGGACGAAGGCGTTAGTAACGTTAACAGCCTCCTGGATTGCAATTTCGCAGTTGCGATCTTTCTGCTCCTTTCCGGCTGGCCCATATGCAGATGTCATCCGCGTAGAGAGAGCAATGGATGCTGGGGCAGTGTTCTTCAAGCGCCTTGGGGAGCGCCACTCCCCTGTGGCAGTCCGACGCTCTGTTTTCTCGGCGTACTTAGCGTGGAGCCGAGGCGCACTTTGAGGGTCCTGTCAGAGAGGAGGGCGTGGATGAAGACTGCCGCCCTACCACTTATGCCGACTGTTTCAAGGTCTTTCATGATGATGTCCACGGGCACTGTGTCAAAAGCGGCCTTGATATCGAAGAAAACAGCCGCTGTCTGTTGCTTGTTCTTGGCTGCATGGTCAACGTCTTCGATTAGTTCTAGTAAGGAGTCCTGGCAGCTAAGATGTCTTCGGAAGCCGGTCATGCAGTTTGGAAGGGGGGACTGTGTTTCTAGCAGCCAGGAGATCCGACGGTGGAGCATCCTCTCTACCAACTTTGCAATGCAGGAGGTTAGAGAGATAGGGCGGTATGATGAAAGCTGGCTGGGGGGTTTGCCACTCTTTGGGATGGGGACAATGATGCTCTCGCGCCAGGTGTGAGGCAAACATCCTTGTTCCCAGAGGTTGTTTATGTACTCTAGAAGCCTTGAGGCTGCAGTTTCAGGAAGGTTTCGAAGGCACTGATTACTAATCCCGTCTACGCCCGGGGCTGACTTTGCCTTGAGAGTGTGGATGGCGCAGGAAAGTTCCGATTTGGTGAAAGGCGGGTCGATGGCGTAGGGGGCTGTTGGTGGAATGTTTGTGACGGGTGTGTCCCTTCCTTCGCCAAAAGTATCCGCGAAAGTTTCTGCAAGTGCTTCGATGGACATATTTTTGGCAAGGGCTAGCGATGGGAAAGGGTTGGAGCCTTTGGCGAGCCCCATTAGTGACTTTGCGACACTCCAACTCTTCCTAGCTGGAGTGTTGCCTGTTAGGGAGGCAGAGAACGCTCTCCACTGCGACCGCTGGAGGGTATTTGCGTGTCGTCGCAGAGTCGCAGATATCCGCCGATAGGTGGTTAGATTTTCTGGAGAGGGATGTTTGCGTAGCGTTCTCTGGGCACGACGGCGCACTGCACACAGGTTGAGAAACTTTAGATCAGGTTTAGGTCCACCGGGGGCAGCTGTCGCGATTTTGGTGGCAGATGATAGTGCTGTGGTGATGTCACTGATGATGTTTCCGAAACCGGATGAAGACGTGAGGCAGGAGCGGAATAGGGTCCAGTTTGTCACAGGGGTCTTACGTTTAGCGGCACTGTTCTTGTAGGCTAGGGTGATGGTAATAGGGAAATGATCACTTCCCCATGTGTCCATGCCTATTTCCCAATGAGCTGGGACGTCGTGTGAGTGGAGTGTCACATCAATGGCGCTGGAGTGTGGTGCGCGACAGAAGGTGTGTTCGCCAGTGTTTGCCACCATCAGGTCACTCTCTTCTAGTGCCTTCACTATGTCCTGTCCTCGAGTATCTGTCCTGTTTGAGCCCCAAAGGCTATGATGTGCATTTAGGTCGCCGTAGTGAAGGAGCGGTCCAGGCAGGGCGGCCCTGACTTGTTGCAGGTAATCAGGCGGGAGTTGTACGCTGGTGTCGCTGGTGCATGGGCGGATGTACAGTGAGGCGACGGTCAGGACGTGGTTGCCAAGTTGAATCTTAACTGCGACCAGTTCGAGCAGCTCAGAGCATAGCTGTTTGGTCGGGAGCTGTTGTTGCGGCAGGCGCTTGGCGACGAAGATGGCTGCGCTGCCATTGGCGGCGTAAGGGGTGGTTGGCGTGACGTACGCACTGTAGCCGTTAAGCGTCATGTTGACTGGGAGATTGGCTTCCTGCAGGCACAGCACACTGTAGCTTTTCTTCGCTAGGTGCTGTTTAAGTTCGTTTAGTTTAGAGCGTAGACTGGAGCAGTTCCACTGCAGGAAAAGGTGGAGAGGGGCACTGGTGGGGCTATCGGCCATGATGGGTTGGGGGGAGCAGGTTGTTGAGGTGTGAGTGGCCTCAATGGTATGCTGGTTTACGTTGTTTGAGTGTGCTGCCATGTTTGGTTGGTTAGTATTGTGGTACAGGGTAGCGTGCCTGGCCAGGGAGTGACATAAAGGCTATTAGCGGGTGAAGAATCTTGTGATGGTGTCTTCCAGTGGGATGACAAAGGCAAGAAGGGAGCGGAGGGTAGGAGGAAGCCCTGGGCATTCCACGAGAGCGTTTATCACCTTGAAAGCAATGCTGATGAATGACACAATTATTGATTGGGTACCGTGGCCATCAACTGGCGCGTCTGGTCGAGCTTCTTTTGGTCGTGTGTTTGGTGTGCTGTTTATGAGGGGCATTGCTTTGGTTGTTGAGGAAGTGTTAGTCTCGTCTTCCTGCCTTTTAGTTGCCTTCGTCTGTTTGGATTCTTTGGACGGGAGCGTTTTGCTTTCCACAGCGTTACTGTAGGAGTATCCTTTGGGCCTGTCCTTGTTTACTTTTGGCTGAGAGCAGGAGGCTTCTTGTTCAGCTGTGGGCAAAGTTGCTACACTATTTGCGGGTGGCTGGCGGGATTGTTTGACGGTAGGTGCAGCATCTATTCGTTTAGAACCATGCTCCTTTTTCTCGAGGATTTTGCGAGCTTTGCTAGTGGAGATGTTCTTTTTCAGGCCATACCTGAATGCAGCAGTTTCCATTTGTTTGATGCGGCAGTCCTTGTTTACTGCAGAATGTTCGAGTCCACAGTTAAGGCACTTTTCTGGGCTGTCTTCTGGGCAGTCGTTTTTGGCGTGGTCGCCTGCGCACTTTAAGCACTTTTCGACACTGGAGCAGGTGGCACTCACGTGGCCAAAACGGCCGCACTTTACACACTGTGTGGGTCGCGGCCTGTAGTCACTCACTGGGCACTTCACAGTACCGACGTGCACCACTTTTGGGCGAGAAGATGCTGCAAAAACCACTTTCACAGATTCGCTGAGTTTGCCGAGTCTTCTGACACTGCTTACGGTAACAGGTGATCGCAGCAGCTGCAGAAGATCTGTGTCGCTGAGCGATAAGTCGGTCACACGGATGACACCAGCGGTAGCAGACTTAGAAGAGGGCAACGAGGCTTTCACTTGAAGCGTACACAGTCGTGTTAGGCTGAGGAGTTTGTTTATTCCGCCTGCAGTTTTTACGTCAACTGCGACAATGTTGTACGATCGGTTCAAACGGATTTCTTGTAGCTCGTTTGGAGCTTCAGAGCTAATGTATTCTTCTAATTTTCTGAAGTTGAGTGAAGTTATCGTTTCTTTTGCGCCGATGGGCCTGAAGAGGACGGTAAGGTTTCCACCTTGTTGACAAGAAGAGGCACTTTTCACAGTATCCTCACTGGATTCACTGTTGTGTCGTTCCTGTTGACGCTTGCGTTTGAGCTGACGTCGCGGGAGTTGGAATTCACCGGCGTCCGTTTCCGTTGCTTCGGACATGGCGTCGTCACTCACATGTGAGTCTAAATCACTGCCATTTGCAGTGTGTGGAGAGAGATCCTGTCCCCACTCTGGGTGGGGGTCAGTGGTCATGTTGGATGAGGCTGGGAGGTCGTTCATCGAGTAGGCAGAACGTAGAGCAGTGGCAGTCTTCATAAGCACTTCCAGGCGGAAACTTCTTGCTTTGGATACACTGCCAGGTTTTGGATGAAGTTCGTCGTGGTTTTGCATTTAATGCGCAATGCAAAAGCTCTAAAAAGAGCTGTTTTAGGGCTGGGACAGCCACCCGCCAAGCAGACGTACAAGCGGGAGCGTCCAGACGGGCCGGCGCCAGCGGGGGTAACGACCGACAAGAGTGACCTTGAGCGGAGCAAAGCGAACGGGCGTCCGTTCGCTTCAAGAGACAAGGAGGGAATGACTAAGCAATGCTGGCGAGCATTTTGCGGCGTGGAGTGGAGTGGAGTGACGTAGTGAAGCGAGCGAGGTCTGCCTATCCAGGGGATGGCAGGTTTCGCTCGTTGTGAAGAGGGGTGGGATTGTTGAGGGAGTGAAAGTGAAAGAGGTTTTTAGCATGTAGGATAGTGGAAATGGTGGGAGAGGTCAGCTGGCAGGGCTAGTGCGTGGGTGCTGATGCAGCAGGGCGGGGGCTGTGGAGGCAGTGGCTTTGGGGAAGTGGTAGCCCGAGTCAGACGGGGAAGAAGGCCAGAAGTTGTGATATTTCTTATAGTCGTTGGTGGAGGCTAGTTGCTTTTAGGAAAGCGAGGAGGAGGTGCTGGATTTTTCTGCGGCGCCGGAGGGAGCCTGTTGGGTAGACCAAGTGTTCAGTGGAGGTGTCGTTGACGCCTGCATTGCTCAATGCTTGTGTTAGTTGCAGTCTTGCTGAGGAGGTGGGACTGCAGTGCTCCAGGAGATGAGGTATGGATTCAGGGACTGAGCAGTGTCGGCAGAGTGGGCTGTCAGTGCGGTTGAGAGCATGTAGTAAAATGTTCGTGTGGGCAGATGATGTGCGCAAACGAAATAGTAGGGCTGCGTCTTGACGGGATAGACCCGCTGTGGCACATAGGGGAGGAGCTGTCCCATTGGCCGTGGGCTTATCCGGGTGCAGCTGCCAGAGGTGTTTGTGAATTCGTTTCCTGATGGTGGCATTGGTAGAGAGGGCTGCGGCAGTCGGAGGCGTGCGTGTACCTCTGTTGCATAGTTCATCGGCGGTCTCGTTTCCGGGTATACCTTTGTGAGAGGGCACCCATTGGAGTTTTATAGTTACGTCTCTGTTGATGAGGGTTTGTATGTTGTTCCGGGCTTGGCTGGCGATGGGGCAGGAGTCGTATTGAGCTTGTATTCTGTAGAGGGCACCCTTGGAGTCGGTAAGGATTACTGCATTTGTGATATCTAGTTGGCTGATGACTTTGGTAGCTTTGCAGATAGCCAGGAGTTCGGCATCAGTAGAAGAGGTGGGACCAGTGAAACAGTCAGCGAGTTTGAGTTGCCGCGAAGGGATGTAGACGGCGATGGCACTGGTGTTAAGGTTCCCATTGATGGATGCGTCGGTGTACACCTCCGTGTGGCCTGGGTAGCTTGATTGTATGCAGTCTGCAGCGAGTGTTTGCGCGACTATATCGGGAACGTTTTGTTTGCAGGAAATTCCTTTGATGTGTGGCTGGATGCTCAGTAGGCTGAGTTCCCAGGGTGGGCTCTTGTTTGGGATTGAGGGGGTGGATGGAATAAGCTCAGAGAAGGTGAGCAGTGTGGCCGAGAAGCGACGGTGGTTGCGGTCCCTGAGGCGGCTAATGAGCGATGTGCCAGCGCTAGATCTGTGGAGTCTGGAGAGCTGAAGGAGAAGTAGTTGAGTGCGGCGTAGAAGGAGTGGTAGTGTGGCAGTCTCGGCGTGGACGGCTTCGTTTCGTGCGGCGGAGGGTACTCCGATGGCGTGGCGCAGTCCACTTCTGTAAAGCTTTTCCATGGACTCGAAAGCTGAAGGGCTGGGGCAGGCGTATGGTAGTCCGTAGAGTATCTTCGCCGCTGTAGTTGCATTGAATATGTTAAGGGCTGTCCTCTGGGGGCACCCGGATTGGGAGCTGCCAAGGCGTCTGATGAGGTTGCTGGAGGGAATGCACTTTGCTCTTAGTCGTTTCGTGTGAGCCGCCCATGAAAGTCGTCTGTCTATGGTGATACCCAGGAAGTCGTGCTCTTTAACCCTTTCAATGGTGTTTCCATCGACGGTTACCGGGGGTAGGTGTGACCAGCTTGGGCCGGGTCCTAATAGCATTATCTTGGTTTTGTCCCCAGATATGGTGAGGCCTTTGCTGCGTAGAAAGTCCGCTGTGGCACTCACAGCTTCCTGTATGGCGTTTCTGTGAACCCCCGGTGTCTTGCCGCGGATCCAGAGGCATAAATCATCCGCGTACAAAGACAGCTTAATGTCTTTGTTGGTGTTGAGCAGGTGAGCTGGAAGAGTGGCCATGACCAGATTGAAGAGTAGAGGGCTTAATACACTGCCCTGGGGGAGGCCAATGTTCTGGTCTCTGGGAGTGCTGAGAGTAGTTCCAAGACGTACTTTGAATGAACGGTTGCAGAGCAGGCCATGGATGAAATTGGCTGTCTTGCCACCAATGTCGGCAGCTTGGAGAGCTTCCATGACCACAGGGACTGCGACATTGTCGAAGGCGGATTTTATGTCTATAAAGACAGCAGCTGTTCTTTGGCCGCTCTTTAGTGTATCCTCGACATCAGAGATGAAGTCGAGGATGGAATCTTGGGCGCTTAGGTTACGTCTGAAGCCAGTCATACAGGCGGGCAGGTAGGACTTTTCGTCTAGGGTCCAAGTGATGCGAGCGTGGATCATCCTCTCTACGACTTTGGCCAGGCAGGAGGTGAGCGATATGGGCCGGTAAGAGCTCAAATCGGCTGTAGGTTTGCCGCGTTTGAGGATGGGGATGAGGGCACTTTCACGCCAAGAGGGTGGGGGGATGGCAACGTTCCAGTGTTCGTTGATGTGGTGGAGCAGTCTGTAGAAAGCTTCGGTTGGGAGGTTTCGAAGAGCCTGATTAGAGATCCCATCCAGCCCTGGAGCTGACTTAGTCTTCAGGCGGCGGATTGCTTGATGTAGTTCGTGTGGGGAGAATGGCTGGTCAAGAGAGCAGTTGGAACAGAGGGAGGTAGAATTCGCCGGGGAGCCTGTTGTGTTGTGAAAATTGTCGGCGAAATTTTCTGCTAGCTCTGAGAGGGAGGAGCCCCGGGCAAGTGCTAGTGAGGCGAAAGGATTGGGGTTCTTGAGCATTCCCATAAGGGAGTTGACTGAGTTCCAGACCTTCTTGGCAGGGGTATGGCTGGTGAGGGAGCTAGAGAATTTTCTCCAGTGGGAGCGGAGTAGGGACTTCGAGTGGCGTCGGAGACAGGCAGAGATGCGTCTGTAGTTGGTGAGGTTGTCAGCGTTCGGGTGCTTGCGTAGCAATCTTTGTGCTTTGCGACGTGCGGCACATAGATTGAGGAACTTAAGGTCAGGCTTGGGAGAAGTGTGTGGAACTTGCACTGAACGTGTTGCAGAACTTAGGGCGGAAGTGATAGCACTGGTGATGTTAATGTCTTCAGGGAGGGAAGAGAGGGAAACACGAAAAGAAGACCAGTTTGTAACTGTGCAGGTGCGTTTTGGAGCAAACTGCTTGTAGGCAAGGGTGATGAAAATGGGACAGTGGTCACTGCCCCAGGTGTCGTGGCAGATCTCCCAGTGTGCAGGTATGGCAGGCGAGTGGAAGGTAATGTCTATTGCACTGGAGTGAGGGGGACGAACAAAGGTGGGTTCACCGGTGTTGGCTACGACAAGGTTACAGACTTCCAGGGCAGCGACGAGCGAACGGCCACGTTTGTCAGCTTGAGGGGAGCCCCATCAGGGGTGGTGGGCGTTTAGGTCGCCACAGAGGAGTAGAGGTCCAGGGAGAGCTTCTTGTGCCTTGTGTAGGAAGTCCTCAGGTAAACTGCTCTGGGGTCTTGCGTAGGCAGAGGCGATGGTTAGTGTGTTTTTGCCGAGTTTCACCTTGACTGCAACGAGCTCTGCATTGGGAGAGCACAATTTGTGGGTAGGGACCTGGAGATGAGGAATATGGCGGGCAACAAAAAGGGCAGCAGAGCCATGCTTGAAGTGTGGTATTGCAGGAGAGGTATACTTGGTGAATCCTGTGATTGAGAAGTTGTCGGGAAGGTTGCATTCCTGAATGGCCAAGATGCTGAAGTGCGTCTTGCGCAGCTGTAGCTTTAGCTCCGCAATTTTGGGTCGAAGCCCAGCGGAGTTTCATTGGAGAACTTTGTGAAAGCTGTCCATGATGGTGCCGGATGAGAAGTGGTAGTGGTTGAGCACTACGAGGGAGGCCGATGACTGGCTTATGCAGATAAGAAGCCTGTGAGCGAATGTTCGAGTGGCAGGTGTAGGCCGAGGATGGTGCGTAGGGCTTCTGGAATCCATGAGCACTCCAGTAGGGTTTTTGCAGCTTTGAAGGCGAGATTTACAAGGGTTTTTGCGAGGGAGAGGCCCGTTGGAGTGGACATGGGGGAGCTTGAAGACTCGTGGGTGCGGTCTATGGTTGGTTGATGAGCTTTGTCATTTTGGGTGGCAGCTGGAGCTCTGGGAGGTATCTTAAGTGGGGCGGGCGTCTCTGTCAATGTGGGTTGGCTCTGCGGTGGAGGGAGGGCAGGGAGCTTCTTTACGGCGGCATCTCTGTAGGAGCGCGTCGCCTTTGACTGGCTGGGAGCTGGCGTGGAAGCTTGGTCTTGCGTGGCGTCACCAGCTCGGGTTTTCTCTTTGGGGTGTCCTTTTTCGTTGTTGCGGGAGTCCCTTTTTCTGAGAATCTTGCGAGCCTTGCTTGTTGGTATGTGAGCTTTTAGGCCATAGCGGTGTGCAGCCGTTTCTCTTTGCCTGACTGAGCAGGAGTTGTCACGGGCGACATGGTTGTTCCCGCAGTTGCAACACTTTGGGCTGGCTTCGATTGAGCACTCAGCTGTAGTGCGTTTGCCGGCGCATTTAAGACAGGTGACCTCGCGGGTGCACGAAGAGGCAATGTGGCCGAAGCGACCGCATTTGAGACATTGCAATGGTTTGGCTTTGAAGGGCTTCACGAAGAATTTGAATGTTCCGATGTGCACCATTTTAGGCAGGGGGCCACGGGAGAAACAGATTTTGACACTGGCAGCTGTATCCCCAAGCCGTTTCACATGGGTCACTGGCACAGATGAGCGCAGGCGGTTCTTAATTGTTTCGTCCGTGAGGGAGGTGTCGGCAACGTGGATTGTACCGATGGTGACACTAGGAGAGGACGGAAGAAAGGCTCTTACCGGGATGGAACAGAGTTGAGACAGGCTGAGGAGTTTGTTGATACCTCCCACTGTTTTGACGTCCACTGCAACAATGTTCTTAGCACTGTTGAGGCGAATGTCCTTGACTTCGTTAGGAGCCTCGGATTCTATGTGTTGTTCCAGTTTTGACAACTGGAAGCTGGCGACACTGTTGTTTGGGCCACTTGGGCGAAAGAGAACAGTAAGCACAGACACTGCTGGGGGAGAAGACACTGCACTGCACACTGTGTTGTCACTAGAGTCACTGTTACGCCGAGCAAGTTGACGTTTACGCTTCAGTTGCCGACGTGGGATTTGGAAGCCATCAGCCTCGGCTTCGTTTGCGTCGGTCATGACGTCATCGGTGATACTCGTTTGTAGGTCGCTGTCAGTCGCCTCAGTGTTGGCGACGTCCATACCCCACGTAGAATTGGTTTCCGCGTTGTTGGGTACTGTGGTATCCATTGAGCTGGGTTGTAACACAGACGCAGCCTTCTTTAGGATGCGTAGGCGGTGGTGAACAGTCTCAGAGACGTCGGGGTCCGTTTCCGAGCACTTCACAAAGGAAGACATGAAGCGGGAGCTGTAAAAAGAGCTGTTTGTAGTCGGGGAACGCCGCCCGCCAAGCGGTCGAGCGAACGCAAGCGTCCAGACAGGCCGGCGCCGACGAGGTGAACGACCGTCGGGAGTGACCTTGACAGGGAGAAGCGAACGAGCGTGCGTTCGCTTCGAAGAACAAGGAGGGAATCGTTTTGCGGCGCCGGCCGGCATTCGGGAGACGCGCGGTCACGTGGCGGAGAAAGCGCACCAATGGCGGGCCGCTCACGGCGCGACTGAGCCCGGCGGGAAGCAGCGAATGGCGTTCCCGCGTACGGTTCCCCGAAAAGCAAGGCTTGCAGCGAACGACGGGCGGTTCGAGAACGGAAACGGGCATTCCTCTCCGAGTACGTTGCTGGAAGCACTGCCATCATGCCACCCCAACCTTCGGGCAAAGCGGTCAAGAAGGCCGGCAAGGCGCAGAAGAACGTCAGTGCCACGGACAAGAAGAAGAAGAAGCGCAGGAGGAAGGAGAGCTTCAGCATCTACATCTACAAAGTCCTGAAGCAGGTATATCCCGACACGGGCGTTTCCAGCAAGGCCATGTCCATCATGAACAGCTTCGTGAACGACATCTTCGAGCGCATCGCTGCCGAGTCCTTCGGGCAACGGCTTCTTATCCTTTATTTCGGACATAATCATTCACAGCCATCTGTCATGTTTTCACATATCATTGTCACACCATTATGCCTCATAACCTCTATATTTTTAATTATCTCATCTTTACTCACTTTTAACCCATCACCGTCACAAGTCTCTAATCACCTCTCATGAAATCATTACTCATCACACCATAATCACAACCCACTGCTGAAATTACGCAGTGGGTAGCCAAAAAGAAATGACTTGAAACAAGGAAAAGTAAACAAAAACAGGTCAATACAACAGGAAAACTGGTGAACTATGTCGTAAACCACTCCAGTATGAATGGCGCGCGGATGCATGTATGAAAGAGTGGCCCCTACCGCGGCATAACGCACGCAAGCCAGCAAATGAGCAAGGTGGCTGAAAAGCCACCATGAATGCGTACCAGGCAATGGTTCTTTAAGCCCCTGTAGAAGCATGAAAGAGTGGCCCCTGTCGAGGAGTAATTCACGTAAGCCAGCAAATGTGTGCTTCTTTTATTCCTTTATAATTTTTCTGGCGTGAAAGAGTGGCCGCTGCGGAGGCGTAACGCTTCGCAAGCCAGTGAATGAGGGGCGACTGTCGCGGCGTAAAGCACACAGCCAGCCTGCGAATGAGAATTTTTTTCTTTTTGATTCATTCTATTTTTCTTTCCAGGGGCGATAACAAAACCAAATAGCCATGAATGAATGTGTGAATGAGTGAAGTATGCATGAAAAATGTGGCTTTGCCCATTGCGTAAATGCGTGTTTGAATGACATGTTTTTCTGGAGTACACGACGGTCACTAAAGCTCCTTCCTCGAGTTCTATTTTGCAGGAATGAAAACAGAGATCTGTGGCCCAACGTCACCCGCCCCCCCACCCATTAATGATGAGTGTAGGCATATGAGCACTATTGCTCTAAAGCCTGATAAACACCTGAAATGGGCCTGAAATGGCCCTTTCCTTTCTTTTTCTTAATAAACATATTCCCCCCCCCCCTGAAATGGCGGCAAGGCGCAGAAGAACGTCCGTGCCACGGACAAGAAGAAGAAGAAGCGCAGGAGGAAGGAGAGCTTCAGCATCTACATCTACAAAGTCCTGAAGCAGGTACATCCCGACACGGGCGTTTCCAGCAAGGCCATGTCCATCATGAACAGCTTCGTGAACGACATCTTCGAGCGCATCGCTGCCGACTCCTCGCGCCTGGCGCACTACAACAAGCGGTCGACCATCACCAGTAGGGAGATACAGACCGCCGTGCGCCTGCTGCTGCCCGGCGAGCTGGCCAAGCACGCCGTGTCCGAAGGTACCAAGGCCGTTACCAAGTACACGAGCTCCAAGTAAGCTGCGGTTCGACCACCAATCAGAACAACCAAAGGCCCTTTTCAGGGCCACCCCAAATGCTTTCCGCAGGGGCGGAGCGTTCTTGCGTGACATGTAGAAAAAACCCAAAATGCTCTTGTGTCTGTGTGTCTCTGTCTGTGCGCGCCTGACTCTTTGCTTTTTTCTTCATTTGTTTGCGTACGTACGTATGTATGTATTTATTTATTTACTGGTGTGCTCTATTTTCTTTCGTGTGGTGCGACGCCACGGCAGAATAATAATAATAATAATAGTAATAAAGAGGGAGCGACACAAATAAATTAGCAGACAAGCGGGAGTGATACAAAAAAAAACAGAATACAAACAAGCAAGCAAGCAACCAACACATAAATAAATAAATACATAAACACAATGCGCACGAAACTGCAAACCGTTGCGCTCGCGCCAATGGCGCGCGGAGTGCGAAAACAATAGTGGAAATTAAAGGAAGAGAGAGAAATAATAACAGGAGGCACTGTTGCAGGCAGCGAAAATCATGTGGACACAGTGAATGACTAGGAAAAAAAGAAAAGGATGCCATCAGCACTCGGTGTTCCCAGGTGGTCTCCCTCCCAAGTACTGACCGAGCCCAATGCTGCTTAGCTTCGGTGATCGGACGAGAACCGGCGTATTCAGCATGGTATGGCCGATGGCGAGAGGGCATGCGTAACTGCACGAATTGTATCGTGCGCTGGCGGACGAAGCGCAGTTGAACGCGCTTTTCTTGAACAGAGAAGGATGCCAGTGAAAAGGTTAGCCAGCCACGGTACTCGAACCAACGCCTCGCGCATTTGGTTGTCCCTGCGCGCGATTACGTTGGTATTTCGGCGGAGAAATAAACGGAGCAGCTCGCGCCTCGTTTGTGGGGCTACTGCATGGTTACGTGCAATGATAACAGCTGTCATGTTAGTGACGAGAATACTAGCAACGACGATAGCAAGAAAGAGAGAAGCGGCGCGTAGCGGAAATCGCATGTAGAGGCGGCGTGGAGTCCAATTTTTGGAGAACGCGGCTGTACGACGTTGCGGTTTTCGGACGTAGTCGGACGGAGGGAAAATAAACAAACAAACTATTGGAGCAGGTAGCGAGGAGCGTGGGAAAGACGGCGAGAGCGCGACGGCTTAGCGCAGAGGCGAAAGCGCGGAAGATGTCAAATTGCCGCTAACCAAAGGAATAATAATAATCACAAGAAAGGGGATGAGTCGGTAAGGGACTCAGCAAGGGTTTAAAGGGGCACACATGCATACATCTAGCTAGATAAGCGGCCTCGTTTTTAATAAATAGATAAATTAAACAGAGAGAACAGTAAAAGCGAGTACATGGAGGAGGAGGAGGAGGTGGCGTAGAGAGAAAACGGGGAGGTCTGCCTGTCCAAACCGACGGCAAGTTTCACCCGCTGGGAAAGGGGTGGGAGAGGGGGAGAGAGAGAAAGAGACAGAAGAGAAGGAATCAGTCAGGGGCGGTCGGGGTGGCAAAGTCCAAGGTTGCTGGGGGGTCTTGGAGGGGAGTCAGGCGGGCTCCCGGGTTCCGGGCAGGTCCGTGGGGGTCGTGCGACGCCGTGGGTGACGTAGGGCGGTGCAGGGTGGCGGCGGTAGGTGGCGAAGTAGTCAGGGGTGGCTCATGGGGTCCGGGCAGGTCCTTGGGGGTCGTGCGATGCTGTTGGTGACGTAAGGCGGTGTAGGGTGGCGGCAGCAGGTGGAAAAGTAGTCCAGGGGTCAGGTGAGGGTGGCTGATGGTGTCTGGTAGGTCCAAGGGGGTCGAAGACGCCGTGTGTGACGTAGGGAGGTGCAGGAGTAGTCCAGGGGTCAGGTCAGGGGTGGGTTTGGTGAACAGGCAGGTCCAATGGGTCGTGTGACGCCGTGGGTGACGTAAGGCAGGTCAGGAAGGCGGCGGCAGCTGGAGAAGTCCTGGGGTCAGGTCAGGTCAGGGGAGGCTTTGATGTCCTGGCAGGTCCTGGGGTCCTACGCTGTCCTAGGCAGCGTCAGGCGGTGGAGGTCATGGGGGAGGCAGCTACAGGCGGGTGTCCAGGCCGGTACAGCTCAGGAACTGCAGCAGCTCCCTCTGGATGCGTCGGCGATGGTGTCGAGGGCCCATGGGTAGACCAGGTTAACCAGGCTGTGGTCGGAGATGCCGGCGCTGGACAGGTTCTGAAAAAGAAGGTCTCTCTGAGAAGCAGTATCTCTGCAGCGGGTGATAAGGTGAGCAACACTCTCCTGGACACCGCAGGTTCCGCAAAGTGGGTCGTCGACCTGGCCGATCATGAAGCCGTACGCCCTGGTGAAGGCGCACGACGCACGGAGCCTGAGCAGCAGCGATGCCTCGTCCCTGGTTAGGCCGGCCGTGATGCAGGGTGGGGGTGCTGTCCCATCCGCGGTGTGCTTGTCCGGGTGGAAGCTGCGCACGTGGAGGGCGATGCTCTTCTTGGCCTGGCTGGTGGTAGATGGTGCCTGGCGGACCAGGGTCTGGGTGGTGGCCTGCTTGCTCAGGGAGTCCGCCATCTCGTTGCCGGGGATGCCTTTGTGGGATGGGATCCACTGCAGCGCGATGCGATGACCGGATGCCAGGAGGAGTTGCAGCTTCTGGTGGGCAGCGTCATACAGATGTTGCACAGAGCACACCGTGCTTGTGGTACTTCCGTTGCTCTCGGTTCGCGGCCGTTTCACAGGAGTAGACGGCACAGTACCTGGGAGGTCTCCGTTGACGCTCGGAGTTTTCGGTCGCGGCGGATTGATGATTCCCTCCGTAGAGAGTAGTCCAGATGGTAGTGGATTCATCCAGACTTGCTGTAATCCGCGGTGGTCACGCGGTGGTCACGCGGCACTACACACACGTACACCACACTTAGCTCTGAAAAGAGCTGTTTTGCTTGAAAAGCGTAAGGTTGAAGTTGATCGACTGAAACACTGGATGCGGTTGGCTGTCAGCCCCGGGAGGAGAACGGTGCTGATAAATCAGTCCCTCTTTCCCTTGGCTTTTCCGCCTTTTCCACGACCTGACATGATGTTGACGCTAGAGAGGTTTACGACAGAAGGAGGAGGAGGAGGAGGAGGTGGCGTAGAGAGAAAACGGGGAGGTCTGCCTGTCCAAACCGACGGCAGGCCGAAGCCACTAAGCAATGCTGGCGAGCATTTTGCATTCGGGATCATTCGGGGCATTGCTGGCATTCGGGAGACGCGCGGTCACGTGGCGGAGAAAGCGCACCAATGGCGGGCCGCTCACGGCGCGACTGAGCCCGGCGGGAAGCAGCGAATGGCGTTCCCGCGTACGGTTCCCCGAAAAGCAAGGCTTGCAGCGAACGACGGGCGGTGGGGGGAGGAGGAGGAGTGTCGTTGGGAGGAACCCGAGAGGTCTGCCTGCCTGATTAGGCGGCATGTTTCTCGGGAAGGGAAAGGTGGTGGAGAGGAAAGGGTGAAGTGGAAGACCGAGCGGAATCCGCTCGGGGGGAGGATAGCTGCGTCCATGGGCCGACTTCAGGGGAACTGTGCCGCTGTGCTATTACACATCTGAGGGAAACCCAGGAAAAACCCCAGACGGCACAGCCGGCCCGCGGATTCGAACCGCGGACCTCCCAGTCTCCAAGCGCACGCGTTACCGCTGCGCCACCGGAGCTGGTAACGACGGGCGGTTCGAGAAGGGAAACGGGCATTCCTCTCCGAGTACGTTGCTGGAGCAGTGCCATCATGCCACCTCTCCTGCCTCGGATTGTTGTGGGGTAACCTGCAATAAGCAAAGAGCAGCGTAAGGTTCAAGCGCAGCTTATCTGTTGGTTTCCTTCTTCAACTTTCCGAGCGCACACCAGCGATGTGAATTTTATCTCCTTTTTGATAATTGTTGGCGGCTGTTCGTGCTAAGCGCGACAGCCGCCCACTCGTGCTTTTCCGAGAAAGGACTCGGTTTGGTGTTGTGTTGTGTGTGAAGAAAGTGCCATTAACGGATTAACCTTCGCCTCAGCGAAAGAATAACTGGTAAGCGTTTTTTCTCCCTTTTCTAATAAGTATTCTGCACTGAACTATGAACCAAATCAGAGCGGTGCGGCCGTTAGTGCTAACAATTAACCTACCACGAGGCGTAGCCTTCGAAGACCTCGCTACAGCGCTGGTTCAGAAAAGGAACCCTGACGACCTAACTCGGGTCACGCACTTTGGCTACGGCCGATACGAGATAAAAGCGAGGTCCGAAAAAATTGCACAAGAACTTGCAAATGACCCCGCGTTAACGATTAAGGGAGTTGACTATAAACTAAATTACCTTGGTTACCGAACAACAAAGATATCAGTTTTCTACTATCCTGTTGATGAACATACTAACTACTTAGAAAGAACTTTTGAAAAGTACGGAAAAATAGTAAAAATGGAAGAGACTAAGTTTAAGAAGCACCACGAGTGGGGTAGCGGAGTGTTTCAAGTTTTTCTAGAGATGGAAAAACCCGTTCCCAACTACCTGAGAGTAAATGCAGGTAGTAGGTCATTCGTAGTTCAGTGTGAATATCAGGGAGTTGTTCGGGTGTGCCGCAGGTGCGGACGAGAGGGCCATCTTAATAGTAATTGTAGTACATTGAGATGCGAACGTTGTGGCACCTTTGGTCATGCCTTGTGCACTGACCCATGTCCGCGCTGCGGGGGAGACCACCAAGTATCGGAATGTCGGAGGAGGACGTTTGCTGCGGCTCTGGGCTTCTCCCGAGGGCTAGTGCCCGCACTGGACGTCATCCCCGACACATCCGATCTGGCATTGTAAGAACCACCTGAAGATGGCGCACAGGGGGTGGCGAATGACGAGAATCGGGTCGCCCTTGGCACAACCGAAATAGTGGAACAACGCGGTGGCGACAATAAAACCAATACGTCAGAAACAAGCGGAATGGTCGAGTCACAGTTAAGAAGCGGGGAAACTAGCAATGCGAGTTCGCGCGAAGATAACACCCTGATAAGTACTACCAGGGCAAGATCGATAAAAATCCCGCACGAAGTTAAGACGGGTAGAAATGCCCCGTGCGACCCGAGAAAAGAAAAAACTTCGGAGAAAGAAGCGGTAGAGCTTCAGAAAGCGGGTTTTACTTTCGAACCAAAAATAAACGATCCCGAAAATGAACCCGACATGAGCGCAGCGGCAGCCTGGCTGACCGGATTATTAGAAAGAAAAGTAGAACCAATAAAAGGGATAGCAGGTGATGATAGTGAACCGGTGGTGTCCGACAAGATTAGGTCGATCCCTGAACATGAACCAAAAAGGAAAAGAAAAACACGTAAACACAGAAAACCACGTAAGCCACCTGCGGAAACCACAAATCTTTCAGTTGGAGATACAATCGCCTTTTTCGAAAGCAACCGTAAAGAACCAAATCTCTCTTCCGATAGTAGCAGCGATTCAGGAGATAGTAGCAGGTCGCCGTCTGAAAAACAGCTCGTGAAAAGGAAAAACATATCTAGACCAATAACCCAGGAAATCGTAGATAAGAGCGAAGAACAAGCAACCTTAAAAGATATTGTGGGAGCTCAGACTTCCGCACTTGGCACTGATGATTACAGCGATAGCGTTGATAGCCTCTCGTGGGACACGTCAGCCGACACAATAATACCAGAGGATGATAGCAACGACTTCCAATGCGAATCACCCAGAGAGCACATTTAGATAACTTCCCTTTTAAAATGCAAAGAACGACAAGCACAAAAATGCTGCCAAAGCTCTCATTATTTATTACCCTCATGCTCTCTAGTAGCTTATTTCTAGGCACGTGGAACGTGAGGGGCTTCAGAAGTAGACAAAAGCAAAACGAGGTGATAGAAATCGCTAAAGAAAAGAGACTCGATATCTTAGTCATTCAAGAAACCTATATCAATGATAGAAAATATATAAAAGACTTTGATTCTATTTTCAATGTTAAAAGCTACTGGAGTTTTTCAAGTGACAGATGCGGCGGAGCAGCAATAATAGTCTTTGGAAACGTTAAGCAATTGTGCCTAGGTATGGAAAGAGACTACGAGGGTAGATTGGTGGGAATAAATTTAAAAACAGGCTTGAAAATAGTTAACGTGTATGCACCAGTAAGAAGTAATGATCAGGTGCCCTTCTTCGATAACCTAGATGATTACGTTAATAATACGAGAAAGTTGGTCATAATGGGCGATTTTAATTGTGTGGAGAATGAAATAGCTGACAGACTCCCAGCAAGAGATAGAGATAATACCTACGGTGCCAAAACATTAATAAACTTTAAAAAAGGTTGTAATTTAGTAGATTGTTGGACCTCCCTCAATCCAGGAAAACCCAAAATGACGTGGAGAAATAGAAATTACCAGGCAAGGCTGGATAGAATTTATGTTACAGAAAATATTGAAAATCAGACTAAGAACATGCGTGTAGATTTTTAACCTCTGTCAGATCACGCACTAGTCTCCTGTATACTTGAAAATGGAAAAATAAAAAGAGGGAAGGGGACATGGAAGTTAAATCCACTGCTCCTAAAAGATGAAAGAATAGATGAGAAAATAAAAAGTCTGCTAGCTGAAAACTTAGAAAACTCAATTTCACCCGAAGAATGGGACAACATTAAATATAAGGCAGCAAACATATATAAAGAGTGGGGAAGAAAGATAGCTAGGGATAGGCGAACAGAAATACGCACTGTAGCCGATGCTATCTACCTTCTGGGCGAATGCCGAGAAGAAATACTATCGTTAAGAGATGATAAGACGGATGCGGAAATTGATAACCAAAGGGACATCAGCGCTTACGTAGCGGATTTCTACGAGGCTCTATATAAAAAGGATGAAGTGGTTATAACTGAAGGAGATGTTAAGTTGGCGGGTAATACGCGGAACACCAATGGCGACCCCTTTACACCTGATGAACTAAAGGATGCCCTTGATCAGCTTAATGGGAAAAAGACACCAGGGGAAGATGGCCTTATACCCCAGTTCTACAGACGATACTGGAGTCAAATTTCACAACGGTTTACAGATATGATAAATCAAGCGTTCCAAAGCGGGGAGTTGCCCCTTTCCTTTAAAAAAAGCAGGATCACATTGATTTGTAAAGATAAAAATAGGAAACACGATATTAAAGCTTGGAGACCAATTTCACTGTTGAATATCGACTATAAGATAATTACAAAAGCACTAGCAAATCGTATACAAGACTCTCTAATCGACATCGTTAGCGATACCCAGGCCGCAAATATTCAGGATAGATCGGCACAATTAAACATTATCGCTATCCTGGATATAATGCATTGGATCAACATAACAAATAACACAGGCGCGTTAATAACAATTGACTCTGAAAAAGCATTCGATAGAGTAGACCATAACTATCTTTTTTACTGCTTAAAGAAAGCCCAGTTAAACGAGGATTTAATAAAAATGATCGCTACGTTATACAAAGACTGTGTTGGTAAAGTAACAGCGAACGGTGTAAACACCAGGCACTTCCGCATTGAAAGAGGCGTTAGACAAGGTTGTCCTTTGTCGGCAGCCTTATTCATTATAAGCATGGAACCTTTTATACAATTAATAAGGAAGGAAACACCTCAAACGCACTTACCAGCAGCAGGAAATGCAGTTCCTGTGTTCGCCTTTGCGGACGATGTCACGGTCTTCGTAGATAAGGCAGAACACGTATCAAGAGTCCTTGAAGCCTGTAGAAAGTACGAGAAGATAAGCGGAGCAAAAATAAACAAAGAAAAAAGTGATATTCTAATGCTCGGCCCAACACGCGTAAATGTCGACACCCTTTATGGGATGCCCGTAAGAGATAATATAAAAATATTGGGCGTAGTTTTCAATAATCAAGGACCGGCTAAAGTTAACTGGATCAAAAAAATAAAAGCCATTAGCGATAGCATAGAAGGCTATCGAAAGATAAAGTGCTCCCTTTTCGCCAGGATTCAGATAACAAAGACTCACTTACTGCCAAAGATAAGCTACCTCACAGACGTGCTAGACGTTGATAAAAGTTTCTTAAAGGAAATAGATAAACAAATCTTTCCCTTTATTTGGGGGAGCAGAGTGGAAGCAATATCTAGAGAATGGATGAAGGAAAGGAAAGAAAATGGGGGTTACAACCTTGGTGATATAGAAGCAATTGCACGAGCTAAACACATCCGGTGGGCTATCCATGCAATTAACAGTGATAGCCAGTTGATCAGTAGTTTTTCACGCTACTCCTTCGGTGCCGGCTTGATGGCGATAGAGGGACGGCTTGATAACACTAAACCGAGAGCAACTCGTATACGGCCCTTCTATCGTTGTGTCATCAACGACTATAAACAATTAACAAAAAGCAAACCTGAAGAAGATGTAATAGGCATAGCAACGAATGAGATGGCACAGATACTCGGCGGTAAGCGTGACTTTGAAGTCCGCGAACCGATTGTGGGCAGAAGACCAGAACGGTCCAACATAAACAGCGAATACCTAGATGGATACAGGAAAACCTTGGCATGGCGACTTGCCCATGGTATCTTACCAAGATTGAACTACCACCGTAACGCTAGACATACTGTAAACAAGTGCAACCTATGCGGCGGAAGGGAGTCCCTGCAACACTTCTTTTCCGCGTGTCGCTTCCTCGTCCCTGTAAAGGAAAAGATCAAGCACCTCTTTAGCATCCAGAAGCTTACCTATGGAACGATACGGTACCTCGACGAAATACCAGGCAACGCCTCCACAAAAGACAATTTATTCTTACCGTAGTTGAGCTCTCCTACCAAAACTGGCTCATGAGATGCGAAGTAGCTCATGGTAAGCCACCCCTGGATGCACAAAGCTTTGCCGCAAAATGCGCAAACGGTATTAAGTGGGTCCTGAAAAGAGAAAGAAAGAGAATGTCAACAGCTGAATTTACAAAGAAATGGGAACCTAATATCGTCTACGCTTTGGAAAACGAAGATATTAAGGTGAATCTCACCTAGCGCCTTGTCGTTTTTATTCCTTTATACTTAAGTCATTTACCCTGTTTCTCTACTTTTTTAACTTTTACCCAGTCCTATTGATCTCTTTTAACACCCCCCCCATTTATTTTTACTTGTCTCACCTTTATACATTTTACTCATGGCTTATGCCATCACAATCATCTCCCATCTTTCATTCTGCATCAATCACAACCCATTACATCATAGTCACCTACCACTCACTGCTGAAATTATGCAGTGAGTGGAACCATAGCCTTAAAAAGAAACAAAAAATAAACAGGTCAGAACCAAAGACAGCTGGTGCATTAGACGTCAAAAGACCACTGGTAAGAATGAAGCTATGCAAATGACAAGTGTCCGCACCGTCAAAGCCCGCAAGTGAATGAATGGGTACGGTGGCTGAAAAGCCGCCGTTGAATGCACCATTAGGCAATGCTTCTGGAAGTCCCTGTAGTGTCTGAAAGAGTGGCCCCTATCGTGGTGCAAAAGCCCACAAGCCAGCGAATGTGTATCTTCTCTCTTTCCTTTTTACTTTCTTTGGTATGGAAGAGTGGCCGCTGCCGAGGGGTAAAGCCCTGTAAGCCAATGAAAGAAGGGCGACTGTCGTGGCATACAGCCCACAAACAGCCAACGAATGCGATTTTTATTCTTTTAGCTCACTTACCTTTATTTTATCCAGGGACAATAGCAGAACATAATTGCCATGTATGAATGTGTGAGTGAATGGTGTATGTAAAAAAATGCGGCTTTGCTCTCCTTGTGACGGTTGCAAAAGGAATACTGCATAAAAAGTGTGTATGACGTTTTTTCACTAATGCTCGTCTTTGAGTCTTTTTACTTACAGGAACAAAAACAAAGACCTGTGGCCCAACGTCATCTGGGCCCCCCCATTAATGATGAGTGTAGGCAAATGAGCTCTAATGCTCTAAAGCCTGAAATGGCGGCAAGGCGCAGAAGAACGTCCGTGCCACGGACAAGAAGAAGAAGAAGCGCAGGAGGAAGGAGAGCTTCAGCATCTACATCTACAAAGTCCTGAAGCAGGTACATCCCGACACGGGCGTTTCCAGCAAGGCCATGTCCATCATGAACAGCTTCGTGAACGACATCTTCGAGCGCATCGCTGCCGAGTCCTCGCGCCTGGCGCACTACAACAAGCGGTCGACCATCACCAGTAGGGAGATACAGACCACCGTGCGCCTGCTGCTGCCCGGCGAGCTGGCCAAGCACGCCGTGTCCGAAGGTACCAAGGCCGTTACCAAGTACACGAGCTCCAAGTAAGCTGCGGTTCGACCACCACCCAAAACAACCAAAGGCCCTTTTCAGGGCCACCCCAAATGCTTTCCGCAGGGGCGGAGCGTTCTTGCGTGACATGTAGAAAAAACCCAAAATGCTCTTGTGTCTGTGTGTCTCTGTCTGTGCGCGCCTGACTCTTTGCTTTTTTCTTCATTTGTTTGCGTACGTACGTATGTATGTATTTATTTATTTACTGGTGTGCTCTATTTTCTTTCGTGTGGTGCGACGCCACGGCAGAATAATAATAATAACAATAGTAATAAAGAGGGAGCGACACAAATAAATTAGCAGACAAGCGGGAGTGATAAAAAAACAGAATACAAACAAGCAAGCAAGCAAGCAACCAACACATAAATAAATACACAAACACAATGCGCACGAAACTGCAAACCGTTGAGCTCGCGCCAATGGCGCGCGGAGTGCGAAAACAATAGTGGAAATTAAAGGAAGAGAGAGAAAGAATAACAGGAGGCACTGTTGCAGGCAGCGAAAATCATGTGGACACACTGAATGACTAGGAAAAAAAGAAAAGGATGCCATCAGCACTCGGTGTTCCCAGGTGGTCTCCCTCCCAAGTACTGACCGAGCCCAATGCTGCTTAGCTTCGGTGATCGGACGACAACCGGCGTATTCAGCATGGTATGGCCGATGGCGAGAGGGCACGCTTAACTGCACGAATTGTATCGTGCGCTGGCGGACGAAGCGCAGTTGAACGCGCTTTTCTTGAACAGAGAAGGATGCCAGTGAAAAGGTTAGCCAGCCACGGTACTCGAACCAACGCCTCGCGCATTTGGTTGTCCCTGCGCGCGATTACGTTGGTATTTCGGCGGAGAAATAAACGGAGCAGCTCGCGCCTCGTTTGTGGGGCTACTGCATGGTTACGTGCAATGATAACAGCTGTCATGTTAGTGACGAGAATACTAGCAACGACGATAGCAAGAAAGAGAGAAGCGGCGCGTAGCGGAAATCGCATGTAGAGGCGGCGTGGAGTCCAATTTTTGGAGAACGCGGCTGTACGACGTTGCGGTTTTCGGACGTAGTCGGACGGAGGGAAAAATAAACAAACAAACTATTGGAGCAGGTAGCGAGGAGCGTGGGAAAGACGGCGAGAGCGCGACGGCTTAGCGCAGAGGCGAAAGCGCGGAAGATGTCAAATTGCCGCTAACCAAAGGAATAATAATAATCACAAGAAAGGGGATGAGTCGGTAAGGGACTCAGCAAGGGTTTAAAGGGGCACACATGCATACATCTAGCTAGATAAGCGGCCTCGTTTTTAATAAATAAATAAATTAAACAGAGAGAACAGTAAAAGCGAGTACATGCAGCAGACGACACGGGCATTCCGCCGACGGCCGCTGGCGCAGCATTTTGCGGGACGCGCGAACTGCCTCCCCATTGGCCAGAGAGGCGCCTCCGTCGTGGCCGGCGTGCGAGCGCCGTATGCAAGCATCAGTCGCTCGCTCGCATCGCATTCCAGCAGAGGTAGCAGCTATGTCAGGCTGAGGAAAAGGTGGCAAGGGTCTCGGCAAAGGAGGAGCCAAGCGTCATCGCAAGGTTCTTCGGGACAACATCCAGGGCATCACCAAGCCTGCTATCCGCCGTCTGGCTCGCCGCGGTGGCGTGAAGCGCATCTCTGGAGTCATCTACGAGGAGACCCGTGGAATGCTCAAGGTATTCCTGGAGAGCGTCATCCGCGACGCTGTGACTTACACCGAGCACGCCAAGCGCAAGACGGTGACTGCGATGGACGTCGTGTACGCCCTCAAGCGCCAGGGCCGCACCCTCTACGGCTTCGGTGGCTAAGCGACTCGCTCCGCGGATATCCAGACCAGCGTCCACGAAAACAGCAGACACAAAAAACGGCCCTCTTCAGGGCCACCCAAAAGCCTGAGCGTGAGGCTCGCCTATGCGTTAGCATGGAAAACACCCAACGAGAGAGGTTTTGCAGTGTTAGTGTTGCGTTCGCTCGCTACCTTTTGCTTCCCGGTGCCGACGCGCACAGTGCAAAATAAAGCGCCTGGCCGGCTGCAGCAAAGGTACGAGCACCATTAGGGGGCCGTTTTGGGCAGCGGACGCCACGAGCAGTATCGACGTGTCAGAAATGCATGCTTTCGTTCGTTCGCTGGCTCATTCATTTACGTTCGTTAGCGTCGGCACTGTTGTGGCCGTTGCCACAAGGGACCAGAGTGCTGCACTTGAAAGAAAAGGAATAAAAATAAATAAAAAAATCCGCCTGAAAGCGTGGCAGAAAGAAGGGCTGTGCATCAGTAGATAAATGAAGGAAGGACAGGCAGACGCACACGGTGACAGATTACGCAAATTGAAACAATGACAGAGAATTAATTTAAAAAGGGCAGCGATCGTCGCGGGAGCAGCATATCGCGCGCCGCGGCCGCCGGCATTCTGGCGACCTGCAGCTGCTCCCCGATTGGTCGGCGCGGCGAGCAATCGTGCCGTGGACGTGGGAGCCCCTCAGTTGAAGTCGTCCCAGCGTCGCGGCACACCGTTTTCGTTGAGTCCCGGCTACAGCACAGGCTAGAATGGCACGTACCAAGCAGACTGCTCGTAAGAGCACCGGTGGCAAGGCACCCAGGAAGCAGCTGGCCACCAAGGCTGGGCCACCAAGGGCACATTTCTTGGGCTGGCGTGAGCACGGGGCCTTTATTGTCGTGCGTGGCGCGCGCTCTTCGTAGTGCTCTCGTTGTCCCAAACGCCCAAGGAGTTTGCCGCCAGCGAAACGGCAAGCGAACGTTTCCCATGATGCTCATAAGCGACAGCGCTAATAAACAGAAGGAAAGGTGCCTTTTTTTTTTACACGCGCCAAAGCGGTGTGTTTTGTTCCATCAGGTTTTTAAAAATTTAAAGCGGATCCCTTAGCTGCATAGGTGATTGAATAACTGACTAAATGAATGAATAAATAAATAAATAAAACGAGTGAACGGGAAGCGCGGCATTCGACCGATCGCTCCGGAATTCCGAGAGCCGCCAGCCATGGCGCGGTTCTGTCTGTATGTTGACGCGCTTTTGCACAAAAGGGGACGGCGAGAAGACCATGTTACCGTTAACAAGACAGACGACGACTAATATTAACGATAAATAAATAAATAAAGGGGGGAGGTAACGTTGTCACCATTCGAGCGACAGGAAAAGGCGCAAACGCGCCGTCATGCATGCAAGAAACAGGACACAAAGCAGATTCAGGGTTTTTTCTACTCGCAGTGCGCTAGCCCACCGTGACAAACATGTGGTGGTCCTGAAAAGGACCGTTTTGTGTTCTTCCTCGCGGTGTCCGCTCCCACACGCTCGGCGTAGTTGCCCTTGCGCAGGAGACGATGAATACGACCGACGGGAAACTGGAGCCCTGCCCTGCTGGACCGGGTCTTGCTCTTTCCCTTGGCTTTTCCACCTTTTCCACGACCTGACATGATGTTGACGCTAGAGAGGTTAACGACAGACTGGCCGAAGCCACGCAGGAGGAGGAGGACGTGGCGTAGAGAGAAAAACGGGGAGGTCTGCCTGTCCAAACCGACGGCAAGTTTCACCCGCTGGGAAAGGGGTGGGAGAGGGGGAGAGAGAGAAAGAGACAGAAGAGAAGGAATCAGTCAGGGGCGGTCGGGGTGGCAAAGTCCAAGGTTGCTGGGGGGTCTTGGAGGGGAGTCAGGCGGGCTCTCGGGTTCCGGGCAGGTCCGTGGGGGTCGTGCGACGCCGTGGGTGACGTAGGGCGGTGCAGGGTGGCGGCGGTAGGTGGCGAAGTAGTCAGGGGTGGCTCATGGGGTCCGGGCAGGTCCTTGGGGGTCGTGCGATGCCGTTGGTGACGTAAGGCGGTGTAGCGTGGCGGCAGCAGGTGGAGAAGTAGTCCAGGGGTCAGGTGAGGGTGGCTGATGGTGTCTGGTAGGTCAAAGGGGGTCAACACGCCGTGTGTGACATAGGGAGGTGCAGGAGTAGTCTAGGGGTCAGGTCAGGGGTGGGTTTGGTGAACAGGCAGGTCCAATGGGTCGTGTGACGCCGTGGGTGACGTAAGGCAGGTCAGGAAGGCGGCGGCAGCTGGAGAAGTCCTGGGGTCAGGTCAGGTCAGGTCAGGGGAGGCTTTGGTGTCCTGACAGGTCCTGGGGTCCTACGCTGTCCTAGGCAGCGTCAGGCGGTGGAGGTCCAGGGGGAGGCAGCTACAGGCGGGTGTCCAGGCCGGTACAGCTCAGGAACTGCAGCAGCTCCCTCTGGATGCGTCGGCGATGGTGTCGAGGGCCCATGGGGTAGACCAGGTTAACCAGGCTGTGGTCGGAGATGCCGGCGCTGGACAGGTTCTGAAAAAGAAGGTCTCTCTGAGAAGCAGTATCTCTTCAGCGGGTGATAAGGTGAGCAACACTCTCCTGGACACCGCAGGTTCCGCAGCGTGGGTCGTCGACCTGGCCGATCATGAAGCCGTACGCCCGGGTGAAGGCGCACGACGCACGGAGCCTGAGCAGCAGCGATGCCTCGTCCCTGGTTAGGCCGGCCGTGATGCAGGGTGGGGGTGCTGTCCCATCCGCGGTGTGCTTGTCCGGGTGGAAGCTGCGCACGTGGAGGGCGATGCTCTTCTTGGCCTGGCTGGTGGTAGATGGTGCCTGGTGGACCAGGGTCTGGGTGGTGGCCTGCTTGCTCAGGGAGTCCGCCATCTCGTTGCCGGGGATGCCTTTGTGGGATGGGATCCACTGCAGCGCGATGCGATGACCGGATGCCAGGAGGAGTTGCAGCTTCTGGTGTGCTCTGAAAGAGAGAGGGCAGTGTTCATAACGGTTGTTTAGCCTCGACAGAGCCCCGCGGGAGTCCGTGAGGATAACCGCTTTGGTGGCGCTCGTCTTGGCGATGATGTCCAGGGCTTCCGTGATCGCGAGGAGTTCTGCATCCGTGGAGGAGAGGAGTCCGGACAATCCTTCGGCCCAGGAGTACTGTGTTGCTGGGATGTGGCAGGCCAGGGCGCAGGCGCGTCGTCCAGGGTCGACTGAGGCGTCCGTGTACACGTGCAGGTAGTCCTGGTAGCTCTCATGAAGGCGCTCGGCGGCCAGGAACTGTGCCACCGCATCCGGAACGTCCTTTTTCTGTGGCAGGCCTGGCAGTGTTGTCTGGATGGCGGTCCGGAGGAGCCTCCATGGGGCGTCTGGACTGGGGACTGGTGGGATGGGCTGGAACAGCTGGTCCTGCGTGAAAAGTGTACATGAAAAACGGCTCCGTTGTCGGTCCCTTAGACGCTGCAGTAGCGCCCTTCCGGTTCTTGTCCTGTTCAGTCTGGTGAGCTGGTTCAGCAGGTGTTGGGTGGCTCGTAGTTGAAGAGGGAGAGCGGCAGCCTCGGCGTAGACGGCGACGTTCCGCGCCCCAGGTGGGAGTCCGAGAGCCAGCTTCAGTCCGCGACGGTGGAGCAGTTCCAGGGATTCCAGCGCTGATCTGCTGGGCTTGGCGTAGGGGAGTCCGAAGAGCATCCGTGCGGCTGTGGTGGCGTTGTGGATGGTCAGGAGGGTCCTCTGGGGGCAGCCGGAGTGCCGTCCGCTGAGTCGCTTGGTCACGTTCAGGGTTGTCTTGCATCTGGTCTGGAGGTCCTTGACGAGTGGAGCCCAGGAGGAGCTGGAATCCAAGGTTACTCCGAGAAAACGGTGGACACGTACCTGTTCAAGTGGCGTGTTTTCCATCAGGATTGGTTCGGGCAGCGTACGCCAGTTTGCCGTGGAACCAAGCAGCATGACCCTGGTCTTTTCGGCTGACGGGGTGAGTCCGAGGCCACGGATGTACTCGGTCGTAGCGTCCACGCCCTTCTGGATGGTCTTCATCACTTTCCAGGGGTCCTTGCCGTTGGTCCACAGGCAGATGTCGTCCGCGTAGATGGAGAGTTGCAGGGGAGGTGTTGTTGCTGGTAGGGCCTTTGGGAGTCCAGCCATGACGAGCAGGGGGCTCAGGATACTGCCTTGGGGTAGACCGAGGTTCTGAGGACGTGGGGAGCTCAGCGTCGATCCCAGTCGGACCCCGAAAGAGCGGTTGGAAAGTAGAGCGTGAATGAAAGCAGCTGCCTTGCCTCCGATTCCAGGGCCGACGAGGGAGTCGTTGGTTGGAGGGAGGGTGTTGATGGGGACGCTGTCGAAGGCGGCCTTGATGTCGAAGAACACCACTGCCGTTCTGCACTTGCGTTGGGCGGCGTCATCCACGTCCGAGACCAGGTCCAGCACAGAGTCCTGGCAGCAAAGGTTGCGTCGAAAACCTGTCATGCAGAGGGGAAAAAAGGACTTGGAATTAAGTATCCATGTAATGCGGCGGTGTAGCAACCGCTCTGTCAACTTAGCCAGGCATGATGTGAGCGATATCGGCCGATAGGAGCTCAGTTCGCCCGGGGGCTTCCCTTGCTTCAATATCGGCACGATGACGCTCTCTTTCCAGGATGGTGGTGGCAATGCCTGGTCCCAGCACTGGTTGATGGAATCCAGGAGCCGTGAAGTTGTCTTGTCCGGTAGGTTCCGCAGGCACTGGTAGGTGAGTCCGTCCATCCCAGGGGCTGACTTGGCTTTCAGGTGGTCCAGGGCGAAGCGCAGTTCTCCGGCCGTGAAGGGGAGGTCCATGTCCTTGGGGGATGCCGGAGGCGCCGCCGTGGAAGGGACGTCCCTCCCTGCGCCGAACAGGTCGGCGAAGTCCTCTGCCAGCTCCTCAAGGGAGACCCCTTTGGCTAGAGCCATGGAGCTGAAGGGGTTCGCCTTCCTCCTCCCCTCCAGGGCGTTGACGACAGACCAGAGTTTCCGGGCCGATGTGCTGCTGGTCAGGGAGGCTGAGAACCGCTTCCATTGGGAGCGCTGCAGCGTGACCGCATATCTGCGCAGGGCGGCGGAAACTCGTCGGTATGCCGTCAGACGCCCTGGGGAGTGGTTCCGACGCAGGGCCCTCTGTGCGCGGCGCCTCGCAGCACACAAACGGAAGTACTTCAGGTCAGGTTTCGGTCCGGTTGCTGGCGCTGTGCCGGACTTGGTTGCGGCGGCCAGGGCTGTCCTGATGTCCTCGGAGATGTCCTGGGAGGCAGGGGTTCCATCCAGGCAGGCTCGGAAGGAGTCCCACACGACGATGGTGGTCCGTCGTTTCGGGGCCCGATGCTTGTAGGCCAGGGTCACGTCGATCGGGAAGTGGTCGCTGCCCCAGCTGTCCATTCCGACTTCCCAATGCGCAGGGACGTCCGGGGTGTGCAGGGTGACGTCGATAGCGCTGGATACTGGTGGCCTGTAAAAGGTTACCTCACCTGTGTTGGCGACGAGCAGGCTGCAGTCCTCCAGGGACTGCACTAGGCGTCGGCCGCGGCGGTCAGCGTCACAGGAACCCCAGAGCGGATGGTGCGCGTTGAGGTCCCCACAGAGAAGCGGAGGGCCTGGCAGGGAGGACTGCACTTGCTGCAGGAAGTCGTCAGGTATCTGGTCCACCGTAACCGTTGAGCTGGGACGGATGTAAACAGAGGCGACAGTGAGTGAGTCCTTTCCAAAACTTACCTTTACAGCTGTAACTTCAACCGCGGCTGACGACAGCTGGTCGGTGGGCAGCTGGGTTTGTGCCAGGTGCCTTGCGACGAAGACTGCCGTGCAGCCGTGGCCGAAGTGTGGTATGCTGGGAGAGGTGTACATGGTGAAGCCTGGTAGCCCCATCGTGTCCGGGATGTTGCATTCCTGGAGGCAGATGGCGCTGTAGGTGGTCTTGGTGAGGCGTTGCTTGAGCTCGGCCAGCCTGGGTCGTAGTCCGGCGCAGTTCCATTGCAGGACGCGTGGGAAGGCAGGTGCGGTGGGTTGTTGACTTCGGTGGGGCTTACTGTCCATAACTGAAAGTAGAAAGCAGACTGGCAAGCATTGGTTCCATTACCTTGAAGGCCTGGACTTCTGGGATGTTGCTGGCAGCTGGGATGGCAGCCAGCATGGCACGGAAGGCTGTGATGAGCAGGGGGACCAGCATCATCACCAGCTGGGTGCCCTGGGGAGGTGCAGGTTCCGGCTTGGCAGCAGCTTCCTGTGCAGCAGGCTTGGGAGGGGCCGGCGTCGTCCTCTGGGGTCTGTTGGCGGCAGGCGGCGGCGGTCTCTGGGTCGGGGCAGGGTCCCTGGGCAGATCCCAAACACTGGGGGTAGCATTAGTGTCAGGGTTCTTACCTGAGGCCGGTTTGGCTGGTGCAGGCTTCTTGACAGGGGCCGCTGGCTTCGGCAGTGCTGGGAAGGCGTCGGCGCTGCGGACGGGTGCTGGGCGTGTTGGCTTCACGACGGCAGGGTTGATGCGGCCGCTCCGGGACGGGCGGACCTCGCAGGCTTCCGTCTTCACTGCAGCGATGGCGGCCTTCCTCCTGGGGCATCCTCCGAAGCTGGCTGGATGGGGACCTCCGCAGTTGGCGCACCGTTGCTCCTTCCGCGTCGTGCAGTCCTTGAAGGCGTGGCTCCCGGCGCAGGCACGGCAGCGCTCCGACCGACGGCAGTACTTGGCGACGTGTCCGAAGCCCTGGCAACGATAACACTGGGTGGGTGAGAAATACTCACTTACCTTGAACTTGTTGAAGCCCAGCGGCACTTCCTCGGGCATCGCGACGTCGCCCTTGAAGGTGACCACGACGCTGCTCGTTGCCTGAGTCCTGGTTGTGCCGCCCGGGCTCGGGCGGTAGCGTACCTGGCGGCGGGCGTCGATGGCTCCGAAGGGGCGCAGGTATTCCAGCAGCTGGGCGTCCGTGTAGCTGGAGTTGACGCCGACGATCTTCCCCACGTTCCTGGCGTAGGACTCCGGGATCCGGGTGGTGACGGCGGTGGTTCCGAGGCACGTGACGCCGAGCAGGGCCTTGGCAGCTTGCAGCGATGCGACGGTCACGGTCAGGCTTCCGTTCCGCGAGAAACGGTGATTCCTCACTCGTTCCTGCGTGGATTTGAGTACCTGCGCAGCAATCAAATTCGGGTCAGTGTTGAGGAGACTTACCTCGGGGTCGACGGGTGTGAAGACCACTGGGATGCCGGCCTTTCTTGACTTCTTGTAGACGACTGTGACGAAGCCGTCGTCGTCGTTGCCGTCTTCTTGCACGTGGCTGGCAGCGCTCGTGCTACGGGACCTGGAAGGAAGTGAGACATCATCAGAGAATTCTTGCCTTGGGCGTTTCACTGGCGTGGACGGGAGGCTCCTCGCTGCCACGTGGTCCCGCGACGGGGTCGCCGGCGGTAGCAGCATGGCGGGGTCCTGCTCGAGGCTCATTCCTGGAAAAGAAAAAATAGAAAAAGGGTGAACGAACGAGGCACTAGCCCTGAAAAGGGCTGTTAAGGCTGGGAGGCGCTAACACGAAGTTAGGAGGATCCCAAAAGCACGTCCTCACTCGACAAGAGCCGAGAGCGAAGCAAGCTGTGCTAAGCAATGCTGGCGAGCATTTTGCGGCGCCGGCCGGCATTCGGGAGACGCGCGGTCACGTGGCGGAGAAAGCGCACCAATGGCGGGCCGCTCACGGCGCGACTGAGCCCGGCGGGAAGCAGCGAATGGCGTTCCCGCGTACGGTTCCCCGAAAAGCAAGGCTTGCAGCGAACGACGGGCGGTTCGAGAAGGGAAACGGGCATTCCTCTCCGAGTACGTTGCTGGAAGCACTGCCATCATGCCACCCCAACCTTCGGGCAAAGCGGTCAAGAAGGCCGGCAAGGTGCAGAAGAACGTCCGTGCCACGGACAAGAAGAAGAAGAAGCGCAGGAGGAAGGAGAGCTTCAGCATCTACATCTACAAAGTCCTGAAGCAGGTACATCCCGACACGGGCGTTTCCAGCAAGGCCATGTCCATCATGAACAGCTTCGTGAACGACATCTTCGAGCGCATGGCTGCCGAGTCCTCGCGCCTGGCGCACTACAACAAGCGGTCGACCACCACTAGTAGGGAGATACAGACCGCCGTGCGCCTGCTGCTGCCCGGCGAGCTGGCCAAGCACGCCGTGTCCGAAGGTACCAAGACCGTTACCAAGTACACGAGCTCCAAGTAAGCTGCGGTTCGACCACCACCCAGAACAACCAAAGGCCCTTTTCAGGGCCACCCCAAATGCTTTCCGCAGGGGCGGAGCGTTCTTGCGTGACATGTAGAAAAAACCCAAAATGCTCTGTGTCTCTGTCTGTGCGCGCCTGACTCTGCTTTTTTCTTCATTTGTTGGCGTACGTACGTATGTATGTATTTATTTATTTACTGGTGTGCTCTATTTTCTTTCGTGTGGTGCGACGCCGCGGCAGAATAATAATAATAGTAATAAAGAGGGAGCGACACAAATAAATTAGCAGACAAGCGGGAGTGATACAAAAAAAAACAGAATACAAACAAGCAAGCAACCAACCAACACATAAATAAATAAATAAATACACAAACACAATGCGCACGAAACTGCAAACCGTTGCGGTCGCGCCAATGGCGCGCGGAGTGCGAAAACAATAGTGGAAATTAAAGGAAGAGAGAGAAAGAATAACAGGAGGCACTGTTGCAGGCAGCGAAAATCATGTGGACACAGTGAATGACTAGGAAAAAAAGAAAAGGATGCCATCAGCACTCGGTGTTCCCAGGTGGTCTCCCTCCCAAGTACTGACCGAGCCCAATGCTGCTTAGCTTCGGTGATCGGACGAGAACCGGCGTATTCAGCATGGTATGGCCGATGGCGAGAGGGCATGCTTAACTGCACGAATTGTATCGTGCGCTGGCGGACGAAGCGCAGTTGAACGCGCTTTTCTTGAACAGAGAAGGATGCCAGTGAAAAGGTTAGCCAGCCACGGTACTCGAACCAACGCCTCGCGCATTTGGTTGTCCCTGCGCGCGATTACGTTGGTATTTCGGCGGAGAAATAAACGGAGCAGCTCGCGCCTCGTTTGTGGGGCTACTGCATGGTTACGTGCAATGATAACAGCTGTCATGTTAGTGACGAGAATACTAGCAACGACGATAGCAAGAAAGAGAGAAGCGGCGCGTAGCGGAAATCGCATGTAGAGGCGGCGTGGAGTCCAATTTTTGGAGAACGCGGCTGTACGACGTTGCGGTTTTCGGACGTAGTCGGACGGAGGGAAAAATAAACAAACAAACTATTGGAGCAGGTAGCGAGGAGCGTGGGAAAGACGGCGAGAGCGCGACGGCTTAGCGCAGAGGCGAAAGCGCGGAAGATGTCAAATTGCCGCTAACCAAAGGAATAATAATAATCACAAGAAAGGGGATGAGTCGGTAAGGGACTCAGCAAGTGTTTAAAGGGGCACACATGCATACATCTAGCTAGATAAGCGGCCTCGTTTTTAATAAATAAATAAATTAAACAGAGAGAACAGTAAAAGCGAGTACATGCAGCAGACGACACGGGCATTCCGCCGACGGCCGCTGGCGCAGCATTTTGCGGGACGCGCGAACTGCCTCCCCATTGGCCAGAGAGGCGCCTCCGTCGTGGCCGGCGTGCGAGCGCCGTATGCAAGCATCAGTCGCTCGCTCGCATCGCATTCCAGCAGAGGTAGCAGCTTGTCGGCTGCTGCTGCTGCTGCTATCGTGTGGGAGGCAGACACCCCCTTTGAGCGTTATCTCCAAGATCCGTTGCTTCCTCAAGGGCGGCTGTCTGCGCTATCGCAGCAGCCGCCGCTGTGTTTTCCTTCTTGTGTGTTGTGGTGAATTGTGTGTTCGTCGCACATTTAAGGATTATAACAACGTTTTTCAACTAATAGGGTGAGTTCCTTTCAGCTTTATACTTATCCAGTTATTGCTCTAATCATAGCTAGCTAATCGATAACGAGATGAATAGAGTTAGGGCCGTCCGGCCAAGAGTTTTTGCTGTAACGCTACCAAAAGGTGTTAAGTTTGACGACCTTGCGGAGGCACTTGTTGTAAAGAGGTCGCACGGTGACTATGAAAGGGTTACACATTTCGGCTTCGGCCGGTATGAGATTAAGATGTCGTCGGAATTGAGCACAAAGCAACTTGCACAGGACCCAGTGATTAACATAAAGGGCCTAGATTATAGGTTGAACTATCTCGGGGAAACAACCACGAGAGTGTCGGTTTTCTTTTACCCGGTGGACGAGGATGTTGGTCATCTTCGTCAGGCCTTAGAAGGCTTTGGTAATGTTAAAAACATTGTAGAAAGCAAGTACAAAAAGTACAGTAACTGGGGAAGTGGAGTCTGGCAGGCGTTTGTTGAAATGCGACGCCCCATCCCAAATTACATCAGAGTTGGGAACGGGGATAGAAGTTGGATTGTTCAATGCGAGTATAATGGAGTAACCCGGGTGTGTAGGAAATGTGGGCGAGAAGGCCATTTAAACTCTAATTGTAACACTCCGAGATGTGATAGATGTGGCGTATTCGGGCACGTGACCTGCCAGAATCCATGTCCCAGATGCTTTGGAGACCACGCGTTCTCAGAATGCCGGTAAAAGACGTTTGCGGCGGCACTGGGATACTCGCGCGGACTTGTTCCTGCACTGGATCCCTGACATGTCTGACTTAGAAGACCTCGAACAGGATCAAAGATGCAGTGACCAAGTAAAAGAAAATGAGATGAACAACACAGAAACAGAACTCGCAATTGAACAAACATCGATGAATATCGATAGCAACTCAGATGTTAATACAGAATCACAGGTGTTAGAAAGTAACGAAAGTGGTAGGAACGAAGAAGGCAATTCAGATAAAAACGGTAGTGGGCTCGAAAATGTAAAGACAAATATAGAGGGTCAGGATGAACAGATTAATAGGAAGCCAGATGAGGTTGCTTCGAAGCAGCGGGCGAAATCATTAAGAACACAACCAACTATCATACTTGATAACGCGGACGCGCCAGGGGAAAAACCGAAAGACCAGGAAGTTGATAACGCCGCAAGCGGGGATCGATTTGATAACGCTGCGATACGATAAAGAGGATCAGGACATGATAACGAGACAGGAAGAATGCTTGCCTGCGGCTGAAATGAATGATTCGCAAAGTAATAACGTTGAAGTAACAAGGGAATATTCGGTTGGTGAAAGGAAGCGCAAAAGGAATAGGAAAAAGACAGAGGGAAAGTACCGTGGCACCCCACAAGCAGAAGCGGCAATAAAAGTTATTAAACGTTACAGTTCAGAACTACAGTTATCTAGTGGAAGCACGAGTGATAGTGGTCCGACAGATGAATCTTTTGAAGATCTAGGCCGTGAAAAACGAAGGCTGTTCGATGCTCAATCGAGTGAGGAAAAACGAGATAAAGATACTGATAGTAGTAGAGATGAGTACGACAGCTGTTCATATGGTGAAGAGGTTGATGATACACTTGTCATGAGTAACCAGGAGAGTGACACAGCTGTACAATCAGAGAGTGACCATGATGCTTAAAGGACTAGGTTTTTTCATCCTCCCACTCCTTGGCCTGGCTGTCTTAAGTTTGGGTACTTGGAATGTGAGAGGAATGCGAGCAAAAGAAAAACAAAATGAAATAATAACATTTTGTAAAGAAAATAAAGTTGACATATTAGCTATTCAAGAAACACATGTGAATGATGTAAAATATATCAGGAAGTTTGATGAAATTTTCGGTGTAAAAAGTTTTTGGAGCTTTTCTATGGGGCGTAGTGATGGTGTGGCCTTTGTCTTCTTTGGCCGGTCAAGAGAGCTGGTTACACACCACGACCGCGATTGGAATGGTAGAATCCTCTCTGTAGATTTAACAATGGGATGTAGGTTGTTATGTGTGTACGCGCCGACAAGGTCACAGGGTCAAACAAGCTTTTTTCAAACACTCGACAACTACGTAATAAATACACACAAGCTCATCGTCATGGGTGATTTTAACTGCGTTGAGAATGAGATCGCGGATAGACTGCCTCCTCGTGATAGAACCAGTAATTTTGGAGCGAAGTCTTTTATTGAATTTAGAAAGCGGTGCAATCTGGTAGACGCCTGGCTAGTCACTCACTCGGGTTTCCCAGTGATGACTTGGAAGGGCTCAAAGACAGAGGCCAGACTGGACAGAGTTTATATCACTGAAAATATCAGACAAGATGTTAGAGGGGCATCGGTTAAGGCTTCTATAGTTTCTGATCATAAATTAGTGTTAACGGAGATGGAGATGACATACGAGAAAAGGGGTAGAGGGCTGTGGAAGTTAAACCCAGCCTTGTTAGAGGATGAGAGAGTAAATAACGATATAAAGAACTTGCTGACTGCGAGGCTGAGAGGGGAAGTATCAGTGGAGCAGTGGGACGAATTAAAGGGGGAGGTAAAAAATAGACTAATTAATTGGGGTAGGCATATTCCTCGAGAAAAACGAATTGAAATAAGGAGAGTTGAGGATGCATTGGCTCTTTTACATAAGAAGGGGACCGAGGGACCAGGCTTAGGAGAGGCAATAGAAAGGCTAAAGAAGAAACACGCTACGCTGTTAAGGAAACGGTGGGACACCGTCAGACTAAAGCTGAGAGCTGAGGGATGGGAATGTGAGCATTGGGCCGCAGGATATTTAGTTAATAAACAGTTAGGCACAAGTCGGCAAGAAATTGAAACGCTTACTGATAGTGACAAGGGAAAAACTTTAAACGGTAGTGAAGAAGTGCGAAATTACATAGCCAAATTCTACGAGAGGTTATATGAAGCTGAACCAGTTAACCCGGCGGTAAGTGAACTGATTTTTCCTGGTAAGGCTAGTGGTGTAAGTGGGGACGACTTTACAAAAGAAGAAATGGATAAGGCACTCAGAGGGATAGATGATAAGAAAGCACCTGGTGAAGACGGCCTGAGGCCAATATTCTACAAGAAGTATTGGGACTTACTTGCAACGCCATTCTTAAATATGGTGAATGCGGCTTTTAATGAAAAAAAGCTCCCGACGTCCTTCTACCAGGGTAGGATTGTCCTGATATGCAAAGATAGGAGTAAGAAGGAATCAATCAAAGCATGGAGGCCAGTGACATTATTAAATATCGATTACAAAATAATCGCAAAGCTCTTAGCAAACCGCATCTACCCAATATTGTGTGATGTGGTGAGCGACACACAAGCTGCCAATATACAAGGAAGGGCAGCTCAGCTAAATGTGCTAGCAATAAGAGACATCATGTGTTATATATTAAAAACAGGTAATGCGGGAGCACTCTTCACTATTGATTCAGAAAAAGCATTCGACCGCGTTAGTCATAATTACATGATTGACTGCTTGACAAAAATTGAACTGCATAATCACGTAATAGAAAAAATAAAGCTAATATACAGTCAGGGCACGTCTCGAATTATGGTCAACGGACATCCCACACGGGAAATTGCAATTAAGCGAGGCGTTCGCCAAGGGTGTCCGCTTTCTGCGGCACTCTTTGTGCTTACAATGGAGCCACTTATTCAAATGATTAAGCGGCACACAAGGCCTGTGTTCTTACCAATAGTCGGAGAAGTCGTGCCTACGTTTGCTTTCGCGGATGATGTGTCCGTGATCATCAATAGTGCTGAATCGGTAAAACAGGTGTTGCGTGCCTGTGAAAGATACGAAGGTATAAGTGGAGCAAAGATTAACAAAGATAAAAGCGAACTACTTTTCTTTGGTAACCAAGACGTCTCCACAAGCGAAGTTTATGGGGTCCCAGTCAAAAACGAGATAAAGGTATTAGGCATGCTGTTTAACAGGGAAGGTTTGGCACATAGCAACTGGAAAACAAGAATAAATAAGATAAAAGAGAAGGTAAAGGATCTGAGTCAAGTAAAATTCAACACTTTCGCACGCATACAAATAACAAAAACACATTTACTTAGTTTATTAGTTTACGTGATGCATGCCATGCAACCAGACCGTAAAGTAATTAAGATAACTGATAGAATTATCTTCCCTTATATCTGGGGCGGGGGTATCGAGTTCGTAAAACGTGCATGGATGAAAGAACCAAAGATAAGGGGCGGGTTTGGCATTCTAGACATAGAATTAATGTCAAGAGCTGAACATATAAAGTGGGTGCTTAAAGCAATATATTGTGACATGCCACTAGTGAGCGCGATAGTTAGGTACTCGTTGGGCACAGGTATTAGACACATAGAGGGTAAACTTGATAATACAAATCCGAGAGCGGCGAACCCCACAAAGTATTATCAAGATGTTGTGAGCGATTATAAGGATATTGTGGGAAAAAAGAAAGACATCAACGTATTTAATATGACAACAACAGAGATGGCAGAATCACTAAGGAAAGTGAAAGTGTATCAGGTACGTTTGGAGATACCTGGAGCCCAGCCAGATTGGCAAAACATTAACTCCCATTTCCTGGATGGGACACGGTATGCCTTTGTATGGCGTTTAGCGCATGGCATACTGCCAAGACTCGATTATCACCTGAATGCTAAGCACCTAGCTGGGGTGTGTTGCCTTTGTGGAGGTAAAGAAAACCTTCAGCATTACTACTATGATTGTCGATATATAATGCCGTTCCTCAATGAAGTGAGACGCCTCTTTCCGGACTAACCTGTCACTTACTCAGCAATACGCTTTTTGAATTGCTCGACAAAAAACAAATGCATAAAGAGGCAGTTCGTGCTTCTTGTGGCCGAACTCACCTACCGACTTTGGCGCATGTGGTACGATGTCGCCCATGGGAAAACGCCACCCCATACGTCAACCATCTTTGGTTTGTGGAAAAACGAAATTAGGTGGTCTCTTAGAAGAGAGCTTCAGAGACAAAAGAAAGCGGACTTCATCCGACTGTGGATGTCACCTGCTGTCATCTTTCAGATGACGGAAGAACAAATTGAGGTGAGCCTGAGGGTCTTTTAGCCTTCTAATGCTTCTTACCCCCTTTTTACTCTTTGCCTTTACCTCTTGACCTTTTACCTCCTTTACCCCTTTTACCCCTTTTACCACCCCTCATGTTACTGCTCCTTCCATCGTCACACTACATTTACATCTTTTGTCATAGATCACCAAAACACAATTCCTCTTCATCATCACCATTACGGCTTAGGAGGCGAGAAATTACTGAAAAAAAAAACTCCCTAAAAACTACTAGGTAGAGATGCGTGAATGGGTGCACGAGTGTGACACTTCAGAGTGGCCACTGGCGTAGCAGGAATGCTCGTAAGCCAGGTCAAAAAGATCAGAGGGCTAGGTGGAGCTGTTCGTACAAGAACGATCCAGGTACGCATGAAGGGCCAACGGCGCGGCATTCAGCCCCTGAGCCAGTGAATGTACGACTTTTTTTTTTCAGTGTGACATGCCTCTGGAGGGCGAATGCCCGCAAGCAATACTAGAAAGACGCCTCTGTCGCGGCAGAAATGCCCATAAGCTCATATCATGCGCATCCATCTGTGTGATATTTTATTTCTTTTAAACTTTCTTTGGATCGCTGGTTACGCAACCCACTGATGCCAACATCTGATAAGACCTAACTCTGATGATTGCGTGTATGAATGTGACACTCTACCTTTATTCAACTACAGGGAGAAGAGCCTCCGGGCCCCGCCAATGATGAACGTGAGCGAGCGATGTCGTTTTTGACTCGCTTTGCTCTTTTACTCTGATATGGCGGCAAAGGAGGAGCCAAGCGTCATCGCAAGGTTCTTCGGGACAACATCCAGGGCATCACCAAGCCTGCTATCCGCCGTCTGGCTCGCCGCGGTGGCGTGAAGCGCATCTCTGGACTCATCTACGAGGAGACCCGTGGAGTGCTCAAGGTATTCCTGGAGAACGTCATCCGCGACGCTGTGACTTACACCGAGCACGCCAAGCGCAAGACGGTGACTGCGATGGACGTCGTGCACGCCCTCAAGCTCCAGGGCCGCACCCTCTACGGCTTCGGTGGCTAAGCGACTCGCTCCGCGGATATCCAGACCAGCGTCCACGAAAACAGCAGACACAAAAAACGGCCCTCTTCAGGGCCACCCAAAAGCCTGAGCGTGAGGCTCGCCTATGCGTTAGCATGGAAAACACCCAACGAGAGAGGTTTTGCAGTGTTAGTGTTGCGTTCGCTCGCTACCTTTTGCTTCCCGGTGCCGACGCGCACAGTGCAAAATAAAGCGCCTGGCCGGCTGCAGCAAAGGTACGAGCACCATTAGGGGGCCGTTTTGGGCAGCGGACACCACGAGCAGTATCGACGTGTCAGAAATGCATGCTTTCGTTCGTTCGCTGGCTCATTCATTTACGTTCGTTAGCGTCGGCACTGTTGTGGCCGTTGCCACAAGGGACCAGAGTGCTGCACTTGAAAGAAAAGGAATAAAAATAAATAAAAAATCCGCCTGAAAGCGTGGCAGAAAGAAGGGCTGTGCATCAGTAGATAAATGAAGGAAGGACAGGCAGACGCACATGGTGACAGATTACGCAAATTGAAACAATGACAGAGAATTAATTTAAAAAGGGCAGCGATCGTCGCGGGAGCAGCATATCGCGCGCCGCGGCCGCCGGCATTCTGGCGACCTGCAGCTGCTCCCCGATTGGTCGGCGCGGCGAGCAATCGTGCCGTGGACGTGGGAGCCCCTCAGTTGAAGTCGTCCCAGCGTCGCGGCACACCGTTTTCGTTGAGTCCCGGCTACAGCACAGGCTAGAATGGCACGTACCAAGCAGACTGCTCGTAAGAGTACCGGTGGCAAGGCACCCAGGAAGCAGCTGGCCACCAAGGCTGCAAGGAAGAGCGCGCCGGCCACCGGAGGCGTCAAGAAACCTCACAGGTACAGGCCCGGCACGGTCGCCCTGCGTGAAATCCGCCGTTACCAGAAGTCCACGGAGCTGCTCATCCGCAAGCTGACCTTCCAGCGCCTGGTCCGCGAAATCGCCCAGGATTTCAAGACCGACCTGTGCTTCCAGAGCTCCGCCGTGATGGCACTGCAGGAGGCCAGCGAAGCCTACCTTGTCGGCCTGTTCGAGGACACCAACCTGTGCGCCATCCACGCCAAGCGCGTCACCATCATGCCAAAGGACATCCAGCTGGCTCGTCGCATCCGTGGCGAACGTGCTTAGACGGCCCGCTTCGACACAGCAGCAACAACAACAAACAAACGGCCCTCTTCAGGGCCACCCAATTGCTTACTGCAAAGGCTTTGCACTGCGTTGAAACCCAAACGCGAGCTGTTGGATGCGCATAACAGCAAGTAAGTTTTGCTGGGGGCACATTTCTTGGGCTGGCGTGAGCACGGGGCCTTTATTGTCGTGCGTGGCGAGCGCTCTTCGTAGTGCTCTCGTTGTCCCAAACGCCCAAGGAGTTTGCCGCCAGCGAAACGGGAAGCGAACGTTTCCCATGATGCTCATAAGCGACAGCGCTAATAAACAGAAGGAAAGGTGCCTTTTTTTTTACACGCGCCAAAGCGGTGTGTTTTGTTCCATCAGGTTTTTAAAAATTTAAAGCGGATCCCTTAGCTGCATAGGTGATTGAATAACTGACTAAATAATTGAATGAATAAATAAATAAATAAAACGAGTGAACGGGAAGCGCGGCATTCGACCGACCGCTCCGGAATTCCGAGAGCCGCCAGCCATGGCGCGGTTCTGTCTGTATGTTGACGCGCTTTTGCACAAATGGGGACGGCGAGAAGACCATGTTACCGTTAACAAGACAGACGACGACTAATATTAACGATAAATAAATAAATAAAGGGGGGGAGGTAACGTTGTCACCATTCGAGCGACAGGAAAAGGCGCAAACGCGCCGTCATGCATGCAAGAAACAGGACACAAAGCAGATTCAGGGTTTTTTCTACTCGCAGTGCGCTAGCCCACCGTGACAAACATGTGGTGGTCCTGAAAAGGACCGTTTTGTGTTGTTCCTCGCGGTGTCCGGTAGGCTTAGGCCTTCTTCTCCGTCTTCTTGGGCAGGAGGACGGCCTGGATGTTGGGCAACACGCCACCTGCGCGATGGTGACGCCCGACAGCAGCTTGTTCAACTCCTCGTCGTTGCGGATGGCCAGCTGGAGGTGACGGGGGATGATCCTCGTCTTCTTGTTGTCGCGAGAGGCGTTGTCCGCCAACTCGAGCACTTCAGCAGCGAGGTATTCGAGCACGGCGGCCAGGTAAACGGGGGCGCCTGCTCCCACACGCTCGGCGTAGTTGCCCTTGCGCAGGAGACGATGAATACGACCGACGGGAAACTGGAGCCCTGCCCTGCTGGACCGGGTCTTGCTCTTTCCCTTGGCTTTTCCACCTTTTCCACGACCTGACATGATGTTGACGCTAGAGAGGTTAACGACAGACTGGCCGAAGCCACGAGTGGAGTGGAGTGGCGTTGAGGAAGACGAGTGAGGTCTGTCTGCCGGCTCCGCGACAAGGTTCACTCGATTGGGAAAGGGGAGGGGTGAGGGGGAAGTCAAAGAGAAAGGGAGAGAGATGTGGATATGGTGGGAAGAGGCCAGGGTGGAAGCGAGGGCTTAGTAGCGGCGGTTGGCGGCGAAGTGGGCTTGGAGCTGCAGGCAGGCCTTTTGCAGTTGGACCTGGAGGCTGGGCAGGTCGATGGGGGCTTGAGTTTCGTTGGCAGGGGCCTCAATGCGGCGCCGGGCGGCCTCGATGAGGCGCTGGCTGGGCTGCACATGGGCTGGCGCTGGCTGGGCGGGCAGTGATGGCGCCGGGGCTTTCTTGGGCACCTCCGGCGCTGGGTTGGAACGGGTGATCGCACTGGCTTGGGGCCTGGCTTGCGTGGGGTCTGGGCGTGGTTCTACCGGTGCGGGCGCTTCTGACGTACGGGGTGCGGTCGGGTGATGGCTGCTGTCCGCGATCCGGTTGGTGGCCTTGGTGAAGGCAGCCTTCCGCGTTGGGCACCCGCCGTAGGTCGCGGCGTGGGGCCCTTCGCAGTTAGCGCACTTGCGTTGCTGCTGGTTCGGACACTCCTTGTGTCCATGGTTGTTGGTGCAGAACTTGCAACGTCTTGCGTTGCGGCAGTTCCTGGCGAGGTGCCCGAAACGCTGGCAGTTGTAGCACTGCGTCGGGCACGAGAATGGAGTCACTTTAAAGGAGTCAAAACCAAGTTTGAGCTCCTTTGGCATGGGCTTGTCAGGGCGGAAAGTCAATATGGCGTTCCCGGTCCTGATGGTCGTTCTGGCTCCGTCTCTTCCTTGCCGGTTGCGGAGTTCGCGGCGGACATCTACGACGCCTTCCGGGCGTAGAGGGTCCAACAGCTGGGCGTCGGTGTATGGGGCTTTCAGGCCGCAGATTCTGCCGACGTGTTGGCTGGAAGAGACTGGCATGCAGGTGTGCACCGGAATGCCAGCGATCCTGGTCAAGGCCAAGATGGCCGTGGCGACGGTGACGGTCAGGCTGCCGTCGTCCCGGAGGATGTGGCGCTTGACGGTTTCATGGATGGCCGCGTGCACGTCGGCCGCGATGCGGTTCGGGTGCACTCGGAGAAGCGAATCCGACGGATTCACGGCGCGGATGGTGAGCGGGAAACCCGGCTTACGTTTGTGCTTGCGTGTGACGGTGGTGAAGCCGTCGTTGTCAGTGACGCTGTTGGTGCCGTCGTCCTGGGGTGGGAGAAACGGACTCCATGACGGTGTCCGTATCCTGGGTGGAGCTCTGAGAAGAGCTGTTGAGCCATGGTGTGCAGCGTGCAGCGCCGACTCGGGCGTCCACGGAGGGGCAGGCGGGCTGCTGCACGACGCGGGCGTGAGGCTTCGGAGCGGCGGTCTTGCTGCTGACGTCGGCGGAGCTCTGAAAAGAGCTGTTTGGGCTGGGTGGGGATGGCTTGCCACGGCAGGACTTGCCTTTGCGAGCCATGGTTAGGCACGTGTGCTCGCTTCGGCTGCGAGAGGCGAACTGGCCGAAGCCACGGAGGAGGAGGGAGGAGGAGTGTCGTTGGGAGGAACCCGAGAGGTCTGCCTGCCTGATTAGGCGGCATGTTTCTCGGGAAGGGAAAGGTGGTGGAGAGGAGGAGAGAAAGGGGTGAAGTGGAAGACCGAGCGGAATCCGCTCGGGGGGAGGATAGCTGCGTCCATGGGCCGACTTCAGGGGAACTGTGCCGGCATACGCCTATTACACATCTGAGGGAAACCCAGGAAAAACCCCAGACGGCACAGCCGGCCCGCGGATTCGAACCGCGGACCTCCCAGTCTCCAAGCGCACGCGTTACCGCTGCGCCACCGGAGCTGGTGGCCGAAGCCACTAAGCAATGCTGGCGAGCATTTTGCGGCGCCGGCCGGCATTCGGGAGACGCGCGGTCACGTGGCGGAGAAAGCGCACCAATGGCGGGCCGCTCACGGCGCGACTGAGCCCGGCGGGAAGCAGCGAATGGCGTTCCCGCGTACGGTTCCCCGAAAAGCAAGGCTTGCAGCGAACGACGGGCGGTTCGAGAAGGGAAACGGCCATTCCTCTCCGAGTACGTTGCTGGAAGCACTGCCATCATGCCACCCCAACCTTCGGGCAAAGCGGTCAAGAAGGCCGGCAAGGCGCAAAAGCCAGCTCCGGTGGCGCAGCGGTAACGCGTGCGCTTGGAGACTGGGAGGTCCGCGGTTCGAATCCGCGGGCCGGCTGTGCCGTCTGGGGTTTTTCCTGGGTTTCCCTCAGATGTGTAATAGGCGTATGCCGGCACAGTTCCCCTGAAGTCGGCCCATGGACGCAGCTATCAGCTATCTTCCACTTCACCCTTTCCTCCTCTCCACCATCTTTCCCTTCCCGAGAAACATGCCGCCTAATCAGGCAGGCAGACCTCTCGGGTTCCTCCCAACGACACTCCTCCTCATCCTCCATGTACTCGTTTTTAAAGGCGCAGAAGAGGCGGCGTCACGGCGGGTCACGTTGTTCTGAGCTCCGTGTTCCAGCGAAGTTTGTGGCGTTTCTTCTGTGTGTGGAGCTCTTTCCTTTGTGCGTAGACATCTATGAATACTTCAGGCATGTAAGGTAAGCAAAATTTCCGTTCGCACTGCTACAATAATGTCAGAACTTGAGTTTTTGTTAATCGTGTTAGGCCTACTAAGGTAGTAAACAGAGGCAGCTCGGCCGCCGCCGAAAGACGGTCCCGTCCCGCCGTGGGTTCGATCCCCGGCAGGGAAGGTTCCTTTTTTTTCTCTTTTTTTTTCTTTCCTTTTCTTTTTGCTTTTGACTAAAGTTTTCTAGAATAAAATAACAGGAAAATTGAAAAAAAAGTTCTTTGTAGACTAAAATGAACCAGATTAGGGCGGTCAGGCCGCTGGTTTTTACTATCGCTTTACCACGTGGAGTAGCGCTCGACGACCTAGCAGAAGCTTTGGTAGCAAAGAGGAGATATGAAGATTTTGAAAGGGTGTCACACTACGGTTTCGGTCGGTATGAAATTAAAACGAAGACTGAAAAGATTGCAGAGGACTTAGCAAAAGAGTCGACCATTGTAGTCAAAGGGACAGAGTATAAACTTAACTACTTGGGATACCGAACTACCAGAATATCGGTGTTTTATTATCCTGTAGATGAACACAGTAGCTTTTTGGAAAGTGCGTTGGCCCAGTATGGAAAAATTGTGAAAGTACAAGAGGCCATGTATAAAAAGCATAAACAATGGGGGAGTGGCGTCTTTCAAGTATACATGGAAATGGAGAAAAGCGTCCCGAATTACCTCAAGGTAAATGCTGGGAATCGTAGCTTTATTGTCCAGTGCGAGTACCAGGGAGTCGCTCGAGTGTGCCGGAAGTGCGGACGGCAGGGTCATCTAAACAGTAATTGCAATACGCCAAAATGCACACGTTGTGGGATATTCGGCCACGCGTCATGCAATGACCCCTGCCCGAGATGTCGAGGCGATCACCCAGTAACCGAGTGTAGGCAAAGGACCTTCGCAGCGGCCTTGGGCTACTCGAAGGGACTGGTGCCTGCACTCGACGTCATTCCGGACACTACAGATCTCGAGGATGAAGTCGCGGCATCGCCTGAAGTCGGAAAGAAAAGCGTAAATGAAATCGACAATAACGAACAACACAGGGATGTGCCAATCAATGGCGGGAGCGACGAACAGACAAACGAAAAACCCACTAGCGAGGAACCACATCTCGACAAAAATTCATGGCCCCTACTTAGATCACGAGATGATGATGAGGTGTCGGCGAATTGTTCAACAAAGATGAATAGGAAAAAGAGAGAAATACCTGTTATACCACTTGATATACAAGAGGGACAGCTACCAGTGAAAGAACCCCGAAGTGGGTCAGTAAGCACTGAAGAACCGCTTGACTTACCTACAGTGCAGTTTACTTTTGAGAAAGCATCTCTGGGTACTGCAGGCGATGCAGCACATGCGAGCAATGCCCTAACTACAAGGGTAGAGCGTGAGGTTGAGCCAATTAGAGGTATAACAAATGAAGAGAGCGAAACTGCCCCGGGGGAACAAGCTAATAATCAGGAGGCACCAAAACCCAAGAGGAAAAGAGTACGCAGAAAGAAACAAAAGGGAACAAAACAAAAGTCATCAATAGAAGCAACAATTGCTTTCATTGAAAGTCATCAAAACATGCCCCAGCTATCAAGCGAAACAGAATCAGAAAGTGATGATAAGTCACCGGCAGCTAAACAGTTTAAGAAAAAAGCAGAAAAGGCAGGAGGAAGTTCAGACCAATCTACTGATAACGAGGAGATTACACAAACAGCGCGGGAACAGATGGAAGCAAACACGAGCGATTCAAACGATGATAGCTACCAAAGCCTGGCGTGGGACACGTCAGCTGATACGCTGGTTGGAGACAATGAAGGTGATTACTTACAAGATACCTTATAAGGAAAAAAAAGGACAAAACTTCTTTACTTTAACATGTCAGTCACGCCTATGATTAGTATTCTTTTACTCTTTTTCATGGTGCTGAACGACAGCTCTTTGAAAATAGCTACGTGGAACGTTAGGGGTTTTCGCCAAAAGGAAAAACAAAACGAGGTGATAGAAATAGCGAAAGAAAACAAAATTGATATCTTGGCGCTTCAGGAAACGTATGTAAATAGCGTAGAATATATAAAAAACTTCGATGAGACTTTTAACGTTAAGAGCGCATGGAGTTTCTCGAACGGCAAACAAGGTGGGACAGCCATATTACTGTTCGGAAGTACTAAGCAGTTGATGATAGGAATGGAAAGAGACTACAGTGGAAGAATCCTATCAGTAAAACTTAAAACGGGCATTAAGATTATGAATGTATACGCCCCAGTGAGAAGCCACGAGCAAACAGATTTCTTTGAAAACCTAGATGACTACGTCAATGACACCCGGAAGTTAATAGTATTAGGCGATTTTAATTGTGTGGAGAACGAAATCGCAGACAGAAATCCACCTAGAGATAGACAGATCACTTACGGGGCAAGGAGGTTCATAGAATTTAAAAACAGATGTAATCTCATTGATGGCTGGCATAAGACTCACCCAGGCAGACCCAAAATGACCTGGAGAAGCTCAAGCTACCAGGCACGATTAGACAAAATATACGTTAGCGAGAACGTTCTTGAAAACCTTAAATCTATGAAAGTGGAATTTACACCCCTATCAGACCATGCTATAGTCTCGTGCTGCTTAAAAGATGGCAGACAGATACGCGGGAAAGGCACATGGAAGCTGAACCCCACATTGCTACAAGAGGAAAGAGTAAGTGGTGAGATTAAGATCCTCTTGTCAGAAAGATTAAGGGAGGACTTGTCGCCACGAAGCTGGGACGACTTAAAACAAGAGGTGGCAAAAATCTGTAAAAAATGGGGCAAGGCATTAGCAAAGGAGAGAAGGCTGGAAATTAGAAGGGTTGCCGACGCAATAGCGCTATTAAGTATGTCACAGAACACTGGTCCGGGATTTGAAGAAGCAATACAACGGTTAAAATTAAAACATAGAGGCCTGATAAAAAAGAGATGGGACAGTGTAAGACTACGGCTGAAAGCAGAAAAGTGGGAATTCGAGAACTGGGCAAGTAAATGGCTGGTAAATAAAAGCCTAGGGGAATGTAAGGAAGAAATACTTAGCCTTACTGACCACCGTAATGGAGACGAATATAAAACCCAGGAGAGAATAGAAGACTACGTGGAGAAATTCTATGCATCACTTTACGGAAAGGAAAGTACACGATTAATCGACGAACATATTACCTTCGCGGGGAAGGCAAAGAGCACAGATGGGGGTCGTTTTTCAGAAGAGGAATTAAAAAATGCACTAATGCAGTTAAACGAAAAAAAGACACCCGGTGAAGACGGATTGACCCCGATCTTCTATAAACGATTTTGGAACTTAATTTCGAAACCATTCACAAAAATGATAAATGAAGCGTTTGACAAAAAACACTTACCGGACTCTTTCAAAAGAAGCCGTATCACGCTAATATGTAAGAACACTGAAAAGAAAACAGATATCAGAGCTTGGAGACCAGTGTCCCTACTGAACACAGACTATAAAATAATAACAAAAGCCTTAGCAAATAGGATACAGGACTCTTTGGTAGACGTAGTTAGCGACACGCAGGGTGCCAATATACAATTTCGCTCTGCGCAGTTAAACCTAATAATATTAACAGATATTATGCACTGGGTAAACAAGTCAAACAATCCGGGTGCATTAGTCACCATTGATAGCGAGAAGGCGTTCGACAGAGTTGATCACTCTTACTTGTTCCATTGTCTAAAGGAAGCGAACTTCGATGATCACCTGGTTGAAAAGGTGCGCACCTTGTATGAAGGCTGTGAAGGCGTAGTAACAGTTAACGGGTTTAACACGAAACCGTTTGGAATAAAAAGAGGAGTGAGGCAGGGTTGCCCTTTATCAGCAGCATTATTTATCATCTCTATGGAACCCTTTATACAACTAATAAAAAGATTAACACCTGGGATACACTTACTTTCAGTAGGTATGATAACACCAGTGCTGGCGTTTGCCGATGATGTAACGGTGCTTGTTGACAATGTTGAGCACGTCGCAAAAATCTTGCACGCCTGCGAAATATACCAACAGATAAGTGGTGCACGAATAAATAAAGATAAGAGCGAAATTCTTCTGTTTGGTTCGAAGCGCGTCAACCAAAATAGTATATACGGTTTGCCGGTAAAAAAGGAGGTCAAAGTGTTGGGAATAACTTTCAATGGCGAAGGCCCTTCCAAACAAAACTGGAGCACGAAAATAAATAAGATGAAAACAACGATTGACCGGCTAGAGAAGATAAAGTGTTCAATGTTTGCAAGAATACAGATGGCTCGAGTGCATCTCTTATCAAAACTGCAGTACGTTGCCGATGTGCTGAAACCAGATAAAGATGATATCAAAAGAATCGACAAACTGATCTTCCCATACATTTGGGGAAGCCGCGTCGAACCAGTAGCCAGAGACTGGATGAAAAAAAGTAAAGAGAACGGAGGTTACAACATAGGTGAACTTGAACTCCTAACGCAAACCAAACATGTTAAATGGGCCCTCAATGCCATCGAATGTGACAGCCCTATGATAAGAAATTTTTCGCGATATTCCTTTGGCGCCGGATTAATAACAATAGAAGGAAAAGTAGATAACACGAAGCCACGAGCAGCGAGTGTAAGGCAATTTTACAGTGATGTGGTAAAGGTATGTAAGCAGCTGAAGAAAAGTAAATCCGGAGAAGACGTTAGAAATCTGACATCAAAGGAGATATTAAAGGTTCTCGAAGCTAAAAAGGACTTCCAGGTTAGAGAACCGATATTTGGAAGAAGTCCTAACTGGCTTAACATAAACGCGGAATTCCTGGACGGAAATAGGAAAACGTTTGCATGGCGTTTCGCCCACGGTATCTTGCCACGTTTAAACTACCATCGTAACGTGAAACATACCGTAAACAGATGTAACCTCTGTGGAGGAAAGGAGTCTCTCCAGCATTTCTTCTCAACGTGCTCCTTCATGAGACCTATAAAAGAAAAAGTTAAAAACACATTAAGTATCGGAAACTTGAATTACGGAATGATACGTTACCTCGATGATGTACCAGGCAGCGCCTGTAAAAAGAGGCAAATTATATTGCTCTTGGTGGAAATATCATACCAGACATGATTGATGAGATGTAGTGTTGCGCACGGAGGCAGCCCACCAGATACAGCCGGCTTTCTTACCATGATCAGCAGCTCAATTAAATGGGTGCTGAAAAGAGAAAAAAGAAAAATGCAAAGTTCAGAATTTACAAATAAATGGATGAACCCAGCACTTCTATTGGACCTGCGCAATGACGAAATTTTTATCAAGTTTTAATTTAATTTTTTGTTATTTAACCTTTTAACTACCACCAAATCATGTTCTTTTACAAAAGTTTACGTACCCTGCCACATTATTTTTAGTCCTTTTGGCAACAAAGGGTCCGCCACACGCTACGCCCGCCGTTTTCTTTATGGTTATTTTGGCACCTTTTGGGCGGCGTGTTCTCCTCTTTTCTTCTCTTTTTCTTTTCTATTTTTCCGTTATGCCGGCCATTTCTTTTTTGGTTATTTTGGCTTCCCTCGGGCAACGGCTTCTTATCCTTTATTTCGGACATAATCATTCACAGCCATCTGTCATGTTTTCACATATCATTGTCACACCATTATGCCTCATAACCTCTATATTTTTAATTATCTCATCTTTACTCCCTTTTAACCCATCACCGTCACAAGTCACTAATCACCTCTCATGAAATCATTACTCATCACACCATAATCACAACCCACTGCTGAAATTACGCAGTGGGTAGCCAAAAAGAAATGAATTTAAACAAGGAAAAGTAAACAAAAACAGGTCAATACAACAGGAAAACTGGTGAACTATGTCGTAAATCACTCCAGTATGAATGGCGCGCGGACGCATGTATGAAAGAGTGGCCCCTACCGCGGCATAACGCACGCAAGCCAGCAAATGAGCAAGGTGGCTGAAAAGCCACCATGAATGCGTACCAGGCAATGGTTTTTAAGCCCCTGTAGAAGCATGAAAGAGTGGCCCCTGTCGCGGAGTGATTCACGTAAGCCAGCAAATGTGTGCTTCTTTTATTCCTTTATAATTTTTTCTGGCGTGAAAGAGTGGCCGCTGCGGAGGCGTAACGCTTCGCAAGCCAGTGAATGAGGGGCGACTGTCGCGGCGTAAAGCACACAGCCAGCCTGCGAATGAGAATTTTTTTCTTTTTGATTCATTCTATTTTTCTTTCCAGGGGCGATAACAAAACCAAATAGCCATGAATCAATGTGTGAATGAGTGAAGTATGCATGAAAAATGTGGCTTTGCCCATTGCGTAAATGCGTGTTTGAATGACATGTTTTTCTGGAGTACACGACGGTCACTAAAGCTCCTTCCTCGAGTTCTATTTTGCAGGAATGAAAACAGAGACCTGTGGCCCAACGTCACCCGGGCCCCCCCATTAATGATGAGTGTAGGCATATGAGCACTATTGCTCTAAAGCCTGATAAACACCTGAAATGGCGGCAAGGCGCAGAAGAACGTCCGTGCCACGGACAAGAAGAAGAAGAAGCGCAGGAGGAAGGAGAGCTTCAGCATCTACATCTACAAAGTCCTGAAGCAGGTACATCCCGACACGGGCGTTTCCAGCAAGGCCATGTCCATCATGAACAGCTTCGTGAACGACATCTTCGAGCGCATCGCTGCCGAGTCCTCGCGCCTGGCGCACTACAACAAGCGGTCGACCACCACTAGTAGGGAGATACAGACCGCCGTGCGCCTGCTGCTGCCCGGCGAGCTGGCCAAGCACGCCGTGTCCGAAGGTACCAAGACCGTTACCAAGTACACGAGCTCCAAGTAAGCTGCGGTTCGACCACCACCCAGAACAACCAAAGGCCCTTTTCAGGGCCACCCCAAATGCTTTCCGCAGGGGCGGAGCGTTCTTGCGTGACATGTAGAAAAAACCCAAAATGCTCTTGTGTCTGTGTGTCTCTGTCTGTGCGCGCCTGACTCTTTGCTTTTTTCTTAATTTGTTTGCGTACGTACGTATGTATGTATTTATTTATTTACTGGTGTGCTCTATTTTCTTTCGTGTGGTGCGACGCCACGGCAGAATAATAATAATAATAATAATAGTAATAAAGAGGGAGCGACACAAATAAATTAGCAGACAAGCGGGAGTGATAAAAAAAAACAAAAAAAACACAGAATACAAACAACCAAGCAAGCAACCAACACATAAATAAATAAATAAATACACAAACACAATGCGCACGAAACTGCAAACCGTTGCGCTCGCGCCAATGGCGCGCGCAGTGCGAAAACAATAGTGGAAATTAAAGGAAGAGAGAGAAAGGATAACAGGAGGCACTGTTGCAGGCAGCGAAAATCATGTGGACACAGTGAATGACTAGGAAAAAAAGAAAAGGATGCCATCAGCACTCGGTGTTCCCAGGTGGTCTCCCTCCCAAGTACTGACCGAGCCCAATGCTGCTTAGCTTCGGTGATCGGACGAGAACCGGCGTATTCAGCATGGTATGGCCGATGGCGAGAGGGCATGCTTAACTGCACGAATTGTATCGTGCGCTGGCGGACGAAGCGCAGTTGAACGCGCTTTTCTTGAACAGAGAAGGATGCCAGTGAAAAGGTTAGCCAGCCACGGTACTCGAACCAACGCCTCGCGCATTTGGTTGTCCCTGCGCGCGATTACGTTGGTATTTCGGCGGAGAAATAAACGGAGCAGCTCGCGCCTCGTTTGTGGGGCTACTGCATGGTTACGTGCAATGATAACAGCTGTCATGTTAGTGACGAGAATACTAGCAACGACGATAGCAAGAAAGAGAGAAGCGGCGCGTAGCGGAAATCGCATGTAGAGGCGGCGTGGAGTCCAATTTTTGGAGAACGCGGCTGTACGACGTTGCGGTTTTCGGACGTAGTCGGACGGAGGGAAAAATAAACAAACAAAACTATTGGAGCAGGTAGCGAGGAGCGTGGGAAAGACGGCGAGAGCGCGACGGCTTAGCGCAGAGGCGAAAGCGCGGAAGATGTCAAATTGCCGCTAACCAAAGGAATAATAATAATCACAAGAAAAGGGATGAGTCGGTAAGGGACTCAGCAAGGGTTTAAAGGGGCACACATGCATACATCTAGCTAGATAAGCGGCCTCGTTTTTAATAAATAAATAAATTAAACAGAGAGAACAGTAAAAGCGAGTACATGCAGCAGACGACACGGGCATTCCGCCGACGGCCGCTGGCGCAGCATTTTGCGGGACGCGCGAACTGCCTCCCCATTGGCCAGAGAGGCGCCTCCGTCGTGGCCGGCGTGCGAGCGCCGTATGCAAGCATCAGTCGCTCGCTCGCATCGCATTCCAGCAGAGGTAGCAGCTATGTCAGGCAGAGGAAAAGGCTTAGCTTAGTACCGCGCCTGGTTTCGACGAGTGTTGTGTAGCGCTTCGGCGCCTCCTGTGTCCCCCCTGTGTTTGTGTGTGTTTGTGCATCAGCGTAGTGTGTCATCTCGCATCGGATAATATTCTGTAAGGTAAGCGAGTACCTCTTCGGAGGATACTGGCCCTGAACTAGCTGCGCGCGCGGGCGGGTTTTTTCCGCTCGGGCGAAGGACAGCATGGCGGCGCCAAGGACGCCGGCGCCTTTCACGAACCGCGAACGTGTGTTCGCGGCGTACCTTCCGCGCGGTTTGGAGACGGACGATTTAGGTTTGGCGCTCTCCACGCGGTTTGTAACGGGGGGAATCAGCGGGGTGCAAGACCTCGGTCGCGGCCGTCATGAAGTGGAAGTCACCTCCGCTGAAATGGTGACCAAAATCCTCGAGTCCCCCCTACTGTCAATAAAGGGGAAGGAGGTCAAGCTCCATTTCATGGGGTCTCGGATGAAGGAAGTCCTCCTAATGTACTTCCCACTTGATGCGCCTCGAGGACATGTGCGCAACTCCCTCGCGGGATTTGGCACTGTTCACGAGGTGACCGAGGTAATGCACAAGAAGTTCAAATGGCGCACGGGCCATCTCCGTGTTGTCATGGATATGGCCAAGCCTGTGCCGAACTTCTTGCGCATCGCGCAATGGACCGTGCAGGCCGAGTACACGGGCGTGCGACGCTTTTGCAGGCGCTGCTCGTTGGAGGGTCATATTGCGGTCCAGTGTACAACTGTGAAATGTGTTCGTTGTGGAGTGTTTGGGCACGGGGAGTGTTCCGCCGCCTGCCCGCGCTGCGGGGCAGACCACGCAGTCAGTCAGTGCCGTCGGCGCACGTTTGCGTCGGTAGCCGGCTACACGCGTGCGGCTGTTCCCGATCTGCCCGTGGAGGAGGAGGAGCAATCCCCTAACCCTGTGTCCCCCCCTGAGTCGGATGTCTTGTCCGCCACCATGGATCTCACCCGTGCGGAGACGCCAGCGGAGACCCCAAGCGCCGAGGAGCCCGCCGCCCTGCCAGCCGGTACCAGCGCCGAGGACTTCCCCGTGCTTCCCTCCCCCGATGCGTCAGCCGCCGTGTCCGCCGAGGAGAATGCGGTGGAGCCACCTGCTCCCGCCCCCGTGATCGCCGAGACAGCTACGGTGGAGCCTCTCTCTCTCTCTCTAGAATCGTTTATTATTTCAAAAGGAAATGTACAGCCATGTGGTTTGCCTGCCTAAGTGGCGGCATGGTACACCAACTGTGGGAAGGGGTTGGGGAGAAAAGGGTGGGGGGAGGAAAAAATAAGAGTAAAAAATGAGATATATACAATATGTACAATGAAAGTGGCACGTGTTGGTGAAGGCAGAGTCAGTTGGGTCAGAAAAGCCTTTGACATTGTAGCACAGTAAGTCACAATCGGTCTGCTAGGCCTGTGGCCTTTAAAAAGGCTAGTAGTTCGTACTGGATGAGCCGCCGAACTCGCGTTGTGCCGGTCGGGTAGATAAGATTCACTACACTAACGTCACTGATGCCTGCAGAGTGTAAGCGGGCGTGAAGCAAGGATCGAGCACTGTCGGTGTCCGGGCATGCAGTTAGTAGGTGTGTGACAGTTTCAACAACCCTACAAGTGGGGCACAGGGGACTTGGGGCCCTGCCAAGAAGGTGCTCTCGTTGATTGGTGCGGGCGCAGTCGAAGCGGAGTCTCAGGAGGAGCGTTGCCTCGTGTCTCCGGAGCCCGCTTGTTATGCACAGCGGGGGAGCGGTGCCGTGTGCTGTAGGAATGTCCGGGTGGAATGTCTGCAAGTGAGCGCCGATCCTTTTACGTAGTTGTCGTTGTGAGACGGGCGCACAGTGTTCTGGCGTCTCGGTGGTGGCCTGCTTGCAGAGCTGGTCGGCTAATTCGTTCCCTTTGATCCCTTTGTGTGAGGGAATCCATTGCAGTTTGATAGTCGTGCCGGTGGAAATTAGTCGTTGTAGCCTTAGTCTCGCCTTGTACGCAAGTATGCATTTTTCATAGGCGTATTCGATGCGTTGGAGGGCTGAACGTGAGTCAGTGAAAATGACTGCGGCCTTGATCTTCGATTTTCCTATCTGGTCGAGGGCCTTGCAAATTGCGAGAAGTTCGCCTTCGGTAGAGGAAGTGGGGCCGATGATAGGTGAAGCCCACGCGAGATCGAGAGCTGGGATACAGTACGAAATGGCACAAGTGAGGATCACAGGTGTGAGGGACGCATCTGTGTAGATGGGAGTGAGTCCTGGGTACTGGTCAGTTAGGCAGTCTTCTGCCGCAATTTGTGCGACGATATCAGGTGTGTCGTGTTTGATGCGGACACCCGGTAGAGTTGTGGCTATGGCGACGTCGTGGTAAGACCAAGGCGCTTGGAGTGTAGGTACCTTGGGCTTGTCTAGGGATAGAAAGGTGTATGTATCCCAGGTGCAATGAAACCGGCTAAGGCTGCGGTCTTGAATTTTACACAGCAAGTCCTGGCCGGCAGGAGTGCAGTGGAGCCGGGCTATCTGTTGGAGCAGGACTTGTGTGACGCGGAGTTGCAGCGGGAGGGTGGCGGTCTCCGCGTAGAGGGCCACTGTCCGAGCCGAGGAGGGTAAGCCTAGGGAATGCTTTAGCCCTTTTCTATGCAGTTGCTCAAGCGACTTCAATCTTGTGGCGCTGGGGGAGGCGTATGGAAGAGCATATAGTATGCGTGCTACCGTTGTGGCATTGTGGATGCTAAGAAGAGTGCGTTGAGGGCAGCCAGAAGAGGTTGCTCCCAATCGGCTGACGAGTTGGATTGTCGGTTGACATTGTTTCCTGACGTCTATAGTGTATGGCACCCAAGAGAGTTTGTCATCCAAGGTGATTCCGAGGAACTTGGCGGAGTGAGCTAGCTGGATTGGTGAGCCATTGAGAAGTACAGGTGTGTCATGCTTCCAGCGCAGCCCACGGCCGAACATCATGAGCTTTGTTTTTCCCACTGATAGGGAGAGTCCTTGACTTGCTGTGTAGTTGGCTACAGCGTCGACACCTTGTTGTATGGCCTTTCTGAGGGTAGGTTTCCGTTTCCCGCTGACCCAGAGGCAGATGTCGTCTGCGAAGATTGAGCAGTTTAGCTGGTAAGTGGTCCTAGGTATGAGGGCGGGGAGAGAAGCCATGATGAGATTGAATAAGAGTGGGCTGATAGCGCTCCCTTGGGGAAGGCCAGTGGACAGCTGTCGCGGGGAGCTGAGGACAGTGCCGAGGCGTACTTGGAGCGTTCGGTCGACGAGTAAGTTGTAAATGTACATAGTGACGTGGCCCTGTATTCCCAGTCGCGCCAAGGATGAGATAACGGCGTGAATAGGCACAGAGTCGAATGCCGCTTGAATGTCAAAAAGGACAACTGCTGTCTTGTGCTTGGATTTTTTAGCTTGCTCCAAGGATGAGACCAGATCCAAGATAGCGTCTTGACAACAGAGTTGGCGTCTGAAACCTTTCATGGCGTGAGGAAGCAGGGAGTTTGTTTCCAAAAACCAGGTGATGCGACGGTTAATCATGCGCTCGATGAGTTTCGAAACACACGAGGTAAGGGCGATGGGGCGGTAGGAGGAGGGGTTCCCCGGTGGCTTCCCTTTTTTCAAGATGGGAACAATGACGCTTTGTTTCCATTCGGGGGGAGGGATGCCAAGGGTCCAGTGGTGGTTGATGTGAGTGAGTAGATCGAAGAGGGCACTGTCTGGGAGGTTCTTCAGCGATTGGTTGCTGATGCCGTCAAGTCCTGGGGCTGATTTGGACTTTAGCTTCTTGAGGGCAAACTTTAGCTCTGCCATGATGAAGGGCGAATCTAGCTCTCCCTGGGTGGGGGTTGGGGGGCTAGGAAGTTGATCACTGCTGCATGGAGCAAAATGATCAGCGAACTCTTCGGCTAGGGTGTGCACATTGGACCCTTTCCTTAAGGCCAGTGAGGCGTATTCTGTAGGCTTCTTAGAGAACCCCAACAGGCTGTTGGCGATGTTCCACAGTCGCTTGCTTGGAGTGTGGCTGTCTAGGGAGGCTGAGAAGGATTTCCAATGGTTCCTGAGGAGGGCGTTGGAGTATCGCCGGAGGACGGCTGAGATGCGTCGGTAACGTGTGAGGTTTGAGGCGGTTCCCTTCCTGCGGAGTATCCGCTGAGCTCTGCGTCGAGCCGCGCTGAGTTGAAGGTATTTCAAGTCTGGTGTAGGAGCTCCAGCTGGCAGGGAAACACGCCTGGTGGCGGCCTTGAGTGCCAGTTTGATTTGGTCACAGAGGTCGTGACCGTCTGGCCTGCACTGTAGTAGCCTGCGGTACTCGTCCCAGTGGACCACAGTGTAACTCCTTTTAGGCGCGACGTTTTTGTAGGCGAGCGTGATGTGTATGGGGAAGTGGTCACTTCCCCATGTGTCGTGTTCCAATTCCCAGTGTGCTGGAATGTCAGGTGAGTGTAGTGTGACATCTACAGCACTAGCGTTGGGGGAGGAGAAGAACGTGGCTTCGCCCGTGTTAGCTACTAGCAAGTCAGTTCTATCGAGGTCTGCGACGATGACGTTGCCCCGTTTATCACTGTAGGTGGAGCCCCAGACGCCATGATGCGCATTAAGGTCACCACATATCACCAATGGACCCAGAAGGGTGTCTCTTAGGCGCTGGAAAAAGTTGTTTGATAGGACTAGGCCAGCTAGTCTGCGAGGACGAATGTAGATGGACGCCACAGTAAAGGGGTGGTGATTGCAGAGGACCTTTGCTGCAACCACTTCTAAGTCGGGAGTGCAGAGGTGCTGCGTTGGTATCTGTGCGTGTGGCAGGTGAGCGGCGATGAATAGGGCTGCACAGCCGTGCTTGTAGTGCGGTATTGTAGGGACAGTGTACTTTCTGTACCCAGTTACTGTACAGGTGTCTGGGAGGTTGACCTCCTGCAGAGCGAGAACACTGAAGGCGGTCTTACGCAATTGCAGTTTGAATTCAGATAACCTAGGCCTGAGACCAGCACAGTTCCACTGCAAGATCTTGTGGAAGTCAGCTTGCAGTGAAGAAGAAACACGTTGAGGGGTAGAAGAAGTAGCATTGTTGTCGTGTGCGGCCATGGTGGTTCGAATGTACAGACAGCCTTTCGGCGAAGAGCTTGTCGTCTGCAGGAGCGCTAGGATGCACTCAGGCGGAGAAGCAACGGGTGATACCGTCCTGGAGGGGGATAAGTAACGTGAGAACCGTCTTGAGGACTGCTGGGAGCCCTGGGCAGTCGACGAGAACCTTGATTATGGTAAACGCTAGTCCAATGAATGTCACTAGTGTCGACTGAGTCGAAGGTGAAGTGGAGCGCTCTGTAGTGCCTTCTTGTTGGTTTGTACTTGGCCGAGGTTCCTTAGTGTACTCGGTGAGTGCGGGCTGGGCAACCGGCTTCTCCAATGGAGTTGTAGTTGTTGTTTTGGGCTGCTGGGTGCCCTTTAGGACGCTACAGTAGGTAGGGGGAAGTTCCTGTTGAGCGATGGGTGGTAGGGCCGGAGCTCCGCCTTGTTGGCTGTCACCTGGCGGGTTGGAAGCAGCAGGTTTTTTTGTTCGAGGTTGCGACTTCTTAGCCATGGATGGGGGGGAAGCAGCGGTTGACTTCTTTTGTTGACGTAATTTCTTTCGCGCCTCGTTTGTTGAGATATCGTCTTTCCGACTAAGGCGGTGCGCGGCCGTTTCCAGCTGCTTCACTGGGCACTGTTTGTCAAGCGCCGAGTGCGGTTTTCCGCAATTGCTGCACTTGTACTCTGGGTTGTCGGAGCACTCACTCACGTCATGCGCGCCCGCACATCTGAGGCACTGTTGTGGGCGAACACAAGTCGCCCCAACGTGGCCGAAGCGACCACACTTGTAGCACTGTAAGGGCCTGGCCCTGTAGGGATGCACTGGTAGCTTTGTTGAGCCGATGTGCACGAACTTAGGCGCTGGGCCTGCAACAAACGCCAATTTCACGCACTCGGTATCACCAAGACGCTTAACACTGGTTACGGACACACCAGAGCGTAGGTGTTGAGCTAGGATTGCATCAGTGAGTGACTTATCCGGCACATTCACGACACCAACTGCGGCCTGCTTAGAGGACGGGAGAAATGCGCACACTGGGGTGGAGAGGAGACGAGTAAGACCCATGAGCTTATTCACACCACCTGCACTTTTCACATCCACAGCGATGAGGTTTTTGGCCTTGTTTATGCGTATTTCCGAGAGCTCATTGGGAGCTTCGGAAGCGATGAACTCCTCAACCTGTAGGAGCTGAAGCCTTGACACGTTGTGTTCTTTCCCGACGGGACGGAAAAGCACCGTGAGCCCGGGGGCCCGTCGGTGAGAAGCTGCCGAAACAACGGTGTCGCCGCTGGACACACTTTGGCGGCGAGCCGCCCGTTTGCGTCGCTTTCTTTCCTCGGAAGAGAGCTGAAATCCATCGTCGTCTTCGTCCCAAGACGATGTCTCGAAGAAGTCGGAGTTACGGTCGTGTTCCGATCCTGTGGAGGAAGACTCGGAGAGGTGGTCCATGTCCGGGTTGTCCCTATCGTCGAGCGAGTCGGCCTGTTCTTGCGAGCCGTCCGTGTTGGCGACCGTGAGTTCCGCTGCTTGCCGAAGAAGTGCCATCTTGCCAGGAAGAACAGCTTCAAGGCGAGCCACTACAGCAATAGGATCAGCCGCAAGCATCCGTCGAAGCGAAGGCTGAAGCCCTGACAAGGGCTGGCGTGAGAGGCGCTGGCGCGCCGCAGAGCCGGAGCGATGCGAACAAGCGTCCGCCTCGGAGGAGAGCTGGCGAGCAAATGACGGGCGTCCGGTGAGGAGAAGAGCGGAGACGCGTCCTCACTCTCCGAGAGCCAGCGAAGGAATCCACGGTGGAGCCGCCCGCTCCCGCAGCTGAGGAACCCGTCGTCGCCAAGGAGACAGAGGACGTTGAACCCGCCGTGGTCGAGCCCCCCGCTCCCGCCCAGGAAGCAGCGCAGTCACCCACCACAAAGTCGTCGCGCAAGCGCAGGCGCGTCAGGACCAAGCGCCGTCGCTCCCCTCCCTCTCTCTCTCTCTCTCTAGAATCGTTTATTATTTCAAAAGGAAATGTACAGCCATGTGGTTTGCCTGCCTAAGTGGCGGCATGGTACACCAACTGTGGGAAGGGGTTGGGGAGAAAAAGGTGGGGGGAGGAAAAAATTAGAGTAAAAAATGAGATATATACAATATGTACAATAAAAGTGGCACGTGTTGGTGAAGGCAGGGTCAGTTGGGTCAGAAAGGCCCTTGACATTGTAGCACAGTAAGTCACAATCGGTCTGCTAGGCCTGTGGCCTTTAAAAAGGCTAGTAGTTCGTACTGGATGAGCCGCCGAACTCGCGTTGTGCCGGTCGGGTATATAAGATTCACTACACTAACGTCACTGATGCCTGCAGAGTGTAAGCGGGCGTGAAGCAAGGATCGAGCACTGTCGGTGTCCGGGCATGCAGTTAGTAGGTGTGTGACAGTTTCAACAACCCTACAAGTGGGGCACAGGGGACTTGGGACCCTGCCAAGAAGGTGCTCTCGTTGATAGGTGCGGGCGCAGTCGAAGCGGAGTCTCAGGAGGAGCGTTGCCTCGTGTCTCCGGAGCCCGCTTGTTATGCACAGCGGGGGAGCGGTGCCGCGTGCAGTAGGAATGTCCGGGTGGAATGTCTGCAAGTGAGCGCCGATCCTTTTACGTAGTTGTCGTTGTGAGACGGGCGCACAGTGCTCTGGCGTCTCGGTGGTGGCCTGCTTGCAGAGCTGGTCGGCTAATTCGTTCCCTTTGATCCCTTTGTGTGAGGGAATCCATTGCAGTTTGATAGTCGTGCCGGTGGAAATTAGTTGTTGTAGCCTTAGCCTCGCCTTGTACGCAAGTATGCATTTTTCATAGGCGTATTCGATGCGTTGGAGGGCTGAACGTGAGTCAGTGAAAATGACTGCGGCCTTGATCTTCGATTTTCCTATCTGGTCGAGGGCCTTGCAAATTGCGAGAAGTTCGCCTTCGGTAGAGGAAGTGGGGCCGATGATAGGTGAAGCCCACGCGAGATCGAGAGCTGGGATACAGTACGAAATGGCACAAGTGAGGATCACAGGTGTGAGGGACGCATCTGTGTAGATGGGAGTGAGTCCTGGGTACTGGTCAGTTAGGCAGTCTTCTGCCGCAATTTGTGCGACGATATCAGGTGTGTCGTGTTTGATGCGGACACCCGGTAGAGTTGTGGCTATGGCGACGTCGTGGTAAGACCAAGGCGCTTGGAGTGTAGGGACCTTGGGCTTGTCTAGGGATAGAAAGGTGTATGTATCCCAGGTGCAATGAAACCGGCTAAGGCTGCGGTCCTGAATTTTACACAGCAAGTCCTGGCCGGCAGGAGTGCAGTGGAGCCGGGCTATCTGTTGGAGCAGGACTTGTGTGACGCGGAGTCGCAGCGGGAGGGTGGCGGTCTCCGCGTAGAGGGCCACTGTCCGAGCCGAGGAGGGTAAGCCTAGGGAATGCTTTAGCCCTTTTCTATGCAGTTGCTCAAGCGACTTCAATCTTGTGGCGCTGGGGGAGGCGTATGGAAGAGCATATAGTATGCGTGCTACCGTTGTGGCATTGTGGATGCTAAGAAGAGTGCGTTGAGGGCAGCCAGAAGAGGTTGCTCCCAATCGGCTGACGAGTTGGATTGTCGGTTGACATTGTTTCCTGACGTCTATAGTGTATGGCACCCAAGAGAGTTTGTCATCCAAGGTGATTCCGAGGAACTTGGCGGTGTGAGCTACCTGGATTGGTGAGCCATTGAGTAGTACAGGTGTGTCATGCTTCCAGCGCAGCCCACGGCCGAACATCATGAGCTTTGTTTTTTCCACTGATAGGGAGAGTCCTTGACTTGCTGTGTAGTTGGCTACAGCGTCGACACCTTGTTGTATGGCCTTTCTGAGGGTAGGTTTCCGTTTCCCGCTGACCCAGAGGCAGATGTCGTCTGCGAAGATTGAGCAGTTTAGCTGGTAAGTGGTCCTAGGTATGAGGGCGGGGAGAGAAGCCATGATGAGATTGAATAAGAGTGGGCTGATAGCGCTCCCTTGGGGAAGGCCAGTGGACAGCTGTCGCGGGGAGCTGAGGACAGTGCCGAGGCGTACTTGGAGCGTTCGGTCGACGAGTAAGTTGTAAATGTACATAGTGACTTGGCCCTGTATTCCCAGTCGCGCCAAGGATGAGATAACGGCGTGAATAGGCACAGAGTCGAATGCCGCTTGAATGTCAAAAAGGACAACTGCTGTCTTGTGCTTGGATTTTTTAGCTTGCTCCAAGGATGAGACCAGATCCAAGATAGCGTCTTGACAACAGAGTTGGCGTCTGAAACCTTTCATGGCGTGAGGAAGCAGGGAGTTTGTTTCCAAAAACCAGGTGATGCGACGGTTAATCATGCGCTCGATGAGTTTCGAAACACACGAGGTAAGGGCGATGGGGCGGTAGGAGGAGGGGTTCCCCGGTGGCTTCCCTTTTTTCAAGATGGGAACAATGACGCTTTGTTTCCATTCGGGGGGAGGGATGCCAAGGGTCCAGTGGTGGTTGATGTGAGTGAGTAGATCGAAGAGGGCACTGTCTGGGAGGTTCTTCAGCGATTGGTTGCTGATGCCGTCAAGTCCTGGGGCTGATTTGGACTTTAGCTTCTTGAGGGCAAACTTTAGCTCTGCCATGATGAAGGGCGAATCTAGCTCTCCCTGGGTGGGGGTTGGGGGGCTAGGAAGTTGATCACTGCTGCATGGAGCAAAATGTTCAGCGAACTCTTCGGCTAGGGTGTGCACATTGGACCCTTTCCTTAAGGCCAGTGAGGCGTATTCTGTAGGCTTCTTAGAGAACCCCAACAGGCTGTTGGCGATGTTCCACAGTCGCTTGCTTGGAGTGTGGCTGTCTAGGGAGGCTGAGAAGGATTTCCAATGGTTCCTGAGGAGGGCGTTGGAGTATCGCCGGAGGACGGCTGAGATGCGTCGGTAACGTGTGAGGTTTGAGGCGGTTCCCTTCCTGCGGAGTATCCGCTGAGCTCTGCGTCGGGCCGCGCTGAGCTGAAGGTATTTCAAGTCTGGTGTAGGAGCTCCAGCTGGCAGGGAAACACGCCTGGTGGCGGCCTTGAGTGCCAGTTTGATTTGGTCACAGAGGTCGTGACCGTCTGGCCTGCACTGTAGTAGCCTGCGGTACTCGTCCCAGTGGACCACAGTGTAACTCCTTTTAGGCGCGACGTTTTTGTAGGCGAGCGTGATGTGTATGGGGAAGTGGTCACTTCCCCATGTGTCGTGTTCCAATTCCCAGTGTGCTGGAATGTCAGGTGAGTGTAGTGTGACATCTACAGCACTAGCGTTGGGGTAGGAGAAGAACGTGGCTTCGCCCGTGTTAGCTACTAGCAAGTCAGTTCTATCGAGGTCTGCGACGATGACGTTGCCCCGTTTATCACTGTAGGTGGAGCCCCAGACGCCATGATGCGCATTAAGGTCACCACATATCACCAAAGGACCCAGAAGGGTGTCTCTTAGGCGCTGAAAAAAGTTGTTTGATAGGACTAGGCCAGCTAGTCTGCGAGGACGAATGTAGATGGACGCCACAGTAAAGGGGTGGTGATTGCAGAGGACCTTTGCTGCAACCACTTCTAAGTCGGGAGTGCAGAGGTGCTGCGTTGGTATCTGTGCGTGTGGCAGGTGAGCGGCGATGAATAGGGCTTCACAGCCGTGCTTGTAGTGCGGTATTGTAGGGACAGTGTACTTTCTGTACCCAGTTACTGTACAGGTGTCTGGGAGGTTGACCTCCTGCAGAGCGAGAACACTGAAGGCGGTCTTACGCAATTGCAGTTTGAATTCAGATAACCTAGGCCTGAGACCAGCACAGTTCCACTGCAAGATCTTGTGGAAGTCAGCTTGCAGTGAAGAAGAAACACGTTGAGGGGTAGAAGAAGTAGCATTGTTGTCGTGTGCGGCCATGGTGGTTCGAATGTACAGACAGCCTTTCGGCGAAGAGCTTGTCGTCCGCAGGAGCGCTAGGATGCACTCAGGCGGAGAAGCAACGGGTGATACCGTCCTGGAGGGGGATAAGTAACGTGAGAACCGTCTTGAGGACTGCTGGGAGCCCTGGGCAGTCGACGAGAACCTTGATTATGGTAAACGCTAGTCCAATGAATGTCACTAGTGTCGACTGAGTCGAAGGTGAAGTGGAGCGCTCTGTAGTGCCTTCTTGTTGGTTTGTACTCGGCCGAGGTTCCTTAGTGTACGCGGTAAGTGCGGGCTGGGCAACCGGCTTCTCCAGTGGAGTTGTAGTTGTTGTTTTGGGCTGCTGGGTGCCCTGTAGGACGCTACAGTAGGTAGGGGGAAGTTCCTGTTGAGCGATGGGTGGTAGGGCCGGAGCTCCGCCTTGTTGGCTGTCACCTGGCGGGTTGGAAGCAGCAGGTTTTTTTGTTCGAGGTTGCGACTTCTTAGCCATGGATGGGGGGGAAGCAGCGGCTGGCTTCTTTTGTTGACGTAGTTTCTTTCGCGCCTCGTTTGTTGAGATATCGTCTTTCCGACTAAGGCGGTGCGCGGCCGTTTCAAGCTGCTTCACTGGGCACTGTTTGTCAAGCGCCGAGTGCGGTTTTCCGCAATTGCTGCACTTGTACTCTGGGTTGTCGGAGCACTCACTCACGTCATGCGCGCCCGCACATCTGAGGCACTGTTGTGGGCGAACACAAGTCGCCCCAACGTGGCCGAAGCGACCACACTTGTAGCACTGTAAGGGCCTGGCCCTGTAGGGATGCACTGGTAGCTTTGTTCAGCCGATGTGCACGAACTTAGGCGCTGGGCCTGCAACAAACGCCAATTTCACGCACTCGGTATCACCAAGACGCTTAACACTGGTTACGGACACACCAGAGCGTAGGTGTTGAGCTAGGATTGCATCAGTGAGCGACTTATCCGGCACATTCACGACACCAACTGCGGCCTGCTTAGAGGTCGGGAGAAATGCGCACACTGGGATGGAGAGGAGACGAGTAAGACCCATGAGCTTATTCACACCACCTGCACTTTTCACATCCACAGCGATGAGGTTTTTGGCCTTGTTGATGCGTATTTCCGAGAGCTCATTGGGAGCTTCGGAAGCGATGAACTCCTCAACCTGTAGGAGTTGAAGCCTTGACACGTTGTATTCTTTCCCGACGGGACGGAAAAGCACCGTGAGCCCGGGGGCCCGTCGGTGAGAAGCTGCCGAAACAACGGTGTCGCCGCTGGACACACTTTGGCGGCGAGCCGCCCGTTTGCGTCGCTTTCTTTCCTCGGAAGAGAGCTGAAATCCATCGTCGTCTTCGTCCCAAGACGATGTCTCGAAGAAGTCGGAGTTACGGTCGTGTTCCGATCCTGTGGAGGAAGACTCGGAGAGGTGGTCCATGTCCGGGTTGTCCCTATCGTCGAGCGCGTCGGCCAGTTCTTGCGAGCCGTCCGTGTTGGCGACCGTGAGTTTCGCTGCTTGCCGAAGAAGTGCCATCTTGCCAGGAAGAACAGCTTCAAAGCGAGCCACTACAGCAATAGGATCAGCCGCAAGCATCCGTCGAAGCGAAGGCTGAAGCCCTGAGAAGGGCTGGCGTGAGAGGCGCTGGCGCGCCGCAGAGCCGGAGCGATGCGAACAAGCGTCCGCCTCGGAGGAGAGCTGGCGAGCAAATGACGGGCGTCCGGTGAGGAGAAGAGCGGAGACGCGTCCTCACTCTCCGAGAGCCTCGCCAGCTGAGTCGTCTGCTACAGACAGCGCGGGGCTTCCCCAGAAATTGCGCGCGGTGCGGACCGCCGCGGGCGATCCCTGTGATGTTTGCGAAGGCGTCTGTACATGCGCTAGCACGTACGAAGAGACGGAAAGCAGCTCAGAATCGGGTTCCGATACTGAAACCTGCTCTTCGCGCGAATAAAATCTAGCCCCTGCTGTACTCCCAACATGATTTTTACTGTCCCGCTGTTATTTTTTCTTTTTATGGCCGGTAGTTTAAATATTGTAACCTTTAACGTAAGGGGTCTCACCCGTCCGGCCAAACAGCTCGAAATTTTAAATGAGGCGCGCGCCTTACACACTCACATCATTTGTGTTCAGGAAACCTTTTTTAGCTCACCACGCCAAATGCGGCTATTCGATAAACGCCACGGTACAAAATCATATTGGAGTCTCGGCTTTGCCGGGAGGCAGGGGGTGGGTATTATTCTCATGCCCCACTGTGGGGTTAAAGTAATTCGGCACGCTCGCGATTCCGACGGGCGTGTCGTCTGGATCGACACTTCAAGCGGCCTGCGGATTGTTTGTATATACGCCCCGAACCGCGGACCGCAACAACGCGAATTTTTTGCCAGCTTGGATAACTATTTTGTTGGGGCCTCACGTCTCATTTTGGCGGGAGACTTCAACTGTGTTACCGAGCGCGGCCTAGACATTTCTCATTCTCGTCAACGCTTCTGGCGTGCTGGCAGCCGCCCTCTCACTACCCTGATAGAGAGCCTGGATCTGGTGGACGTGTGGCGGACGCTGCACCCCGCTTCGCCAGGTTTTACGTGGAGTGGCAGGGGTGCGGCTACGCGCATCGACCGCTTTTACATCTCACGCAACATCCCAGTGAATCAGGCACGCATTAACGCCCAACAGTCAGCACACAGTGACCACGCCATGCTGATACTATATATGGGTGGTGCACTTCGCAGACCACGGGGCATGGGATGTTGGAGGCTCAATCCGAAGCTGTTGGACGAGAAATACGTACGCGCAAAAATTGAACAAGCCATGTGGCCCTTTTTACAGGAGCCGCTCACCCCATCAGCATGGGACGCACTAAAACGTGCAGTAAAATCAGCTGTTACCACTGCGGGACGAGAACTAGCGCGGCGCGCAAGGAAGGACATAATTGCCGTCGGTGACGCGATTGTGCTCCTCTCCAAGCCTAGGTCTGGTGGCCCGGGCGTGCCCGAAGCCATCCAGAGGCTCCGCACCAAGCTACGTACTCTCCTACGCCAGCAATGGGACCGCTTTGAAGCATCACAACGCACGGAGCAGTGGGAGCGCGAAGCCTTTTGCTCGCGCACGTTGCTCCGCAGACGCCTCGGCCAAGAGGCTACCCCTCTCACCAGTGTCATTGACCGCGCCGGCCACATCGCCGACGAGCCGTCAGCTGTGGTCGACGCATGCGCAGACTTTTATCGACGCCTCTACACCGCCGACGCAGCCAGCCAGGGGGGATTCCCCCTTCTCCCTCCGCGCGGGGAGCCGAATGTTGCCGATGGTGACGTCACGCTCGGGGAGATGCGGGCAGCGCTCGCTTCCTTTCCGCGCGGCCGTGCGCCTGGCTCGGACGGCCTCCCGCCGGAATTTTACCTTCGTTTCTGGAGCGTCATCGGAACTGCTTTCACCACACTCGTGAACGCCTGCCTACGGGCGGGAGCCCTCCCGCCGTCGATGTCTGAGGGACTTATCACCCTTCTCTGCAAGGACCAGTCAAAGCGCATGGATTTGCGGGCGTGGAGGCCTATTACTCTGCTCAACGCGGATTATAAGGCCATCGCCAAATGCTTTGCGTCGCGCCTTCAACCGGAACTACCCGTCATCCTTGGCAACAGCCAAGCTGCCTGCATGGAAGGACGTTCGACGCAGCTTCACGCGCTCACTTTGCATGACTTGATCCAGTGGGTGATCGATCGCAACCTCCCCAGTCTTGTGTTAACACTAGACCAGGAGAAAGCCTTCGATCGCCTTAGTCGTCTGTACCTATTTGATGTCATGAGTACCGCGCGCCTTTCGCACGCGTTTGTAATGAAAATTAAAACCCTGTATAGGGCACCCGAATCACGGGTGATCGTTAACGGGTTTGTGAGTGACTCTTTTCCCATCGAGCGCGGCGTAAGGCAGGGATGCCCGCTTTCGCCCGCTTTGTATGTACTATGCATCGAGCCTTTGCTTCAACGTGTTTGTTGTGACTCTCGCATCGCCCGCACGCCGCTCCCTGGTGCCCCAGTGTGTGTTCCCACGTTCGCGTACGCGGACGACGTAACTGTCGTCGTTCCGAACGAATCGTCCGTGAACCGTGTGATCGCCATCTGTGGGGAGTATTGTGCCGCAAGTGGAGCGCAGCTCAACATCGACAAGTGTGCCGTTTTACCCATCGTGGGAAACTATGATGGTGCAGTGTGTGGTGTTGGTGCAGTGAACCAAGTGAAAGTGCTCGGTTTTCTGTTCGGGCGCCATGGTCTTCTGTCCAGCACGTGGATCCGTGTTACCGACACTCTGAGTGAACGGGTGAGCCTGTACAAACAATTACAGACTTCCCTCGCCGCTCGTGCCAACATTGTGCGCAGCCTACTCTTCTCAGTAGTGACTTACATCGCAAGCCTACTGATGGTGCCGCGTCGCACGCGTGTTCGAGTGCACACGGAAATCTACCGCTTTTTCTGGGGCTTTGCTGTTGACCAGCTCCCCCGCGTTATCGTGCAACTACCTCGCGACGCAGGCGGGTGGGGCATACCCGATCTTACCGTGGTAGCCCGCGCCCTTCACCTGCGATGGACGCTGCGCGCACGCGACAGTGACAACCCCCTGACCACTACCTTAACCCGTTTTTTCCTAAGTTATAAGCTTAGGTTCTTTGACGTCCCCCTGTCGCACACCGTGCCTCGGGCTGCCGTTCCCCTGGATTTGTATGCAGACGCGGCAGACGCGATGTCCGTGATACGGACTCGCTCCCCTGGCTGTGATGTGCGCGCGCTCCGGCTCGGCGACATCGTCGCCCTGCTGGGCCCGGAACCTTTCCCCCCCCCCCCCGTGTCAATGACCTTCTCCCGGCGGTGCCGGCTTGGCGTCTATTAACGGCCCCGTTCTTGGATTCCAGCCGCGCATCGTTCATGTGGAGACTGGCGCATGGCATTGTGCGTTTCCGAGGGCAATCGCTCCTCCGAACCCCTGTGACTCCCTGTTGCCCGGTATGCGGAAGCGTAGAGACATTACAGCATGCCTACGCAGACTGTTTACTTCCGGCTGCTCTCCTTCGACGCGCCGCTGACGTGTTCCGGGTACGGGGAATCCCCTTCTCTGCTGTGCGCTTCCTCTCGCCTGTGCCTCCTCCCCGCCATGCGGAAGCGCAGTTTGTGCTTCTCATCGCGGAGATCGCCTACCAGACAAGCCGTGCGCGCGCTGCTGCCGCACGTGATGGACTCCAGCCTTGTCTTCATCGCTACATGGGGATCATCCGTCGAGAGCTGCGATTCAGCCTGCTTCGGGAACTCCGCCGACTGGGACAGCGAGACTTCTCCCGCACGTGGTGTCACAGCCCTGTGATCTTTTCTTTCTCCCCCCCTGAAATAACCATCCTGTACTAACCATGTGATCCTTTTCTGTTTTTTCAGGTAACTCCTGTGTTCCTGCAGCGCACCCGCGCTGCACCTATCACCTTCCGCACCTTAACCACTGATACACTCCTGTGACCCGGCTCTAGACTCTAAAGTGCCACCCGATCGACCCTTCGTGAAGGGGCTGCCTCCCTGAGCCGGTTGTGATGATGAGTGTCCGACTTTGTCGTCGTTGTGCCTGACCCGTCAGGGTCAGCCACGCTGACACGAATCTGAAATGGCGAGGAAAAGGTGGCAAGGGTCTCGGCAATAATCGCTCGCTCGCATCCCAGCGAGGTAGCAGCTATGGCAGGCAAGCGTCTCGGCTAAACCTGTTTCGCTCCACCGTCGTTGATCGCCTGCTCCTGCCGGAATCGACGGCCTGTGACTCATCGTTGTCTACGAAAAAACAGCCCTTTTTAGGGCTTCCTCGTGTGTGGTGGTACAGTGCTTGTGCACGGTGAAATTTGTGACATCACTGGATTACCGATACGGATTACCGGACTAATGGAAAACCGCTACGAAGCCCTCTCATCATCGAACGCCGTAGCCATGGATGACCGTCCGACAACACCCAGCAACAACGGAACACTACCAGGTACTCCATTACGCACCCCACGGAAACGGTATCGTACTGGCAGCCTTAGTAAAACACCAAGCTCACTCAGCTCACGTAGTCAGAGCAATGACAGGCAAACCGTAGTGAATAACGGGGAAGGGGATGACGGGGAAAACCCCTTTCAAACGGTCATTTACAAAAAGTCACGAAAAGCGGGGATCCCCGTCATCTTCACCCCCGTAAACCCTAATGAGACGTTCCTGCGAGCAAACCCCAACGTAGTTGCCCAGGAAATACTTCACGCGACTCAGGAGCGCATACGTGATCATCGTTTCGGCCAGCAGGGCACCCTCACTGTGATTGTCAACAATCTGACTGCAGCTAAGTCCCTGCTGGCCTTAACTTGCATCGCAAACATAGCGGTCACTTGCCGCATTCCTGACGCTTACGCTAGGAATGTCGGCAAAATCACGGGTGTTCGAGCCCCTTACTCCGACGTGCAAATGCTGGAATTTTTTCGCTCATTCGGAGCAATTGAGGTGCGCCGACAACAGGCTTATAACAAAGATAAATCTGGCAACGTAACATCACGCCCTACAAACAGCGTCATAATCACCTTCACCTCAGAAAAACCCATGCCGGACACAGTCACCCTTGGCTTTAACGAGTACCGTGTGCACGAATACTTTTCGCCAACACAGTGTTACCAGTGCCAGAAATTTGGTCATTTAGCCAGAAACTGCCGGGGTTCAGTCAAATGCAAGGCTTGCGCCGGACCACATAGCTTCAAAGATTGCACGACACGAAACGAGCGCAAACTGCGGCGGGCCGCACTACGCAAATTACGGGAGGTGCCCCCGCAGGATTGTGGCAGCAGAAATAGCGAAGAAAGGCGCTTGTGACGTGGCTCACGGAAAGGTTACAAACATAAACAAGCAACTCGTTGTGACACCTCCACCAGCTCCACAAAAACCAGCGCCGAAAGGTCCCCCTTTGCCGAAACCACAAAGGACACCAAAGCCTAGGAGGAAAGCACCTGAAGCACAACATCAGCCCCCCACAAACGTATGGTTCGCAAAGAACCCCCAGCTCGAGAACCGCTGAAGCGGCCAACGGCGCCTCCCCCCCCTCCACCGCAAATGCTCGGGGAACAGAACGCCATTCAACTTGTCATGCAAACCATACCCTTCCTTTTCACCGCCATAAGAGCACTCATTGCTGCAATTCCCAACGCGCAAAACGTTCCTGAGGTACAACACGTTATCGCCATGGAGCAACGATTTGTGGAAATACTAAACACTCAAAATCATGGCTAGTACCTCACACACAAATATACAATCACTTTATAAGGGAACAACCATCTTTCATTGGAATTGCCGTTGGATTGCCGGAAAGGCAGGTGACTTCAAACAGTTCGTATCAAAGTATCAGTTTCCTATCATCTCATTATCTGAAGCTCGCCTGCCTACATCCTTTCGATTACACAATTACATATCATATGAATCAGATAGACAAAGTATGCCAAGCAGAGCCGCTCTTTTTATACGCTCTGACATACCCCAAGTTCCACTGACCATACGGGGCGACAAATCATCGGAACTATGTGCATCTCGTGTTCGTCTTGGTACACAGGACATTACTGTCATAAGCGTTTATTTAGAACCTTGCTGTAACATTGATTTTAACGAATTTTATCAGACGATACAGTCACTCCCACCACCTTACGTCATATGTGGCGATTTTAACGCACACCACACTTCGTGGGGCTCACGCAAAACAGATAACCGCGGGAGTGACATTGTTGATTTCATTGAGACATGTCATCTTAAAATCATGAACGACGGGAAACCTACATTCCCCAGAAGCGACTCAGTCCTTGACCTCGCCATTGTAACCCATTCACTTACGCCTAACATGACGTGTGTCACTGACATAGAAACACATGGAAGCGACCATGTACCGCTACTGATAACTCTCAGCGACAACAAAAAGCGTACTGCAAAAGACAAAATAAAGAAAGTAAACTGGGGAAGATTTCGCTCCGAGATGGAAAAGAGCTTAATCTCTGACGTTGGCTACAAGGCCATAACTGAGCACATAAAAGAAAACTTATCGTCGAACACAAGCAGCTTCTCCGTACCAACACGAGTCAACAAAATAAATGGGGAATACGAGCGCCTTCGAGCGATAAGAAGGCGTGCGGAAAGAAAAGCCCGGAGAACCAGAGATCCAAATGATATACGTACAGCCAAAAAGCTCGCAAACAAAACAAGACGCCAGCTTAATCAGCTTACTCAGAACACGTGGCGAAATTTTTGCGATGGTGCCAGGAAGAGCACAGCACTCACAGATATCTTCAAACTAATCAAGCACGAAACACAGACACCAGAACAAAAACATCCTTTTGAAGCGCTGTCTGTTGCACAAAATAGGCCGGTGAAAGATATCGCCGATGAGTACTGCAAAATGATAATAATACCCCCACCAGCTGGCAACTCAGGTTTCATCCCCCCTTTCACGACTGTAGACACTAATGACCCTTTGGAAAAGGACTTTACACTACACGAAATAAAACAAGCACTAAACTCATGTCCCACAAACTCTACACCAGGACCTGATAAGATAAATTACCAGGCCATAAGGAACCTGGGAGAAAAAGCACTTCTCCGGCTGCTTGAAGCTTACAACGACATATGGAGAAGTGGTGACATTCCAAAGGAGTGGAAAGTGTCTGAAATAAAACCACTACTAAAACCAGGGAAACCACCCACCTGTTTACAATCATTTCGCCCAATTGCGCTTGCCAGCTGCTTGGGGAAGCTGCTGGACAAGATGGTTCATGCACGACTTGAGTGGCACCTGGAACACAACCAAAAGTACCCAGAAAGCATGACGGGTTTTAGAAAAAATAGAAGCACGTTGGACTCAGTGATGGACCTTGTCACAACAGTGCAACATGAAAGATCACTGGGTAACATCACAGCGGCAATCTTCCTTGATATAAAAAACGCTTTTAACATGGTCACTCACAGCGCTATCCTCTCAGCGGCCACTGCTACTGGTGTCCGGGGGCGGATGTACAATTACATCAAAAGCTACATTGAAAACAGAAGCATATACATCAACACCCCCGATGGCGCCAGCAGCCTGCACGACGTTCACAGGGGTGTGCCGCAAGGGGGCATCCTAAGCCCAACATTATTCAACATGACACTAATAACACTCCCATCACAACTTGACAAGCGTATCCGGCTCTCCGCATTTGCTGACGATGTATGCGTATGGACTGCACATACCTGCGTGTCCGTAATTTCGCGCCGACTCCAGTCGGCTATGTGTACGACAGAGCATCATCTAAAGCAGCGGGGCCTGGAAATATCGCAAGAAAAAACTGTCTTGTTACCATTTACAAGGAAACTCTTTACAAAAGACCGTGTCTTCATAGACAAGAAACCCATACAGATAGTCCCATCTCACACATTCCTGGGTGTGAAAATAGACCGTTTCCTCACATGGGGACCGGAAATTGAGAATATAAAGCGAAAAACAGCACCATATAGCAATGTCCTTCGCACACTGGCCGGACCCAAATGGGGCCCATCCGCACGGATACTGAAACAGATACACGAGGCACTGGTCGTATCCAACATACGCTACAGCCTTCCCCTACTTAAAGGGGCATCACAAAAAAATTTAACAAAGTTGGATCGTATCTATGCAGCAGGGTTACGTACCATCCTCGGAGTGCCACAGGCTACATCACTCCATGGCACAATTGAAGAACACGGAGGCCCCACTCTCTCAGCATTACAAACAGCTGAGATAATGAAACTGCACTTGCGACATAAGGCCAGACACGTTGACCACCCACTTAGCCGAATCCACACTGACCGCCCTGGCTCTCACCTGGGAAGGGCCATACAGGAGCTTCAAAAACACATTCCCAAAAACTACAAACAAGCCGCGGCTAACAACATCCCGCCATGGCTGCTCGTTAGACCACACACACAAACAACCATACCTGGTATAAAGAAAAAAGCGGATACGTCCAATCTAGTCATCAGACAGTTTGCCCTGGAACACCTGGAGGAGGTCAGCAGCCACGCTCGGGTCATTTACAGCGACGGGTCCACGGCGAAGGCGTCTTCTACGGCAGCAGTCTACATCCCTGAAAATGAGCACGAAATTAAACACCGGCTCAGTCACAAAACGTCATCCACGGCAACTGAGTTGCGTGCCATTTTCACGGCACTCGAATACATACAAACTACAGAACCAAGAAACTGGGCTGTTTTCACCGACTCTAAGCCTGCCATAATGGCCATCGCAAACCCCAAAGAAAACAACACACTGGTCAGCGACATCCTGACCACTCACACACAGTTACGCAATACAGGCCACGCCATATCCATCCATTGGATACCAGGGCACTGCGACATCCCAGGAAACGAACGAGCAGACAAAGCGGCTAAAGCAGCTCACACGCTAACAGAGATAACACCAATTCCACTGACAAAACATGACGCTGCAGTAATAGCGAGAACAGCAGCGAACGAAGTAATGCTAAAGGAAATGAGAAATACAAGCACAAGAGACAAAAGGCTCCAAACACTGGACAAACATGGGACGCACACAGGACACAAAAACATGCATAGAAAAGATGCGACTCTCCTACACAGGCTCCGCCTTGGAGTCGCATACACAAAGGCGCAAAACTTCAAACTTGGGAGAACAACCAGCCCATTGTGCACAACGTGCGGGGAACCGGAAGACGTGTCACACATTTTTTTAAACTGCCTAAAATACGACTCACAAAGACAAGACTTGCAGCAATCGCTGTCCAAACTTGATGATCACCCTCTAACACTACGCAAAATACTAGGCTCTTGGCCCACACATAAGCAAAACGTTACAGCGGCCAAGGCAGCGCTAAAGTACCTGGCCGACTGCCAACTGCACGACCTCTAATCACATTCGATATCGGACAACTGCGAATAGCAAGCAGCCACATCAAAAGCACAATCACCGACACCAAATAAAGAAACTGACATACTAATAAAGTGGAAACCAGACTCACATGGGCATACTGCAAGCATCCCTGGGCCAACTTCAATAAAGCGCTCTGCGACCACGTTTACGCGCCTCCCACCATCGTTTTTTTTTTAATTTTTTCTTTTTTGTTTGTTTTTTTTATAGAGTAGCAAGCCAGCTCAGGCTAGGCTGACATCTCTCACCTCATACAAAAAAAAAAGGAGGAGCCTAACTAGCAAGCCTTTCCAAGTGCATTCGCCTTAGGTAAGAGCCCTTTTCAGGGCTAATCAGTGCTCTTTCGCAAACAGCTCTTTTCAGAGCTAAAACTTTGTTGTGACAGCTCGTTTCTGAGCTCATACTTTTGTGTATTGAATTTTACTATTGTGCTGTGCGTGTAGCACTTTGTGTGTTATAACGTTTACTGCATTGTGCTGTGTAGTGCTTCTTTGTTCTGTGCAGTGTGTTAAAGTGCGGGAACATAGTGTCCTAGTGAAGTGAAGTGTGTGTCACTGTGTGAACTGACGCTGAGACTTGACTGAACTCCATCATCTAAACAAAGACTCTGAACTCTGACCTTGAAAGCGTTCAACATGTCTCAAGGCTCGGACTCTCTTCCTAACGATCGTCCAGTGACTCCTTTGACAACTCATGAAAACTCGGGGATAATCCCACCTACCCCTAAGAAGCGCAAGATCACCCTTGTCGACGACGATAACTCTTCTGACGTCTCGTCACGGACCTCAAGCCCCGAAAGGGAAGTCGAGATGAAAGATGATGACCCCAACCCTTTCATCACTGTTGTATACAAGAAGACCCGACAGGCCGGAATCCCTGTCGTTCTAACCCCTGTAGACCCCAATGATACATTGGTGAATGTCAACCCCAATGTCATTGCTACTGAAGTTCTGAAGGCCACCCAGGAAAGGATAAGGGGCCACCGTTTCTTCCAAGTTGGCAGCCTCGCTGTAACTGTCTCAACACTACCTGCTGCCAAGTCGCTGCTCGGCCTCACCTGCATTGGCAACACCGCCATCACCACAAGAATTCCGGATTCATATGCCAGGAATATTGGAAAAATCACGGGAGTCCGGACGCCCTACACCGACGGCAGCTAGTGGAGTACTTACGTCCATACGGCGTGATCGAGGCGCGAAGACAAACTCGTTACCGCAAGACTACTACAGAGGAGACGTTGTCAAAACCAACAGATAGCGTCATCCTCACGTTCAGAAGCGATGCTCCAATGCCTGAAGAAGTTTCACTCGGCTTCAACAGATTCAGAGTAATGGAGCACTTCACACCTACCCAATGCTTCAAGTGCCAACGCTTCGGACACCTTGCGAAGCACTGCCGTGGGCATGAGAGATGCCGAGCGTGTGCAGGACCGCACCTGTTCAAGGACTGCACCACGAGGAAAGAACTGAAGTGTGTAAACTGTAATGGCCCTCATCCTGCAAATTTTGGAGGTTGTCCCAAGAGACGAGCCGCGATCGCTGCAGTCAAGAAAGGCGCATGCGAAGACAGACCCACACGCAGTGGGCCTATCAACCCTGAGATGGTCAAGACCAAGCCTCAACGAGCCGTGTCTCAACCTGTGCCCGATCGAAGTGGAAAAACCTTCCCGCCGCTTCCAAACACAAAGCCAAAGAAAGCACAACCTGAGAAGCCTAAGACCACCTCCACTACTGCGAGCTGTGCCAGTGTCTGGGACGGTCGAATAAAGACGGCTGCACCCAAACATTCGCTCACCGACAAAAGTGCCAACACTCGTGAACAACCTGTAAAAATGCCACCAGCCAAGCCCTCCGTCACAGAAACAGCAAAACCAACTTCATTGATTCCTGAAGGAATGCAGCTGGTCATCACCATCGTGCCACTACTCCTGACGACAATCAGGGCCCTCATCGCAGCCATTCCCAACGCCCGCGATATACCCAAAGTTCAACATGTTATGGCCCTGGAGCCGCGACTTGCAAGCCTCCTCACCAGTTACAATAATGGACAGTAAGCTCCAACGATACAAGACCACAACGGTATTTCAGTGGAATTGCCGTTGGATACACAGCAAGATTCCAGACTACTCCGAATTTGTGACTCGACATCGTTTTCCTATAATGTGCATATCTGAGGGACGTTTTCCCACCTCATTCTCACTACCTGGATATATGACATACCAGTCGGCCCGAAGCAACGGACCTAGCAGAGCTGCTCTTCAAATCCAATGTTCTGTGCCCCACTGCGTTCTTCAGTTGGATAACCACGACGTTGTTGAAATGTGTGCTTCGCGTGTTCGTGTTTCTGAACTGGACTTTACCATTGTGAGTGTCTACATTGAGCCAAAGACAATTTTCAACATCACAGACATAGCTACTGCAATCAAAAAACTACCAGAGCCCTATATCATCTGTGGTGATTACAATGCTCACAATGTCATCTGGGGCTCCACATCTACGGACAAGCGAGGTGAGGACATCGAATGGCTTCTTGATGAACTGGACCTTTTTGTGGCTAACGATGGACGACCAACATTCGAAAGAGGCGACACAGTCATCGACCTCACACTCGCCTCTCGCTCCTTGGTGACACTATTGAACTGCATCACAGATATCGAGACGCACGGCAGTGACCATTTTCCAGTGCTGACATCAATACAACAAAGAACCAACACCCCAAAGAAGCACGTGGTGAGGAAGACAAACTGGGGAAGATTCTCTAAGGAAGTTGAGAACATCGACTGGACTACCCGTGACATCAGGAACTTCACCACAGAGATAAAGAACAAGCTAAATACAACTACCCAATCCTTCAAGGTGCCATCCTATGTTCCCTATGTGAACGGCGAATATGAGCGATTGAGAGCCATTCGAAGACGAGCTGAGAGAAAACCAAGAAAGACCAAGCTGCAAGCCGACGTCCGCGAAGCAAGGAAAATTCAGGCAAAAATCAAGAGGCTCTTCCAAAAACTACAGATGAACGAATGGCGAAAGCTCTGCGACAACCTCGAGAGTCGAGCATCACTTGGCAAGTTGTATGAACATATCAAGCAACAGACGACAGCCCCCAGCCAAGACCATCCCTTTACTGCATTGTCAGTGGCACAAGACAAGCCCGTACGAAACCTGGCCGATGAATACTGCAAAAGCCTAACAGAAAACAACAGCAGCGTCACGACGAACCATTTCCCAGCCCATGGTGCGCACTACCAGCACGGAAGCCTCCTGGAGGACAACTTTACCATGGAGGAACTGACTGCTGCTCTGCACTCGTGTCCAGCACACTCAGCCCCCGGACCTGATGGAATTACTTACCAAGTTCTGAAAAACCTGGGACAAAAGGCACTCACCCAACTTCTCACTTTCTACAACCAAGTTTGGAAATCTGGCGAAATACCAGAAGAATGGAAGATATCAACAATCAAGCCTCTCCTGAAACATGGAAAACAGCCCGCAACCATGGAATCATTCCGCCCCATTGCCCTTAGCAGCTGCATCGGAAAACTACTAGACAAAATGGTGACCAAGCGACTAGAGTGGTACTTGGAGAACCACAACCTCCTCCCCGAATGTATGACGGGTTTCCGCAAGCACAGGAGCACCATGGACGCCATCATTGACATGACCAGCACTGTGCAACAGGACACCCTTATAGGACTTATAGCAGCCGCAGTCTTCCTGGACATCAAAACGGCTTTTGATAATGTGTCACACGAAGCCATCTTGACAGCCATCATCGACATCGGAGTTCGCGGCCGCCTCCTGAGTTACATCACCAGCTACCTTCGGAAGAGATACATCTACATGGACACTCCTAGTGGGCCCAGCGCAAAGTATCAAGTTACAAAAGGTGTTCCCCAGGGAGGGATATTGAGCCCCCTCCTATTCAACATTGTGATGCTTGGCCTACCTGAACTTCTTCCGCGAGAGATAGGGATCTCCATGTTTGCTGATGACATATGCCTGTGGAGTTCCCACAAACGAAGACCACACCTGACTCGACGCCTGCAAGTGGGCCTGAACACAGTCGTGGACTACCTCCGCAGCCGGGGTATGGACATTTCTACTTCGAAAACTGTGTTCATGCCTTTCACCAAAAGACCATTCAAGGACTACGCAGTAACAGTGGATGATCACCCGCTCGATATTGTCACCAGCCACAAGTTCCTTGGTGTGATAGTAGACAACCAACTGTCGTGGCGCCACCAAATTGACTCAATCAAAGTGAAAGCAAGCACTCTTCTCAATGCCATGCGTTCTGCTGCGGGACTAACCTGGGGGCCACAAAAGCAAATTCTCCAAGCTGTGTATGAATCCCTCATCTTGCCCCAGATCACCTACAGCCTCCCTCTTCTGCACGAAATCAGTGACAGGAACTCGTACAAGCTGCAGTGCATTCACTCAACCAGTCTGAAGCTTGTGCTCGGCGTACCGAGTAACACTCCAATGACAGCAACCCTGGAAGAAGCTGGACAGCCAACAATCCATGCCCTACAAATGAGAGAAACAGCCAAGCTGCACCTTCGCCACGTATCAAGACACAAGGACCATCCACTAGCACAGATCGACAAGAAACGTCCCTGGTCTTCATACGGAAAAGCCGTCGCCACCCTGAAAAAAGACACCCCCTGTGGATACAGTAAACCCGAGCGTCGCACAGCACCACCTTGGCGATACGCTAAGCCACCAATAACCACGTCTATCTCCGGCTTAACCAAGAAAGAAAACACCCCGACAGAAGTGGCAAGACAACTGGCACTCGAGACAGTACACGGACTGGAGAAACACAGCCTAGCACTCTACACTGACGGCTCAGTATGCGCCGAGGGAGCCTCATCAGCAATGTACGACCCGAAGACAGCCACCACCCTTTCCCACAAGCTCAGCCACAAGACGTCATCCACTGCAGCAGAATTGCATGGGATACTGACTGCCATGCAATGCATAGAAAACCAAGACCCCAAAGCATGGGTGATCTTCACCGACTCCAAACCAGCCCTTCAGACGATCCAGTCAACAAAAGAATCACAGGCTGAAGACCTCAAGACAGAAATTCTGACCTGCTACAGCAACCTACTACAGAAGGGCCACAAACTTAACTTACAGTGGATACCAAGCCATTGCGGTATCAATGGGAATGAAAAGGCCGACGAAGCTGCAAAACAAGCCCACTCCAAGACTTCCAGAACAAGCATTCCTCTCAGTAAACCAGACATCAAAACCTCAGCCAAGAACATCACCAAAAAGGAAATCAAGAAACAAATGGAAAACCCCGAATGGCGAAACCAGCGGCTACAGCAGCTTGATGGAAACCTAAGGCATACAGGGACACAGCACATGAAAAGAAAGAACGCAGCACTGCTTCATAGACTACGACTTGGAAGAGCATTTACCAAAGCCTATAAGTTCAGGATCAACCTGGAGAAAGACCCCCTCTGCAATACCTGCAAGATACCTGAAGACGACATCCATATTCTGCTTAACTGCCCTGCCTATGACAACCCAAGAAGACGGCTCGAACAACGACTTCGACAACTGGATGACAGACCACTGACCTTGGAAAAGATACTCGGAGCATGGCCCACTCACAACCAGTGCCGCCGTGCGGCTCAGTGCTTAGTGGACTTTGTTCAAGAAGCAAACCTCACCGACCTGTAACGAACCTGCAACCCCACTAAAACTGTAGCAGGAGGGTGACTTCCTACCTCTACCACCACCTACACCATCTTCAAGAAATCAAAGAAATCCATCGACGTATGAACAGACGTCCTAAACTAGTGAAATCATGAATATGTGAGAGTGACAGTGTGCGAGTGTGTGTGCGTGTGTTTGCATGTGTGTTTTCTTTCTATTTTTTTCTCATTAACTATAAAACGAGTAGCAAGCCTTAACTACGGCTGACCACTCGTGAACCCCCTATCAAGCAAGCAAAGGAGGAGCCAAGCGTCATCGCAAGGTTCTTCGGGACAACATCCAGGGCATCACCAAGCCTGCTATCCGCCGTCTGGCTCGCCGCGGTGGCGTGAAGCGCATCTCTGGACTCATCTACGAGGAGACCCGTGGAGTGCTCAAGGTATTCCTGGAGAACGTCATCCGCGACGCTGTGACTTACACCGAGCACACGACACACGACGACTAATATTAACGATAAATAAATAAATAAAGGGGGGGAGGTAACGTTGTCACCATTCGAGCGACAGGAAAAGGGGCAAACGCGCCGTCATGCATGCAAGAAACAGGACACAAAGCAGATTCAGGGTTTTTTCTACTCGCAGTGCGCTAGCCCATCCGGAACGTCCTTTTTCCGTGGCAGGCCTGGCAGTGTTGTCTGGATGGCGGTCCGGAGGAGCCTCCATGGAGCGTCTGGACTGGGGACTGGTGGGATGGGCTGGAACAGCTGGTCCTGCGTGAAAAGTTTACATGAAAAACGGCTCCGTTGTCGGTCCCTTAGACGCTGCAGTAGCGCCCTTCCAGTTCTTGTCATGTTCAGTCTGGTGAGCTGGTTCAGCAGGTGTTGGGTGGCTCGTAGTTGAAGAGGGAGAGCGGCAGCCTCGGCGTAGACGGCGACGTTCCGCGCCCCAGGTGGGAGTCCGAGAGCCAGCTTCAGTCCGCGACGGTGGAGCAGTTCCAGGGATTCCAGCGCTGATCTGCTGGGCTTGGCGTAGGGGAGTCCGAAGAGCATCCGTGCGGCTGTGGTGGCGTTGTGGATGGTCAGGAGGGTCCTCTGGGGGCAGCCGGAGTGCCGTCCGCTGAGTCGCTTGGTCACGTTCAGGGTTGTCTTGCATCTGGTCTGGAGGTCCTTGACGAGTGGAGCCCAGGAGGAGCTGGAATCCAAGGTTACTCCGAGAAAACGGTGGACACGTACCTGTTCAAGTGGCGTGTTTTCCATCAGGATTGGTTCGGGCAGCGTACGCCAGTTTGCCGTGGAGCCAAGCAGCATGACCCTGGTCTTTTCGGCTGACGGGGTGAGTCCGAGGCCACGGATGTACTCGGTCGTAGCGTCCACGCCCTTCTGGATGGTCTTCATCACTTTCCAGGGGTCCTTGCCGTTGGTCCACAGGCAGATGTCGTCCGCGTAGATGGAGAGTTGCAGGGGAGGTGTTGTTGCTGGTAGGGCCTTTGGGAGTCCAGCCATGACGAGGTTGAAGAGCAGGGGGCTCAGGATACTGCCTTGGGGTAGACCGAGGTTCTGAGGACGTGGGGAGCTCAGCGTCGATCCCAGTCGGACCCTGAAAGAGCGGTTGGAAAGTAGAGCGTGAATGAAAGCGGCTGCCTTGCCTTCGATTCCAGGGCCGACGAGGGAGTCCATGACGGTGTTGATGGGGACGCTGTCGAAGGCGGCCTTGATGTCGAAGAACACCACTGCCGTTCTGCACTTGCGTTGGGCGGCGTCATCCACGTCCGAGACCAGGTCCAGCACAGAGTCCTGGCAGCAAAGGTTGCGTCGAAAACCTGTCATGCAGAGGGGAAAAAAGGACTTGGAATTAAGTAGCCATGTGATGCGGCGGTGTAGCAACCGCTCTGTCAACTTAGCCAGGCATGATGTGAGCGATATCGGCCGATAGGAGCTCAGTTCGCCCGGGGGCTTCCCTTGCTTCAATATCGGCACGATGACGCTCTCTTTCCAGGATGGTGGTGGCAATGCCTGGTCCCAGCACTGGTTGATGGAATCCAGGAGCCGTGAAGTTGTCTTGTCCGGTATGTTCCGCAGGCACTGGTAGGTGAGTCCGTCCATCCCAGGGGCTGACTTGGCTTTCAGGTGGTCCAGGGCGAAGCGCAGTTCTCCGGCCGTGAAGGGGTGGTCCATGTCCGTGGGGGATGCCGGAGGCGCCGCCGTGGAAGGGACGTCCCTCCCTGCGCCGAACAGGTCGGCGAAGTCCTCTGCCAGCTCCTCAAGGGAGACCCCTTTGGCTAGAGCCATGGAGCTGAAGGGGTTCGCCTTCCTCCTCCCCTCCAGGGCGTTGACGACAGACCAGAGTTTCCGGGCCGATGTGCTGCTGGTCAGGGAGGCTGAGAACCGCTTCCATTGGGAGCGCTGCAGCGTGACCGCATATCTGCGCAGGGCGGCGGAAACTCGTCGGTATGCCGTCAGACGCCCTGGGGAGTGGTTCCGACGCAGGGCCCTCTGTGCGCGGCGCCTCGCAGCACACAGACGGAGGTACTTCAGGTCAGGTTTCGGTCCGGTTGCTGGCGCTGTCCCGGACTTGGTTGCGGCGGCCAGGGCTGTCTTGATGTCCTCGGAGATGTCCTGGGAGGCAGGGGTTCCATCCAGGCAGGCTCGGAAGGAGTCCCACACGACGATGGTGGTCCGTCGTTTCGGGGCCCGATGCTTGTAGGCCAGGGTCACGTCGATCGGGAAGTGGTCGCTGCCCCAGCTGTCCATTCCGACTTCTCAGTGCGCAGGGACGTCCGGGGTGTGCAGGGTGACGTCGATAGCGCTGGATACTGGTGGCCTGTAAAAGGTTACCTCACCTGTGTTGGCGACGAGCAGGCTGCAGTCCTCCAGGGACTGCACTAGGCGTCGGCCGCGGCGGTCAGCGTCGCAGGAACCCCAGAGCGGATGGTGCGCGTTGAGGTCCCCACAGAGAAGCAGAGGGCCTGGCAGGGAGGACTGCACTTGCTGCAGGAAGTCGTCAGGTATCTGGTCCACCGTAACCGTTGAGCTGGGACGGATGTAAACAGAGGCGACATTGAGTGAGTCCTTTCCAAAACTTACCTTTACAGCTGTAACTTCAACCGCGGCTGACGACAGCTGGTCGGTGGGCAGCTGGGTTTGTGCCAGGTGCCTTGCGACGAAGACTGCCGTGCAGCCGTGGCCGAAGTGTGGTATGCTGGGAGAGGTGTACATGGTGAAGCCTGGTAGCCCCATCGTGTCCGGGATGTTGCATTCCTGGAGGCAGATGGCGCTGTAGGTGGTCTTGGTGAGGCGTTGCTTGAGCTCGGCCAACCTGGGTCGTAGTCCGGCGCAGTTCCATTGCAGGACGCGTGGGAAGGCAGGTGCGGTGGGTTGTTGACTTCGGTGGGGCTTACTGTCCATAACTGAAAGTAGAAAGCAGACTGGCAAGCATTGGTTCCATTACCTTGAAGGCCTGGACTTCTGGGATGTTGCTGGCAGCTGGGATGGCAGCCAGCATGGCACGGAAGGCTGTGATGAGCAGGGGGACCAACATCATCACCAGCTGGGTGCCCTGGGGAGGTGCAGGTTCCGGCTTGGCAGCAGTTACCTGTGCAGCAGGCTTGGGAGGGGCCGGCGTCGTCCTCTGGGGTCTGTTGGCGGCAGGCGGCGGCAGTCTCTGGGTCGGGGCAGGGTCCCTGGGCAGATCCCAAACACGGGGGTAGCATTAGTGTCAGGGTTCTTACCTGAGGCCGGTTTGGCTGGTGCAGGCTTCTTGGCAGAGGCCGCTGGCTTCGGCAGTGCTGGGAAGGCGTCGGCGCTGCGGACGGGTGCTGGGCGTGTTGGCTTCAGGACGGCAGGGTTGATGCGGCCGCTCCGGGACGGGCGGACCTCGCAGGCTTCCGTCTTCACTGCAGCGATGGCGGCCTTGCTCCTGGGGCATCCTCCGAAGCTGGCTGGATGGGGACCTCCGCAGTTGGCGCACCGTTGCTCCTTCCGCGTCGTGCAGTCCTTGAAGGCGTGGTTCCCGGCGCAGGCACGGCAGCGCTCCGACCGACGGCAGTACTTGGCGACGTGTCCGAAGCCCTGGCAACGATAACACTGGGTGGGTGAGAAATACTCACTTACCTTGAACTTGTTGAAGCCCAGCGGCACTTCCTCGGGCATCGCGACGTCGCTCTTGAAGGTGACGACGACGCTGCTCGTTGCCTGGGTCCTGGTTGTGCCGTCCGGGCTCGGGCGGTAGCGTACCTGGCGGCGGGCGTCGATGGCTCCGAATGGGCGCAGGTATTCCAGCAGCTGGGCGTCCGTGTAGCTGGAGTTGACGCCGACGACTCCGGGATCCGGGTGGTGACGGCGGTGGTTCCGAGGCACGTGACGCCGAGCAGGGCCTTGGCAGCTTGCAGCGATGCGACGGTCACGGTTAGGCTTCCGTTCCGCGAGAAACGGTGATTCCTCACTCGTTCCTGCGTGGATTTGAGTACCTGCGCAGCAATCAAATTCGGGTCAGTGTTGAGAAGACTTACCTCGGGTTCGACGGGTGTGAAGACCACTGGGATGCCGGCCTTTCTTGACTTCTTGTAGACGACGGTGACGAAGCCGTCGTCGTCGTTGCCGTCTTCTTGCACGTGGCTGGCAGCGCTCGTGCTACGGGACCTGGAAGGAAGTGAGACATCATCAGAGAATTCTTGCCTTGGGCGTTTCACTGGCGTGGACAGGAGGCTCCTCGCTGCCACGTGGTCCCGCGACGGGGTCGCAGGCGGTAGCAGCATGGCGGGGTCCTGCTCGAGGCTCATTCCTGGAAAAGAAAAAATAGAAAAAAGGTTAACGAACGAGGCACTAGCCCTGAAAAGGGCTGTTAAGGCTGGGAGGCGCTAACACGAAGTTAGGAGGATCCCAAAAGCACGTCCTCACTCGACAAGAGCCGAGAGCGAACTACTAGAGAGCCGAAGCCACGAGGAGGAGGAGGAGTGTCGTTGGGAGGAACCCGAGAGGTCTGCCTGCCTGATTAGGCGGCATGTTTCTCGGGAAGGGAAAGATGGTGGAGAGGAGGAAAGGGTGAAGTGGAAGACCGAGCGGAATCCGCTCGGGCGGAGGATAGCTGCGTCCATGGGCCGACTTCAGGGGAACTGTGCCGGCATACGCCTATTACACATCTGAGGGAAACCCAGGAAAAACCCCAGACGGCACAGCCGGCCCGCGGATTCGAACCGCGGACCTCCCAGTCTCCAAGCGCACGCGTTACCGCTGCGCCACCAGAGCTGGTAGCCGAAGCCACTAAGCAATGCTGGCGAGCATTTTGCGGCGCCGGCCGGCATTCGGGAGACGCGCGGTCACGTGGCGGAGAAAGCGCACCAATGGCGGGCCGCTCACGGCGCGACTGAGCCCGGCGGGAAGCAGCGAATGGCGTTCCCGCGTACAGTTCCCCGAAAAGCAAGGCTTGCAGCGAACGACGGGCGGTTCGAGAAGGGAAACGGGCATTCCTCTCCGAGTACGTTGCTGGAAGCACTGCCATCATGCCACCCCAACCTTCGGGCAAAGCGGTCAAGAAGCAATAAATTTTTGTTGTGCTCCCGTGTGGAAGTCGCGCTACCCTTGTGGTGTGCGCGAAGCGAGTGGTGATATCGCGTCATCCTCGTCGAGGGAACGCCGTTTTAGCGGTAGGAACGACAGTAGTTCCAAATAGCTAAGTAACCTTAAGGATCATAACCATTTTAAATAAATCCCAGGATAAAGAAATAGATTAAACCGTAAATACAGTAAGTCGCCTCTCACAGACACGCCGCTTTGGGTGCTTCCCAACGGCACGCCAGGCAGCGCGAGCGCTGATTGGTTAACACAAAGTAGTCTTGTAGCCGTTCTGTCTGCCTTATGGCAATGTAAATATATATATTTTTTTAATCTCCTTGTAGCGTGTGTTATTCCCCCCTTTGTAACCTTCGTTTCTATTAGTTAACCACCACTTGTATCGTTTCATTTGTTTATTAATGGCCACTCAGGCCAGCGAGGTGGACAGGCCGCTGTCCTTTCTGGTGGTAGCGCCACCCGGGCACTACCTTATGCATGTAGCGAAGGCGGCTAAGGAAGTTGTCGGCAAGGGATTACAGGCGGTGGAGGCCGCAAAACCTGGCGAATATATTGTCACGGCCAGATCTTTTGAGGACGCCAACAAGTTAAAGGATGTAGGTCACATCCGCTTGTCAGGGGAAGAATGTCCTCTCAAGAACCTGGGGAACGGTACTAAAATTGTGACGGTACATCGGTACCCAGCCGAGTTCGACGACAGCCAGTTAAGGGTCTTACTGGCCCAATATGGAAAGGTTCTAGACGTTAAGAGAGAGGTGATTCGGGGGATGTCAGACGTGGAAACGGGAGTGAGGAAGGTCATTCTAGAAATGACATCTCCTCTCCCAAATTTCATGTGGGTAAGCGGGGTACGAGTACAGATAAATTACCCCGGCATGACACGTCAGTGCATGCGTTGTGGCGCGAAGGACCACCTGGTGAGAGACTGCCGCACCGAGAGGTGCAGAGCGTGTGGGCGACTCGGTCACACGGCGAGTGATGAGGTGTGCCCACGAAAAGAAGGCAGGCAACAGGAGGACAGGCGTAGAGGCTGGGAAAAAAACACCAGTCTGAGGTGGGGGGGAGATGAGTGGCCCCCACTAGAAGGCACTATGGGAAATGTGCAGAGGGAGGCTGAGGAGGTAGCAAGTCGGGAAGTAAACCCGGCTGAGAAGGCAGAAGAACGGGAGGAGAACGAAGCGGTAGAAGAGGTCTCACGTGAGACAGTGGAAGGAGATAGCGTCGAAGTAGATGTGGCTTCCCAGGAGGCCGTTGAAGGCACAACAGGTGCAAAGGATGTGGTCTCGGAAGAGACAGAGGCAAGCAATGAGTGTGCAGTGGAGGAGGAAGGGTCGGCAGATATTGTTGTGAGGAACGAGGGTGAAACGGAAGTGGCTGTAGTAGCCGAAGAGAACGCAGAGGAGGAGACAGGGAGTGAGGAGTCGTCAGAAACAACGACGACTGATGCATGGACTGAGGAAAGCTCTAGTCCCTCTAGTGAGGCAACGGAGGGGGATGAGGCAAGCCCAATAAAGGGAATAGCTAGCGCGCCTTCCACCCCGAAGGCAAAGCGCAATAGGCCTGAAACAAGGTCGCGGTCAGTGAGAAGGAAGTAAACAGCAACAGCTGTAAACTTGAGTACAATTGAGTTAAAGTCAGTTTTTTCTCTGTCCTTCACATACCACAATGCTTAAAATTCTAACACTAAATATAAGGGGTTTTAGAAATCCAGCAACACAAGCTGAAGTGATCGCTATGGCAAGGGATCAGGGGGTGTCAGTACTTTTGTTGCAAGAGGCCCACCTGACCAAGCGATCAGAAGTCTTGAGGCTAGAAGAGGATTTTCAAATAAAATCGTACTGGAGCTTTGGCGCGTCAAACAGCCGCGGGGTAGGAATTCTCTTACTGCAAGTTAACTTAGGACGCGTAAGGGCTATTGATCGCGATACAGACGGCAGGCTGGTATTGATAGACTTGGAACTCCCAAATAGCCGCGTGATTAGAATTATTAGTGTCTATGGGCCCAATAAACCACAGGAAGCAGTACAATTCTATAAAGGCATGTCGATCTTCTTAACCAATGCTTACGCAATAGTAATGGGAGGGGACTTCAATTGTGTCCTGAACAAAGACAGGGACACAACAAGCAGGAAGCACAACAACATGAAGGGCGCGGCAGAACTGACTACAATAGTAAACTCATGTGGTATGGAGGATGTGTGGCAGGGGATCAGGCCTGGGGACCCGGGTTTCACATGGGTACAGCGGGGCTCTGGGAACAGGCTGGACCGCATCTACATGACGCGTGATTTGAATAGCATGGTGACGCAAGTCGAACTGGTGGACACGGTTGGTTTGACAGACCATTATGCTGTTCTGGCAAACCTCAAATTGCCAGAAAGCCAGAGACAAACTGCCCGACCATGGAAAATGAATGTGGCGCTGTTGGGTGATTCGGCCATAAATGCTGAGATGAGGGACATCCTACGCGCGGCGGTCGCAATCTGTGATGGCACGATTGAATGGTGGGAACGGTTGAAACGGAAAATAAGGGATACCATGCGGGCCAAAGGGCGTGAAAAGGCTATGGATCGGCGAAGGAGTGTGGCGACAATCCAAAGGAAAATCAGAAACTTCCAGCGGGGGCCGGACTCACAGGAGTCTCGGCAAGCGGTTGGGGCAGAAATGGAGAAACTTGCTGTTCTAAGGGAGGTGCAACTTGAAGCACTAAAAACAAAAGTAGCGGCAAAACGCTTTGAAAGGGAAGCGTGGTGTACGAACCAACTTGTACGAAAGTACATGGAAAGGAAAATGCCCGAAATAACAACCCTCCGCTGCGACGACGGTACCCTCCTGGAACAATCTGAGGAGGTGAAAGAGGCGTTTTACAGGTACTATGCTAACCTGTACAGCCAAGATACACATCATAGAGAAAACCACCCCGGTTTTGAAAGCCTGAACAGCCTGGAAGGCTTTCTGAACTTGAATTTTGCAGGGCTTGCTCTCAGAGCAATGCGAAAAGGCAAAGCGCCTGGCCCGGATGGCATCCCCTCGGAATTTTATTTGAAATACTGGGACTTACTGGGACCATCTTTGGTCAGGGTTTTAAACGGGGCATTGGGGGGTGGGTGGCTGCCGGGCTCCTTTCTTCGCGGCCATGTCGTTTTGCTATGCAAGGATGACGGGCGTCGGGAGGAGATGGGGGCGTGGCGGCCAATCACCCTACTCAATGTGGACTACAAAATACTGACTAAGGCAATTGCGATGCGCTTGGCGCCGGGGATGTCCTCACTCGTGTCGGCCGCACAGGCGGCTTCGGTACCGGGCCGGAACATCCAACAGCATCTGTGGGCAATAAGGGATGCCCTGGGGTGGTCCGCAGACAGAGGAGTCAAGGGAATAATGGCATCCTTTGACCAAAAAAAGGCTTTCGACCAGCTGTCCCACCAGTTCCTGTTTGGCGCAATGCGCGAAGCTGGGGTCGACACTGCTTTAGTCAAGGCGGTCCGAGTGCTGTACAGGGGAGCCACAAGCTCTGTTATCGTGAATGGTTCGCCCACAAGGCCGTTTAGGATCGACAGGGGGGTGAGACAGGGCTGTCCCCTGTCACCATACCTGTATGCCATTGCGTTTGACAAGTTGCTGAGGGCAATCCAGATAACATCTGTAGTAGAGCCTTTCCCTTTACCACGGGTCGGGGCAGAAAAAGCAGTTTTTGCGTACGCAGACGACCTAACGGTCATAGTACCAAATGAGGCATCGGTACAGGCAGTGTTAAAGGGACTCTGACCAGAAACTGTGGGAGCTCTTTCGTACTTGTAGTCGATAAAGCACCCAACAAGGACTCTCCATGCGAAAATTCACGCATTAAAACCCCACGGTTTCTCTAAACTCGAATTTTAAACATTCGACTTCATCCGAGTGCAGCACGCCTAGCGTCAAACCAAGAAAACATACGTTTATATAGAATATCCACCCCGGCCCACCATCAAGATGACGTCAACACGGGGGCCACTCGCAACACCCACAATTGGCTCAAACGCGTCACGTGGTCACGCAATATCTGTCAATTTCCTTCGTGAAATGGCATTTCTACGTTAATATGTTTTTGTTACAGAGCCTCAAGAAGAAAAATATACCCTGCATTTATCACCTGCAACAGTTTCTACGATTTTCTTTTCAATCTGTACACGGCGTTCGATATATGCTTCCGTATCCGGTCAGCTGTAATGGATGCCGTATGCCGAGCTTGCTAACTGCGAACTTGTGTGACTCCCGGTTCATCCTCTTTGTTCGGGTCATTGGGTTGGTGTTGGAGTTGGTCACCATATTCTGAACGTTTCACCTATCATTGCGGTGTACTGTTCTTGATCTGCTGCGAAGCGACGAACCGCAACGGCAGTCACTCGCCTCAGCGAACTTCTGTCTGCTGCATCTCAAAGGAGCATGGGGACCTGATGATACCTTCAACTAAAAAAACCAAATGTGCTCTCGTGTGGTCCTGACGGAAAAGTAGTATCAACAAGGTTAGCACATTTATTTTTCAGTTCCAAGTCTACGTACTGAAAACCATGCAGGTGCAGTCGATCATTCTCGTAGCTGTTGTGTAACGCGTATGCTTTCTTACATATCCCACAGAACCCTCCACTTTTTCGACGAAGTTATGGTTATGAGATCCTTCTGATGGCTTCTTACTAGGCTATGCCGCTCCGAAGCATTGAGATGACGAAGCGTCGTGGTAGCTGCACCTCTGCCTTCGAAAGATGAATCAGTCATTCCACACTGTGCTTACTGGCTTTGTATAGAGTCTGGCAAATCCGACAGACTTGGACTGCCTTTTTCAAGAAAGTTTGAAATGTAAGTATGTGTATATTGGTTTCACATATCCACCACATATTGAGCGTGTGTATGATTGTACTTTATATGCAACAGCGTATCAGCGTACATTATTATTCAACACGTAGTGTGGCAAACTCGACATCAGTCACACAAAGCCAACAATTGCCTTTTCTTCAATTGCTTATTTTTATCATATCATGTTTTTGTCTATATCTCAATTTACCAACCAACAAAGTATATTATTTTAGTATAATCATCTGATATTTAACAAGTCACAGTTTTACCGTGGTTTTGGCACACTATAGCCCGAGTTGCTTATGCGTCATTAAATTGAATCATCGTCATCTTCAACTGCCATTATTCAATTGAAGTGCCAGGTGGATATAATGATATGGCAAGATATTTTTTTTGCTGTCATCCTGGAATTGCTAATTTCAGAAGAGTAGTCACCGTGAAGTTTGTTTTCGTTTTCAGAAACATTAAGAGGACTTAAACCAAACACTTTTTCTTTCAGAGCATCCCTTATGCACCTGCATTTCAATTCCAATCTGTATTACAAGAATGACAGACCACTCAACAGAGATGAAAATCTGAAAGTGAAAGAGCTGGAATGAAGATACGTTAATCTGTGTCAAAGGTTATTAGTATGTGTGCGAGTCGAGGACATAGGTCACAAGCTTATTCCTGTCTCCAGAAGAGGTGACAACTATGCTCCTTCTATCTATTAACCAGCTCCACTTTTTAGGGTTCCCTGTAAACTAATGGAGCACATCATGTACTACCACGTTGTCAACCAAGTTGACTCTGTCAATTTCTTTTTTAAATTCCAGCATGGCTTTAGAAAAGGGTATTCAGGCAAAACTAACGTAGTGGAATTCGTTCACAGCATTTCAAACTGTCTTGATTTCTGGGTCCATGTAGATGTAGTATTCTTTTTATTTTGTAAGGGCTTTTGACACTGTGCTCTACGCTCGCGTGTTGGCCAAAGTAGCCTAATTAAAATTTGATCCTGCTACCTGGATATGCAGTTTCTCAACTGACCGTAACTGTGGCGACAACTCGTGAGGAGAACCTATCATATCGCCACCATGCAGCATTTGTTATATTACAATCGCTTCACATTTTAATCTAGTCAAAAGCAAGGCCTTTTGGTGATCGGTCTTGTATAATTACGTGCCCCTCCGTTATGTAACACCACACTGGGTTCTTCAACCTATGGGAGAGAAATAAATATATTGCCAAGTAAATTGTCTACAAGGCTCGTTATTCCATTTCGCCACACTACCACAAGCAATTGTTAGAGTAGTGGCCCAGGGTATGAAGCTCGCCACTAATCATCATTCAAACAAAGTTCATAACGTAAAATGCTTTACTCAGAACACTGGCTTAACACAACAATTAAGAATAAAGAGAGTAAACGTTTCATTGCCTATCCAGGTGGCATCATCCCTCCAACAGAGAACAATCAAAAACAACATCAAAGGAGTCAAATCGGTGGTCCGCATTCCTTTCATCCAATGTATTTCATACGCTATTTGGAGGGCACTGTGCCCATCAGGCATTTTGACTGTGCATATCAAGTTGAGTGCATAGAATCTGATACAACCTACATTGGCGAGATAGACAAAAGACGTGGGACAAGACTAAAAGAGCCAGGGCTACTAATGCTTAGCTTAACTAAACAGGACCGAATCAGTCTACCACTGCTGTCCTAAGGGACGTATATTTTGATGGTGCAGTAACCTTTGCTCATGACTAGCGATGGGACCCTAGAAAGTTCTTAGAATCCTGCTTTATCAGGCGTGATGCTTCAGCCTGTAATACATACCGTGGCCCCCTATCGGATGTGTAAGATTCCCTCTTAGATAGGCTGATGTGCTCATCTTTGGCCTCTGTTGTAGTGATGATGCCACCCGGATAGGCGACAAAACGTTTACGCTCTGTTTTTATTCATTGTGTTGAGCGGTGTTTGCAGTAAAGGACGCTACATTATGAGCTTCTGGAATATATTTTCAAATAAAGTTGTTGTTTTACAAAGCTCAATACATTGCAGAAATCATTCTTGTTGCCTATTGTTTTGGGGGTGCCATTCTTGCAGTCACATGAAGCACTGAAGGGCCAATTTAAAAAGTAAAGGCAGTCTGATTTATGTTCTTGCCGACATGGCACAGCGTATGTACGAGGTAGCTCCATTTCAGAAGCCTGAGGACACTCAAAGCAATTAGTGTGCTAGCATCAGATATGGTGCACGGCATTACATATTTGCTTTTGCTAGAGCAAATAGGAAGGGTGGATAGAAAGGCAGTTACAACCTGTTTCCACAAAAGACACTCAGATTCATTAGCAATTTCTCCCAAGAGAGCCAAGGCTTTTTCTAGATTACTAGAACATGGGTACCTGGTTATAAATAACAAGAATTCATCTACCAGAAATCAGTGTTTCACACACCCTGCTTTCCATCAACACTATTAAAAGGTGTGACCCCCAAACCTGCACAAAATTCCTGGAAAGTCTTTACTGGACACTGTTGCTGTCCCTCTCACCAGGTGCTCTCTATGAACCCGATTCACAGTTCTGGATGCACTGCCTGAGCTAACTTCAGCATGCTTTCCCAACACGAATGGTAACTGCTATGAGGAGTGTTGTACTTACTGAAAGCAACATGAAATGCTGTACCTTGACAGGTAACGTTGATATCCTTCTTAAGACCGTAGAGAGATGTTCCTTGCTCCCTTTCTTCCAAATCTTACTATCAGACGCAAGCCCACTTGCCACCAAGCCAATGAGATGTGCCTCACAGTCAGTGCAATCAAGGGAATCTATCACTGAGGCTCAGAAAAGCTGTTTTCCATCGGGATCTGATCCAGCACTGAGCCGTGAGCAGCCCGGTGAAAGTACCAGGGTTTCTTCGAATTTTACATGTGCCAGCATTTGTTTTCCTCCCCTCCTTCTTTTTATGTAGTAACTGATTACTTTAGCCTTGTACTGCTTTGGAGATTGAAGATGCGGAGATGATATAAGAGGTGGAACTAGGTTTATGCAAAATGAGGCAAAGTGTGACTATGTACAAATCTTCTGAGAATGTTTATGTATCATTCACACAAAGAGTGGATACGTGTTACATCTTTTTCCGGTTTTGATATTTATTTATTTATGAATATATCTCAAAGGCCATTGCAGGCATTACATGAGGGGGGACATCAACATGGGTCACTTAACAAATACGGAAGTTACAAGGAACATACATATTTGGAAGACAAGACTCTATTTTTTGTTCGTTCATCAGTCTTGCTCAAGAAATTGTTCACTGTAGCAATGGTACACAATGTCACGAAAGGAGTGCTCATCTATCATTCCGCAAGACTCATTAAAAAGGACTAGTGTTGTGTTTCAACACAACATGTTGAACTCATGAACCATGCATCATCCTGAGAGCTATAGATCATCCTAAATACAGATGCTGAATTATTTTAAATGTGATAGACGAGCTGTGCAAAGAGGTACCCCCAGTTAGGATCTTGGGTACTTGAAGCCTGTGGCATTTTCTGTGGGAAAGGCTTGCCAGACCCTCTTCACTGCACAGGCTGGGATGACCATGATCTTGTTTTTTCCAAGCTTGTGCCATACTCACCTTGCAAACTGGCGATACGCAGTGTATCTGCATCGTCTACACAGATTTACATAAAATATAGTTTAGGCAAATAGGTAACCGGTTACAGTACAGTGTGTGTGCATTGTCATTTCTACATGTATCTGAGAGTAACTGCAGTTTACCTGCCCACACCTTGTACATTACTACACATGCTGTGTTCTTTTAGAACCCAAAATTGTTTTACTTTTCACTGAATCGACAATCAAGAACACTCAATATCGCTAAAAACCTACGCTAAAACCTTATGCACAGGGCAATACATAAAAACGTGACTCAGGACACAGCACACTGACAATTACAAAATTGCCTATATTGGTTTTCTCCAGTTCAGAGTCGTGTACTGTATAGCCTTTTTATGTGCTGCGCCCTGTACTGGAGTTTTTAACGACTCTATTGCAGGACCAAACCAGTTTTGGGCGCCCAAATTTTAACATCGTTCGACAAGGACACATGTGACTTACTTGTGAATACAGTCGCTCATAGGTTCGCGTGCCCACGGAGTTCAATATGCGACCTTCAGCACAGTCATATTGAAGAATAGAAGTTGGAAATCTTTGTGGGTTGTAATGCACTCATACTGCAGTCATTCGGCAGTGTTTTCGAGCTCCTTGCAGCACAAGCATTCGATCTCCTTCGGCATTATGACACACCAGCCACACCGGCACCATGAACAGCAAGTGCGCATTAGATATCAGAACACGAAATTTCTGCGAATGTTTACATGTTCGATCACAGTGTGCGTTAAAACGCTCATCGCTTACCTGAAGACAGGCGACTCATGCTGTTTGCTTCATCTGTAACTGATGTTCGTAAAGCTCCAACTTCGTCTCGCATTCGCGGCATCGGCGACGTTTCGAAAGCCTACCGAGCTGTTCAGCACGCAGAATTTTCTTCTCGATGTCTCGATCGCAGAAAGGTCAGAAAGAAGTTCCGGGCTCGAAGTCTCCGCATTTCTGCCTTCGACGTCCATATTGAAGATCGCTTTCCGGACGGATGCCGGCGCTCTCACAAACTCACTAACAACAGAACTTCCGGTCCGGGCGCCCAATGAAACGTGGCCCTCGTGACTTCGTCACGCACACGGAAATTGGCGGATGTCCACTGCAAAGAGGCTAGATTTCGGCCCCGATTGCGCGAGTTGAGGGGGAAAAGCGAAGCCGGTTTTCAGCTCCCTGTTTGGCAAACTTTGCCTCCGCGCACAGCCAAAATATTTCGCGTGTGGCTTGGAGGCATATTAAACCTTCGTAATAGATGCAAACGAAATATTTGTCGAACTTCTGGTCAGAGTCCCTTTAAGAGAAATGGAAAAATATGGTGCCGAAAGCGGGGCACAGTTAAATAAAGACAAGAGTGCAATCATGTACCTGGGAGGCATGAATCCCAAAAAAGCCATGGGAATCCCTGTAGTAACAAAAATGAAAGTTCTGGGAGTAGAATTTGGACCGAAAGGGGTACTGAATGGAAACTGGCTTAAGGTGTTAGGAAAAGTTAAGGAAAAAATAGAAAGTTTAGAACAAAACTATATGCCGTTATCAGCAAGAGTACAAGCTGCAAAGACTTTGTTATACAGCCAGATCTGGTTTTTAGGAACAGTTAGCCCACCAAGCAAGCAACTAGCTCTGTCAATGGAAAAGACTATATTCTGTTATTTATGGGAAGGAAAGCATCCCTGGGTGGCTAGGAAAGACATGAAGATGCCACGAACGAAAGGGGGCTGGGACGTACCGGACATTGTTGACAAATGCACATCCCTTTTCACACACCGTTTGTTAGCCATAATAAACCAAGGGGGAATTGCGGCCAAGCTGGCCCTCTTCTGGATGGGGCACACCTCACGCTTCCTAGTGGCAGAGAGATGCTCGCTAACGGGACCACTGTCCGCAATTCTACCTATACCATATAGGTTGGTGAAGGATTTTTTACTTGTAATGAGAAACCGGAACCCCCCTATAGACCCGGTAGGACTGAGAGCAGCAGAACTCTATGAAGTAAAAAGAGGGATCATGCAGGGTGAAAGAGAGCAGCCCCAGAACGCATCACAATATGGACCAGAAGACTGGAAAAGGGTAACGCCGTTCTGGCTTGATGCCAGACGGAGGTCTTTTGTGTGGAGAGTAGCCAGAAGGGCCATTCCAGTTAAAGTTTTACTATATAGAATGGGAATAACTAGCGATAACAAATGTTCCGTATGTGGGGATTGGGAGTCAGTAGAGCACGCGCTAATAGATTGTAAATTGCCTAGATTCTTATGGGATAAATTTAAGGTTAGGTTTAGGATACCTGTGATTACTTTAAATATTGCGACAGGCTTAGCTGCACCACCAGTAGCGAAACGGGAGAAGTCCCTTTTCTCTCTGGTGGCAGCAGAAGTGCTGTATCAAATTTGGCATCACCGATGCCGCAGTGCTTTTGGGCAAAGTAACATTGGTTTCGAGTCTTACTCTAGAAAGGTGGCTTTCTGCGTCCGGCTTTGGCTACAGCGAGAGAAGAGGAGATTGCAAGGTGAGCGCTTTCGAGCACTATGGCCATCGCACCTCATCTACACCGGCAATGAGAAAGTATATTTTCACCTGTAGAATGGCTTGTAGGACTAGATACATTAAGTGTAGCATGTCAAGGCTGCTGAAGCAATTTGCAGTACACCATGAGATAGGTGCATTGCGTGCTGAGCAAGCCGAGAGCAAAGCACGACTTGCAAAAGAAGTGCTGTTGTTTTCTGTGAAAACATAAAAGGTCCCAAAGGAGGACCTGGTCTGGAAAGTTGGGTTAGCAATCAGCTGACCGTTTAAGAAGGAATGTGCAGGCATATAAGCATGCACATTCTCACAGAAAACAATACAAAGAAGGCCGGCAAGGCGCAGAAGAACGTCCGTGCCACGGACAAGAAGAAGAAGAAGCGCAGGAGGAAGGAGAGCTTCAGCATCTACATCTACAAAGTCCTGAAGCAGGTATATCCCGACACGGGCGTTTCCAGCAAGGCCATGTCCATCATGAACAGCTTCGTGAACGACATCTTCGAGCGCATCGCTGCCGAGTCCTCGCGCCTGGCGCACTACAACAAGCGGTCGACCATCACCAGTAGGGAGATACAGAGATCACAGATAGGGAGATTGCAGGAGGAGAGGAGGCGGCGCCATAGTAGGTCACGGCGTTTTGGGCTCCGTGAATTTACGAAGTTTGGCGTTTCCCTCTGCTCGTGAGCTCGCTTTCGTTTTGATGTGGTCAACCATAAAGGTGTCAGGAATGTGAGGTGAGTGAATTTTGTTCAGTTAGCGTTAGAATTAGTGCAGAATTTTGAGTTTTTCTTGGGTGTTAGGCCTAGCTACAAAGTAAACAAGAGGCAGCTCGGCCGCCGCCGAAAAAGGGTCCCGTCCCGCTGCGGGTTCGATGCCTAGCAAGGCAAACCTTTTTTTTCTTTTTTTTTATTAAAAATTAATACCTTTTAACTAATACTTTTCGTAATGTGTCGTTTGTTGTTTTTTGTTAGTTTCGGCCTTTTTCTTTTTCCCCTTTAGTTTAACAAAATGAACCAAGTTAGAGCTGTACGCCCGTGTATTTTTACGTTAAGTGTTCCACGTGGTGTTTTGTTTGAGGATGTAGCCAAAGGCCTCGTGTTAAAGAGGCACCAAGATGACTATAAAAGAGTTGTAAACTTTGGTTTTGGTCGCTACGAAATCGAGACACAAACGGAACACATCGCGCACCAACTCGCGACCGAACCAACCATAGCGATAAAAGGTGCAGAATACCACCTCAACTATCTGGGATACCGTACAACGCGAGTGTCGGTCTTCTACTACCCAGCTGGGGTTGACCCCTGTCACCTTGAGCGAACCATACAATGTTATGGGAAAGTGACAAAAATTGAGGAAGCCAAATACAAAAAACACTATGGCTGGGGAAGCGGCGTCTACCAGATCTTTATTGAGATGGAACGCCCTATTCCAAACTTCTTCAAAGTGGATACAGGCACTCGTTCCTTTATAGTACAGTGCGAATACCACGGTGTCGTCCGTGTCTGCCGACGGTGTGGCCGCGAAGGGCACTTAAATAGTAATTGTAGTACGCCAAGGTGTGACAGATGCGGTGTCTTTGGTCACCCATCGTGCACGGCCCCATGCCCCAGATGCTCCGGGGACCACCCCATAAGCGAGTGCCGGCAGAAGAGTTTTGCTTCTGCTCTGGGTTATTCCCGAGGACCTGTCCCGGCAGTAGATGTTATCCCCAGTACTAACGACCTTGCCATAGAAGGTAACGAGAAAATTGGGGCAGAGAATGGCGAGACTCCTTTTCAGGCGGATCTTTGCAATCCCGCAAACGAGCCAATTCTTGAGAACAACAAAACCACAACCACTGAGTCACAGGAAAGTAATCAAACTGATGAAATGACAGAGAAGGAAACCACGGAATTACCAAATGAAGAAATAATAAAAGTTATCCCCCAGAATAATGAACCGCAATCAACTAACGGTTTTTCAAAACCAATCTGTAAAGACCAAGTGGCAAAAAGAGTGCCAAATCCCCTGTATGACGAAAATAGAAAGAAACCCCTCTACATTGCCCATGATAGTGATCCTCAAGGTAAACAACTTTGTGATCCGAGAAGTAATCCACCCGAAAGTATTGACTTCGATTCTTCGCTCCCATCCATTGAAGGGGGGACATGTGACGTTGACAACCAAACCCGTGCAACCATTCGCACAGATAGCATCGCTGCGCCAAGTGACATTGTTGAAGTTGCTGTGCCGGAAACAGACGATGACACACATAGATGAAACAAATAGTGATTATGCTTCAGCATCTGAAGATAATCAATGGACAAGAGTGACAAAAAGAAAACGTGGTAATAAAGAAAAGAAAAGAAGTAAAACAGCAGAGTCCGTAAACATAGATGATATAATTGAGAGATACAGCAGGGAACTTAACCTGTCAGTCGATAGCAGTAGCTCAAGCGAAAGTGAGAAAACGCCAACAGAAATTAACCCCGAAAAAAAGCAAGCAGTTGCTTTATCTGCCAGTAACGATAACCCCAATGGTGTATTGTCGGCTACAATAGAGGAAACGGTTGATGAGAATACACCTTTAAGTTCTACCACAAAATGGGATTAAAAATTAGTTGCACTCTACTCACCCTATTTATGCTAGTTAGGACTATGCATATAGGGACTTGGAATGTCCGAGGTTTTAGGACTCGGGTAAAACAAAATGAAGTAATCGAATTTGCAAGATCAGAACAGTTAGATGTACTTGCGCTCCAGGAAACTTACGTAAACGACAGAAAGTATATACAAGGCTTTGACGAATTTTTTAACGTTAAGAGCTTCTGGAGTTTTTCAACAAATAAACAAGGTGGTGTAGCTATCATTTTTTTTTGGGCGAATGAGAGAACTAGCCATAGGCATGGAGCGTGATTACAACGGGCGCATCCTGACAGTTAGTCTCAAAACAGGCTTTAAAATTTTAAATGTGTACGCCCCAGTTAGGAGCCCAGACCAAATACCCTTTTATAATTCGCTAGATGATTATGTCAGTAATGCACGTAAGCTAATAATGCTGGGTGATTTTAATTGTGTAGAGAATGAAATAGCCGATAGGAAACCACCCCGTGATAGAAATATAACCTATGGATCACGTACTCTTATTGAATTTAAGAATAGAGCAAACTTGTCAGATTCTTGGACAAAATTGCATCCGGGTAAGCCAAAGATGACCTGGAAAAATTGAGAGTACAGAGCCAGATTAGATAGAATATATGTAACCGAAAATACAATAGATCTTGCTACGGAAGTAAATGTATTCGACTCCCCCGTTTCCGACCACGCCCTGGTAACATGTAAAATTAAAGATAACTGTACAGTAAGAGGAAGAGGCGCGTGGAGGCTAAACCCTATGCTCCTGAAAGAACAGCGAGTAAATGAAGAAGTAAAACAAATTTTGCAACAGCGATTAAGTACCAAAATCTCATCGACCGAATGGGACCTCCTAAAAGTAGAGGTTGCTCGTGTATACCAAAAGTGGGGAAAAACCCTAGCCAAAGAAAGAAGACAAGAAATAAAAATGGTCGCTAATGCAATAGCCCTGCTAAGCAGCGACGGAACTAGTGGCTTAGGTTTAGCAGAAGCACTAGCCCGACTAAAGGAAGAACATAAAAAATTAATGCAAAAAAAGTGGGACACCACACGATTAAGGTTAAGAACTGAAAAATGGGAACAGGAAAACTGGGCAACAAAAGTCCTACTGAATAAAACACTCGGTGAATGCAAGCACGAAATGTCCTCGTTAAAAGATGAAAATGGCGTTGAGATAACTGAGCAGAAGGGCATTGAGTCGTTGGTGGCCCGGTTTTATGAAAACTTGTACAAAAGAGAGCAAACCCAACTCACAGAAGACGTGATAACGTTTAAAGGTAAAGCTATAGGTACGAATGGCGGGGCGATAACTGCGGACGAAATAAAAACAGCTCTCTCGCAATTAGATGATAAGAAAGCACCCGGTGAAGACGGGTTGGGCCCAGCCTTTTATAAACATTTTTGGTCTATCTTATCTACGTCGTTTGTTGAAATGATTAATGCTGCATTCGAATCTGGTACACCACCCAACTCATTTAAGCATAGCAGGATTACGTTGATCTGCAAAGATATCAACAAAAGAAATGACATTAAAGCATGGAGACCAATCTCCCTATTGAACACTGACCATAAAATAATAACGAAGGACATTGCAAACCGGATCACTGACTCTTTAGTCGATATAGTCAGTGACACACAGTCGGCAAACATTGCCTTGAGATCCGCACAACTTAATGTAATGGCACTTTCTGATATCATACACTGGATCAATACGACACAAAACATAGCTAGCATAATAACAATAGATTCAGAGAAAGCGTTTGATCGTGTGAATCATGACTACATGTTCTACTGCCTAAAACAGGTTAACATAGACGATAACTTAATAAACATGATTAAGACCCTGTATAGTGGCTGCGAGGCTAGAGTATCCGTTAACGGACATACTACCCGCTCGTTCAAGATTGAACGAGGGGTGCGTCAAGGCTGCCCTCTTTCTGCCGCCCTTTTTATTATAACGATGGAACCTTTTCTTCAACTCATTAAAAAGTTAACCCCACCCATGTACTTACCAGCAGTAGGGAAAGTAGTTCCAACTTTTGCTTTCGCAGATGACGTTACAGTGATTGTTAAAAGCCCTGAACATGTATCCAAAGTCTCGGAAGCCTGCAAAAAATATGAGGTATTCAGTGGGGCAAAAATAAATAAGGATAAGAGTGAACTCCTTTTCATCGGACCCCATTGCGTAGACACAGACTATTTGTACGGGTTCCCGGTAAAATATAGGATAAAGGTTCTTGGTGTTGAGTTCAGTAGCTCAGGACCCACAAAAGATAATTGGAAAAGAAAAATAGCCGTAATGAAGGATACTGTAGCAAAACTAGAAAAAGTTAAAACAAACATGTTTGAAAGAATTCAGATAACCAAAACACACTTGTTGTCTAAGTTGCAGTATCTAACAGACACACTAGATGCTGATAAAGCACTTTTTAAGCAAATTGATAAGATTATATTCCCATACATTTGGGGAAGCCGGGTGGAAGCTCTACCACGAAATTGGATGAAACAAGCAAAAGAAAAGGGAGGGTACAACATAGGTGATGTCAGTAACATTACACGAGCGAAGCACGTCATTTGGGCGGTGCGAACAATAGGGTGTGACTCACCGCTGATAAGCAATTTTTCCAAGTACTCTCTTGGTACAGGTCTAATTACACTTGAAGGTAAATTAGACAACAGGAGTCCTAGAATATCGAAAGTAAGAACATTTTACCAAATGGTCGTAAAGGACTTCAAGGACATTAAAAATAAAAATCCAGATGTAAGTATTTTTGAAACGAAAACTGTAGATCTGGCTCACCTCTTGCGTCCTTCTCAGGAACGAGAGGTTAGATATGCTATACCTGGTAGAAAACCTCAGTGGAAACGTATACACGCCGACTTCCTCGAGGGCACTCGAAAATCTTTCGCCTGGCGGTTGGCCCATGGAATCCTTCCTAAACTAAACTATCACAGAAATTCAAAACATGAAACTAACAAGTGCGTTTTATGTGGTTACAAAGAATCCACATACCACTTTTTCTTCAGCTGCCCCTTCCTCAATACAGTTAAGTCCAGGGTGATGCAAGTCTTCCAACTGGACAAATTAAGTTATGCAAACATGAGGTTTTTAGATGAACTACCTGGCAATTCATCTATTAAAAAACAGCTTACATTGACCTTCGTCGAAATAACCTATCAGGTCTGGCGAGTGAGATGTGACCTAGCCCACGGCAAGGATCCTCCAGACGCAAGATCCTTCATTGCAAAATGCAACAATGAGATTAAGTGGGTGCTGAAAAGAGAAAAACAGAGACTAAATAACGACGATTTCTGCAAAAAATGGATGTCACCCGCTGTTATCTTTGAGCTCTCTAACCGAGAGATTGTTGTAAGACTTTGACTTGAACAGCTAAATCATCCGTAACGACGAATTTTTGTTGTCAACCTTTAGTTATCTTTGTTTTTCTAACCTTTTAATTACCAACACGTCACGTCCCTTTATAAATGTTTTACGTACCCTGTCACATTATTTTTATTTCTTTTGGCAACTCAAAGGGTCCGTCACACGCTACGCCCGCCGTTTTTCTTTTGGTTATTTTGGCACCTTTTGGGCAGCGTGTTCTTCTTTTTTCTTCTCTTTTTCCTTTCTATATTCCGCTCTGCCGGCCATTTTCTTTTTGGTTATTTTGGCCTCCTTTCGGGCAACGGCTCCTTATCCTTTTTTTTTTACGGACACAATCATTCACCGCCATCTGTCTTGTTTTTACACATCATTTTCACACCATCAGTCTACTCATAACCTGTATACTTTTAACTCTCTCATCTTTACTTACTTTTAACTCATCACCTTCACAAGTCATCAATCACCCCTCATGAAACCATTACTCATCCCACCAAAATCAACCCACTGCTGAAATTATGCAGTGGGTAGCCAGAAAGAAATAACTTCAAACAAGGAAAAATGAAAAAAGCAGGTCATAACAACAGGAAAACTAGTGAATTATGTCGTAACCACTCCAGTATGAATGGCGCGCGGATGTACGCATGAAAGAGTGGCCCCTACCGCGGCGTAAAGCACGCAAGCCAGCAAATGAGAAAGGTGGCTGAAAAGCCACCATGAATGCATACTAGGCAATGGTTTTTAAGCCCCTGTAGAAGTATGAAAGAGTGGCCCCTGTCGCGGAATATTTCACATAAGCCAGCAAATGTGTGCTTTTTTATTCTTTTATAATTTTTTCTGGCATGAAAGAGTGGCCGCTGCGGAGGCATAACGCTTCGCAAGCCAGTGAATGAGGGGCGACTGTCGCGGCGTAAAGCACACAGCCAGCCAGCGAATGACAATTTTTTTTTCTTTTTAGTTCATTCTATTTTTTTTTTCAGGGGCGATAACAAAACCAAATAGCCATGAATGAATGTGTGAATGAATGAAGTATGCATGGAAAATGTGGCTTTGCCCATTGTGTAAATGCGTGTTTGAATGACATGTTTTTCTGGAGTGCACGGCGGTCACTAAAGCCCCTTCCTCGAGTTCTATTTTGCAGGAATGAAAACAAAGACCTGTGGCTCAACGTCATCTGGGCCCCCCCATTAATGATGAGTGTAGGCATATGAGCTCTAATGCTCTAAAGCCGGAAAAACACCTGAAATGGCGGCAAGGCGCAGAAGAACGTCCGTGCCACGGACAAGAAGAAGAAGAAGCGCAGGAGGAAGGAGAGCTTCAGCATCTACATCTACAAAGTCCTGAAGCAGGTATATCCCGACACGGGCGTTTCCAGCAAGGCCATGTCCATCATGAACAGCTTCGTGAACGACATCTTCGAGCGCATCGCTGCCGAGTCCTCGCGCCTGGCGCACTACAACAAGCGGTCGACCATCACCAGTAGGGAGATACAGACCGCCGTGCGCCTGCTGCTGCCCGGCGAGCTGGCCAAGCACGCCGTGTCCGAAGGTACCAAGGCCGTTACCAAGTACACGAGCTCCAAGTAAGCTGCGGTTCGACCACCACCCAGAACAACCAAAGGCCCTTTTCAGGGCCACCCCAAATGCTTTCCGCAGGGGCGGAGCGTTCTTGCGTGACATGTAGAAAAAACCCAAAATGCTCTTGTGTCTGTGTGTCTCTGTCTGTGCGCGCCTGACTCTTTGCTTTTTTCTTCATTTGTTTGCGTACGTACGTATGTATGTATTTATTTATTTACTGGTGTGCTCTATTTTCTTTCGTGTGGTGCGACGCCACGGCAGAATAATAATAATAGTAATAAAGAGGGAGCGACACAAATAAATTAGCAGACAAGCGGGAGTGATACAAAAAAAAAACAGAATACAAACAAGCAAGCAAGCAACCAACACATAAATAAATAAATAAATACACAAACACAAAGCGCACGAAACTGCAAACCGTTGCGCTCGCGCCAATGGCGCGCGGAGTGCGAAAACAATAGTGGAAATTAAAGGAAGAGAGAGAAAGAATAACAGGAGGCACTGTTGCAGGCTGCGAAAATCATGTGGACACAGTGAATGACTAGGAAAAAAAGAAAAGGATGCCATCAGCACTCGGTGTTCCCAGGTGGTCTCCCTCCCAAGTACTGACCGAGCCCAATGCTGCTTAGCTTCGGTGATCGGACGAGAACCGGCGTATTCAGCATGGTATGGCCGATGGCGAGAGGGCATGCTTAACTGCACGAATTGTATCGTGCGCTGGCGGACGAAGCGCAGTTGAACGCGCTTTTCTTGAACAGAGAAGGATGCCAGTGAAAAGGTTAGCCAGCCACGGTACTCGAACCAACGCCTCGCGCATTTGGTTGTCCCTGCGCGCGATTACGTTGGTATTTCGGCGGAGAAATAAACGGAGCAGCTCGCGCCTCGTTTGTGGGGCTACTGCATGGTTACGTGCAATGATAACAGCTATCATGTTAGTGACGAGAATACTAGCAACGACGATAGCAAGAAAGAGAGAAGCGGCGCGTAGCGGAAATCGCATGTAGAGGGGGCGTGGAGTCCAATTTTTGGAGAACGCGGCTGTACGACGTTGCGGTTTTCGGACGTAGTCGGACGGAGGGAAAAATAAACAAACAAACTATTGGAGCAGGTAGCGAGGAGCGTGGGAAAGACGGCGAGAGCGCGACGGCTTAGCGCGGAAGATGTCAAATTGCCGCTAACCAAAGGAATAATAATAATCACAAGAAAGGGGATGAGTCGGTAAGGGACTCAGCAAGGGTTTAAAGGGGCACACATGCATACATCTAGCTAGATAAGCGGCCTCGTTTTTAATAAATAAATAAATTAAACAGAGAGAACAGTAAAAGCGAGTACATGCAGCAGACGACACGGGCATTCCGCCGACGGCCGCTGGCGCAGCATTTTGCGGGACGCGTGAACTGCCTCCCCATTGGCCAGAGAGGCGCCTCCGTCGTGGCCGGCGTGCGAGCGCCGTATGCAAGCATCAGTCGCTCGCTCGCATCGCATTCCAGCAGAGGTAGCAGCTATGTCAGGCAGAGGAAAAGGTGGCAAGGGTCTCGGCAAAGGAGTCTTTTCGCCAACACAGTGTTACCAGTGCCAGAAATTTGGTCATTTAGCCAGAAACTGCCGGGGTTCAGTCAAATGCAAGGCTTGCGCCGGACCACATAGCTTCAAAGATTGCACGACACGAAACGAGCGCAAATGCACAAACTGCGGCGGGCCGCACTACGCAAATTACGGGAGGTGCCCCCGCAGGATTGTGGCAGCAGAAATAGCGAAGAAAGGCGCTTGTGACGTGGCTCACGGAAAGGTTACAAACATAAACAAGCAACTCGTTGTGACACCTCCACCAGCTCCACAAAAACCAGCGCCGAAAGGTCCCCCTTTGCCGAAACCACAAAGGACACCAAAGCCTAGGAGGAAAGCACCTGAAGCACAACATCAGCCCCCACAAACGTATGGTTCGCAAAGAAACCACCAGCTCGAGAACCGCTGAAGCGGCCAACGGCGCCTCCCCCCCCCCCTCCACCGCAAATGCTCGGGGAACAGAACGCCATTCAACTTGTCATGCAAACCATACCCTTCCTTTTCACCGCCATAAGAGCACTCATTGCTGCAATTCCCAACGCGCAAAACGTTCCTGAGGTACAACACGTTATCGCCATGGAGCAACGATTTGTGGAAATACTAAACACTCAAAATCATGGCTAGTACCTCACACACAAATATACAATCACTTTATAAGGGAACAACCATCTTTCATTGGAATTGCCGTTGGATTGCCGGAAAGGCAGGTGACTTCAAACAGTTCGTATCAAAGTATCAATTTCCTATCATCTCATTATCTGAAGCTCGCCTGCCTACATCCTTTCGATTACACAATTACATATCATATGAATCAGATAGACAAAGTATGCCAAGCAGAGCCGCTCTTTTTATACGCTCTGACATACCCCAAGTTCCACTGACCATACGGGGCGACAAATCATCGGAATTATGTGCATCTCGTGTACGTCTTGGTACACAGGACATTACTGTCCTAAGCGTTTATTTAGAACCTTGCTGTAACATTGATTTTAACGAATTTTATCAGACGATACAGTCACTCCCACCACCTTACGTCATATGCGGCGATTTTAACGCACACCACACTTCGTGGGGCTCACGCAAAACAGATAACCGCGGGAGTGACATTGTTGATTTCATTGAGACATGTCATCTTAAAATCATGAACGACGGGAAACCTACATTCCCCAGAAGCGACTCAGTCCTTGACCTCGCCATTGTAACCCATTCACTTACGCCTAACATGACGTGTGTCACTGACATAGAAACACACGGAAGCGACCATGTACCGCTACTGATAACTCTCAGCGACAACAAAAAGCGTACGGCAAAGCACAAAATAAAGAAAGTAAACTGAGGAAGATTTCGCTCCGGGATGGAAAAGAGCTTAATCTCTGACGTTGGTTACAAGGCCATAACTGAGCACATAAAAGAAAACTTATCGTCGAACACAAGCAGCTTCTCCGTACCAACACGAGTCAACAAAATAAATGGGGAATACGAGCGCCTTCGAGCGATAAGAAGGCGTGCGGAAAGAAAAGCCCGGAGAACCAGAGATCCAAATGATATACGTACAGCCAGAAAGCTCGCAAACAAAACAAGACGCCAGCTTAATCAGCTTACTCAGAACACGTGGCGAAATTTTTGCGATGGTGCCAGGAAGAGCACAGCACTCACAGATATCTTCAAACTAATCAAGCACGAAACACAGACACCAGAACACAAACATCCTTTTGAAGCGCTGTCTGTTGCACAAAATAGGCCGGTGAAAGATATCGCCGATGAGTACTGCAAAATGATAATAATACCCCCACCAGCTGGCAACTCAGGTTTCATCCCCCCTTTCACGACTGTAGACACTAATGACCCTTTGGAAAAGGACTTTACACTTCACGAAATAAAACAAGCACTAAACTCATGTCCCACACACTCTACACCAGGACCTGACAAGATAAATTACCAGGCCATAAGGAACCTGGGAGAAAAAGCACTTCTCCGGCTGCTTGAAGCTTACAACGACATATGGAGAAGTGGTGACATTCCAAAGGAGTGGAAAGTGTCTGAAATAAAACCACTACTAAAACCAGGGAAACCACCCACCTGTTTACAATCATTTCGCCCAATTGCGCTTGCCAGCTGCTTGGGGAAGCTGCTGGACAAGATGGTTCATGCACGACTTGAGTGGCACCTGGAACACAACCAAAAGTACCCAGAAAGCATGACGGGTTTTAGAAAAAATAGAAGCACGTTGGACTCAGTGATGGACCTCGTCACAACAGTGCAACATGAAAGATCACTGGGTAACATCACAGCGGCAATCTTCCTTGATATAAAAAACGCTTTTAACATGGTCACTGACAGCGCTATCCTCTCAGCGGCCACTGCTACTGGTGTCCGGGGGCGGATGTACAATTACATTAAAAGCTACATTGAAAACAGAAGCATATACATCAACACCCCCGATGGTGCCAGCAGCCTGCACGATGTTCACAGGGGTGTGCCGCAAGGGGGCATCCTAAGCCCAACATTATTCAACATGACACTAATAACACTCCCATCACAACTTGACAAGCGTATCCGGCTCTCCGCATTTGCTGACGATGTATGCGTATGGACTGCACATACCTGCGTGTCCGTAATTTCGCGCCGGCTCCAGTCGGCTATGTGTACGACAGAGCATCATCTAAAGCAGCGGGGCCTGGAAATATCGCAAGAAAAAACTGTCTTGTTACCATTTACAAGGAAACTCTTTACAAAAGACCGTGTCTTCATAGACAAGAAACCCATACAGATAGTCCCATCTCACACATTCCTGGGTGTGAAAATAGACCGTTTCCTCACATGGGGACCGGAAATTGAGAATATAAAGCGAAAAACAGCACCATATAGCAATGTCCTTCGCACACTGGCCGGACCCAAATGGGGCCCATCCGCACGGATACTGAAACAGATACACGAGGCACTCGTCGTATCCAACATACGCTACAGCCTTCCCCAACTTAAAGGGGCATCACAAAAAAATTTAACAAAGTTGGATCGTATCTATGCAGCAGGGCTACGCACCATCCTCGGAGTGCCACAGGCTACATCACTCCATGGCACAATTGAAGAACACGGAGGGCCCACTCTCTCAGCATTACAAACAGCTGAGATAATGAAACTGCACTTGCGACATAAGGCCAGACACGTTGACCACCCACTTGGCCGAATCCACACTGACCGCCCTGGATCTCATCTGGGAAGGGCCATACAGGAGCTTCAAAAACACATTCCCAAAAACTACAAACAAGCCGCGGCTAACAACATCCCGCCATGGCTGCTCGTTAGACCACACACACAAACAACCATACCTGGTATAAAGAAAAAACCGGATACGTCCAATCTAGTCATCAGACAGTTTGCCCTGGAACACCTGGAGGAGGTCAGCAGCCACGCCAGGGTCATTTACAGCGACGGGTCCACGGCGAAGGCGTCTTCCACAGCAGCAGTCTACATCCCTGAAAAGGAGCACGAAATTAAACACCGGCTCAGTCACAAAACGTCATCCACGGCAACTGAGTTGCGTGCCATTTTCACGGCACTCGAATACATACAAACTACAGAACCAAGAAACTGGGCTGTTTTCACCGACTCTAAGCCTGCCATAATGGCCATCGCAAACCCCAAAGAAAACAACACACTGGTCAGCGACATCCTGACCACTCACACACAGTTACGCAATAAGGGCCACGCCATATCCATCCACTGGATACCAGGGCACTGCGACATCCCAGGAAACGAACGAGCAGACAAAGCGGCTAAAGCAGCTCACACGCTAACAGAGATACCACCAATTCCACTGACAAAACATGACGCTGCAGTAATAGCGAGAACAGCAGCGAACGAAGTAATGCTAAAGGAAATGAGAAATACAAGCACAAGAGACAAAAGGCTCCAAAGACTGGACAAACATGGGACGCACACAGGACACAAAAACATGCATAGAAAAGATGCGACTCTCCTACACAGGCTCCGCCTTGGAGTGGCATACACAAAGGCGCAAAACTTCAAACTTGGGAGAACAACCAGCCCATTGTGCACAACGTGCGGGGAACCGGAAGACGTGTCACACATTTTTTTAAACTGCCTAAAATACGACTCACAAAGACAAGACTTGCAGCAATCGCTGTCCAAACTTGATGATCACCCTCTAACACTACGCAAAATACTAGGCTCTTGGCCCACACATAAGCAAAATGTTACAGCGGCCAAGGCAGCGCTAAAGTACCTGGCCGACTGCCAACTGCACGACCTCTAATCACATTCGATATCGGACAACTGCGAATAGCAAGCAGCCACATCAAAAGCACAATCACCGACACCAAATAACGAAACTGACATACTAATAAAGTGGAAACCAGACTCACATGGACATACTGCAAGCATCCCTGGGCCAACTTCAATAAAGCGCTCTGCGACCACGTTTACGCGCCTCCCACCATCGATTATTCTTTTTTTTCTTATTTTTTTTCTTTTTTTTAATTTTTTTTCATTTTTTTTAATTTTGTTTTTTGTTTGTTTTTTTATATAGAGTAGCAAGCCAGCTCAGGCTAGGCTGACATCTCTCACCTCATACAAAAAAAAAGGAGTCTAAACCGCCTGTGTGTCCTGCCTGTTCTCTCCCGTGCCTGGATTATTCATCGTTGTGAAACAGCTCTTTTAAGAGCTACCTTGTGGTGTGTGTTTGTGTGTGCAGTGGTGTTTCCCCTGGATTACCTTGCCACTGGATTACTCTCTCGGAATGTCGTGTTCTTCTGACGAAGCCATGGAACTCTCCAGGGCAAAGACTCCCAGTCTCAACGGAGACCCCCCAGGTACACCTTTGGCTACTCCGCGGAAACGTGCTCGCAATGGCAGTGGCGATCACTCCCCACTTTCCCTGCGATCACGTAGCCGCAGTAATGATCGCTCCACTGTGGTTCAGAATGCTGGCGATATGGACGACGATCCTACGCCATTTCAAATGGTCATCCACAAAAAATCGCGCAAGGCAGGAATACCCGTCCTCTTCACCCCTGTAAATCCTAAAGGGTCATTCCTGCAAGCGAACCCCAACTTGGTCGCACAAGAAATTATGCGCTCCACTCAGGAAAGAATCTCCAATCACCGCTTCAATAAGAATGGAACACTCTCTGTCACTGTTCCCAGCCTCACTGCAGCCAAATCCTTGCTGGCACTAACAAGCATTGCCAACATTGCTATCACTTCCCGCATTCCTGATGCATATGCAAGGAACGTTGGAAAAATAACGGTGTCCATGCTCCGTACACGGACGAGCAGCTTCTTGAATTTTTTCGTCCATTTGGCGCTGTCGAAGTCCGTCGCCAAGTAGCCTACTCAAAGGATGATTCTGGAGCCGTCACGTCCAGTCATCCTCTAGCATTCTTATTACCTTCAAGTCAGACATGGCCATGCCTGAAAGTGTACCATTGCTGTTATTCTTGTGAAAGATTTGGCCACCTAGCAAAGCATTGCCGAAGTGCACCCAGGTGCAAAGCATGTGCAGGTCCACACTCGTTCAGAGAATGCACCTTCAAAAATGAGCGAAAGTGTGCGAACTGCGGAGGTGCACACTACGCCAATTACGGGAGGTGCCCTCGTAGAGTTGCAGCTGTGGCACTTGCTAAGCAAAGAGCATGTGCAGATACTCAGCCCAAACCTCAAAATGTCAACCGTGAGTTGGTCATCACTCCACCCCCTCCCCAGCAGAAGCTAAACCCTAACACTCAAGTACAAAGAGAACCCCTTCAGCCAAAGCCACAAAGGCCACAGAAACCTGCCAGGGCTCCAAGAAAAAAATCAGAAAAACATGAGCAGCCGCCTCCGAATGCTTGGTTTGACAAGAAACGCGTGTCAAACGCTGCTCCTCCACGTGCGAGTGAAGCTGCTCTTCCTCCTTCAGCTCAACCTGTACTTGATGAGAACAATGCAGCTCATATTGTTCTCCAAACTGTTCCCTGCCTGTTCATGGTACTCAAAGCGATAATCGCCGCCATTCCAAATGCCCGAAGTGTCCCTGAAGTGCAACAGGCCCTTGCCATGGAACAGAATTTTCTAGGTCTCCTCAACAAACACTACCATGGCTAGTACACCTAACAGATACAAAAATACAACATTCTTCCACTGGAACTGCAGGTGGATTGCCGGAAAAGCCGGTGATTTTAAGCAGTTTGTGTCCAAACATGGTTTCCCCATCATTTCGTTATCAGAAAGTCGCATTCCAAAATCGTTCCGCCTTCCTCAATACTTAGTCTATGAATCAGACAGACAGGGCATGCTTCCTCGAGCAGCCTTGTTCGTCCGATCGGACATCCCCCAAGTTCCCCTGACCGTGCGCGGCAACAACATGTCTGAGATCTGCGCCTGTCGCGTTCGCCTGGGCAAAGCAGATATCACAGTTGTTAGCATCTATTTGCAACCCTGCTGCCAAATAGACATAAACGAGCTCGCACAAACAATACAGACACTCCCGTACGTGATATGCGGGGATTTTAATGCACATCATTCCTCTTGGGGTTCCCTCAAGACAGACACACGTGGCTCTGACCTCGCTGACTTCTTTGAAACTTCACACTTAAAAGTAGTCAACGATGGCCAGCCCACTTTCCCTCGCAGTGACGCGGTCCTTGACCTCTCCATTGTTTCCGTCTCTCTTGCCCTGCACATACAGTGTGTTACAGACTTGGAAACACATGGCAGCGACCACCTTCCTCTGCTGATAACACACAATGAACACACGAAACGCAGTGACAAGCACAAGATAAACAAGGTGAACTGGGGAAAATTTCGTATCCAAATGGAAGAACTCACATCCTCCTTCTCAGACACAGCAAGCCTCACCACACTTATTCAGACCACCCTCTCAGAAAATACAAAATCCTTCAGGGTACCCGCACAGGTGAACATTGTCAATGGTGATTACTAGCGCCTCCGAGCAGTAAGAAGGAGGGCAGAACGTAAAGCGAGAAGGACAAAAGATCCTGACGACATACGAACGGCTAGGAAAATAGCAAAGAAAACACAGAGACAGTTAAGTGACCTCACAAAGAAAACATGGCAAAAGTTCTGTGACAACGCCAAGAAAAGCACCGCACTCACTGACCTATACAAACATATCAGGCACCAAACACAAGAACCACAACAAAGGCATCCTTTTACTGCTCTGGCGGTAGCCCAAGACACAGCTATCAAGGACATTGCAGATGAATACTGCCAATTGATCATTGCCCCTCCATTAGTCAACTCTACCTGTCCCAGCATCCCAACCCATACTGACAATACCAATGATGCACTGGACAAGGATTTTACAATACATGAACTCAGACAAGCACTAGACTCCTGCTCATCTGCATCTGCTCCAGGCCCGGACAAGATCAGCTACCAGACCCTTAAGAACCTTGGAGAAACCACACTTATACAGTTACTCATACTCTACAATAGCATATGGCACAGTGGACAGATACCAGAACAATGGAAGGTGTCAGTCATCAAACCTCTTCTGAAACCAGGGAAAACTCCAACCAGCCTCCCATCTTTCCGTCCAATTGCACTCGGTAGCTGCGTCGGAAAGATACTAGACAAAATGGTCCACTCGCGCCTTGAATGGCATCTGGAAAAAGAAAACAAACACCCCCAATGCATGACAGGTTTCAGGAAAAACAGGGGCACAATCGACTCTGTAATTGACCTGGTCACAACAATCCAACACGAAAAATCCATGGGACACATCACGGCTGCCATTTTTCTTGACATTAAAAGTGCTTTCAACATGGTAACCCACAGTGCAATCCTCTCGGCGGCAACCTCAGTGGGTGTCACTGGGAGGTTGTACAGATACATTCAGTCATACCTTTCTGATAGAAAAATCTACATTGAAACCCCTGACGGACCAAGCAGCTTGCATGACGTCAACAGAGGTGTCCCGCAAGGTGGCATTCTAAGTCCCACACTATTTAATATGACACTCCTTCACCTCCCCTCAACCCTGGAAAGAAAGATAAATATGTCCATGTATGCCGACGATATATGCATATGGATTGCCCACAAAAGTGTATGTACGATAACGCGCCTCCTTCAGGTGGCTGTGTGCAAAACTGCGCATTATCTGAGGCAACGGGGCATGGAAATATCAAGGGAAAAAACTGTACTGTTACCCTTTACCAGGAAACCTTTTGAGAAATATCCTGTTCGAATTGACAACCAACCCATAGCAATTGTTCCATCACACACTTTCTTGGGCGTTACAGTAGACCGCTTTCTTACGTGGGCGCCAGAAATTGAAAACCTCAAGCGCAAAACCACCGCATATAGCAATGTTCTCCGCACTATTGCCGGACCCAAATGGGGACCACCCACAAAAGTGCTACATCAGGTCCATGAGGCCCTGGTTGTCTCAAACATAAGATACAGTCTTCCACTCCTGAAAGGTACAGCACAAAAGAATCAGACAAAACTGGATCGCATATATGTAGCAGGCCTACGCACCATCCTGGGAGTGCCACAATCAACTTCGCTGTCCGGTTCAATTGAGGAATCTGGTTGCCCCACTCTCCAGGCCCTTCAAACAGCTGAGATCTTCAAGATTCATCTCAGACACAAAGCGCGACATGTCCATCATCCACTGAGCCGAATAAACGTCACTCGTCCCGGCTCTCACCTGGGAAAGGCAATACAAGACATGCAGAAAAAAATCCCAAAGAACTTCCAGCAGCTCTCCACTAACAGTACACCCCCGTGGTTACTTGTCAGACCTAGAACACAGACATATGTTCCAGGCATCGCAAACAAAGCAAACACCCCCAGCACAGTTATCCAGCAATGCGCACTTGAATACCTGGAGCACATCAAAGAGCATGCGCAGGTCATCTTCACGGACGGTTCCACAGCCTCAACCACTTCTTCTTCAGCTGTATACATACCAGGGAAAGAAGAAACTATAAAACATCGACTCAGCCATAAAACATCTTCCACAGCAACCGAATTGCACGGCATCAAAACAGCCCTCTTATACCTAAACTCCACCAACCCTTCCCAGTGGGTGGTGCTGACGGACTCCAAACTAGCCATACAGTCCATAGCAAACCCAAAGGACCAAAACCAGCTAGTTTCCGATATCCTGTCCATTCACACAGAACTTCACCACAAGGGGCACACCATATCGATCCAGTGGATCCCGGGACACTGCAACATTTCTGGCAATGAAAAAGCAGACCAAGCGGCCAAGAATTCTCACTCTCTTCAAGAAAGCACACCTATTCCACTCACCAAAGCAGACGCCACCCGGATTGCAAACATTACACAGAGCGAGGTCATGCAAAAAACCCTCAGGAATGCAACCTGGAGAAACCAAAAGCTACAGGCCATCGATAAAGACAAGACATACTCAGGACACAAAAACCTCTGCAGAACAGATGCCACCCTCTTGCACAGACTTCGTCTGGGGGTAGCTTACACGAAAGCCAGAAACTACAAACTGGGACGAGCCACTGATCCACTTTGTTGCGCATGTCAAGAGCCTGAAGACCTCACACACATATTCCTACACTGCAAAAAATACAAGGCACAAAGACAATCCCTGCAGCTCTCGTTATCCGCACTCGACAACCGTCCTCTCTCTCTTCGAAAAGTCCTTGGAGCCTGGCCCACACACAATCAATGTGCCACGGCAGCCAAAGCCACACTGCGCTTTCTTACTGAATGCCGCATACAGGAGTTGTAAATAGGCATGCAATGAACCTCTGACAACTGCTTATTGGCAGACCTCCACTTGTAAATACTTCACTATGTAAATAATTTTGTAAATTTTTGTAAATTTATTGACAACCTGCATTGCAGGGCACACACAACACAATGCACAAAACACCATACCCAGACTACTAACTCCCAAAAGTCACCCACACTTGAGCACTGGGGCTCTTCAAGCTCCCCCTTTCATCCCCTACTCCTCCTATCCCCTCACGCTCCTTCTTTTGGATTTTTTTTATTATTATTATTTTTTTTATATAGAGTAGCAAGCCAGCTTTGCTAGGCTGACATCTCTTAACCCATATATCAAAAAAAAAAAAGGAGGAGCCAAGCGTCATCGCAAGGTTCTTCGGGACAACATCCAGGGCATCACCAAGCCTGCTATCCGCCGTCTGGCTCGCCGCGGTGGCGTGAAGCGCATCTCTGGACTCATCTACGAGGAGACCCGTGGAGTGCTCAAGGTATTCCTGGAGAACGTCATCCGCGACGCTGTGACTTACACCGAGCACGCCAAGCGCAAGACGGTGACTGCGATGGACGTCGTGTACGCCCTCAAGCGACAGGGCCGCACCCTCTACGGCTTCGGTGGCTAAGCGACTCGCTCCGCGGATATCCAGACCAGCGTCCACGAAAACAGCAGACACAAAAAACGGCCCTCTTCAGGGCCACCCAAAAGCCTGAGCGCGAGGCTCGCCTATGCGTTAGCATGGAAAACACCCAACGAGAGAGGTTTTGCAGTGTTAGTGTTGCGTTCGCTCGCTACCTTTTGCTTCCCGGTGCCGACGCGCACAGTGCAAAATAAAGCGCCTGGCCGGCTGCAGCAAAGGTACGAGCACCATTAGCGGGCCGTTTTGGGCAGCGGACGCCACGAGCAGTCTCGACGTGTCAGAAATGCATGCTTTCGTTCGTTCGCTGGCTCATTCATTTACGTTCGTTAGCGCCGGCACTGTTGTGGCCGTTGCTACGAGGGACCAGAGTGCTGCGCTTGAAAGAAGAAAAAAATAAATAAAAAATTCGCCTGAAAGCGTGGCAAAAAGAAGGGCTGTGCATCAATAGATAAATGAAGGAAGGAAGGACAGGCAGACGCACACGGTGACAGATTACGCAAATTGAAACAATGACAGAGAATTAATTTAAAAAGGGCAGCGATCGTCGCGGGAGCAGCATATCGAGGAGGAGGAGTGTCGTTGGGAGGAACCGAGAGGTCTGCCTGCCTGATTAGGCGGCATGTTTCTCGGGAAGGGAAAGGTGGTGGAGAGGAGGAGAGGGTGAAGTGGAAGACCGAGCGGAAGAATAGCTGCGTCCATGGGCCGACTTCAGGGGAACTGTGCCGGCATACGCCTATTACACATCTGAGGGAAACCCAGGAAAAACCCCAGACGGCACAGCCGGCCCGCGGATTCGAACCGCGGACCTCCCAGTCTCCAAGCGCACGCGTTACCGCTGCGCCACCGGAGCTGGTGAAATATCATATAAACATATATACTATAAACTATAAACATATCGCGCGCCGCGGCCGCCGGCATTCTGGCGACCTGGAGCTGCTCCCCGATTGGTCGGCGCGGCGAGCAATCGTGCCGTGGACGTGCGAAAATCATGCGGACACAGTGAATGACTAGGAAAAAAAGAAAAAAAAAGAAAAGGATGCCATCAGCACTCGGTGCTCCCAGGTGGTCTCCCTCCCAAGTACTGACCGAGCCCAATGCTGCTTAGCTTCGGTGATCGGACGAGAACCGGCGTATTCAGCATGGTATGGCCGATGGCGAGAGGCTATGTTTAACTGCACGAATTGTATCGTGCTCTGGCGGACGAAGCGCAGTTGAACGCGCTTTTCTTGAACAAAGACGGATGCCAGTGAAAAGGTTAGCCAGCCACGGCGCTCGAACCAACGCCTTGCGCATTTGGCTGTCCCTGCGCGCGATTACGTTGGTATTTCGGGGGCGAAATAAACGGAGCAGCTCGCGCCTCGTTTGTGGGGCTACTGCATGGTTACGTGCAATGATAACAGCTGTCATGTTAGTGACGAGAATACTAGCAACGACGATAGCAAGAAAGCGCGTAGCGGAAATCGCTTGTAGAGGCGGCGTGGAGTCCAATTTTTGGAGAACGCGGCTGTACGACGTTGCGGTTTTCGGAGGTAGTGGGACGGAGGGAAAAATAAACAAACAAACTGTTGGAGCAGGTAGTGAGGAGCGTGGGAAAGACGGCGAGAGCGCCACGGCTTAGCGCAGAGGAGAAAGCGCGGAAGATGTCAAATTGCCGGTGACCAAAGGAATAATAATAATAATGACAAGAAAGGGGATGAGTAGGTAAGGGACTCAGCAAGGGTTTAAAGGGGCACACATGCACACATATAGCTAGGCGTCCTCGTTTTTTTTAAATAAATAAATAAATAAATTAATTAATTAAACAGAGAGCCCTGTCGAAAAAAACCATACAGCCATCTGTATGAGCAATCATATGAGGCTCGTATATGCGTTTATTGTATGAGCAATCATATGAGCTATATGAGCATGTATGAGCTATATGAGCATGTATGAGCTACATGAGCATGTATGAGCTATATGAGCATGTATGAACTATATGAGCACTCTCTCAAACAGCGTATGAGCTATATGAGCACTCTCATACAGCGTATTCATGTACATGAATGCACAACCGTCTGAACAAACGTGCAACATGGCGTGATTAGGCTAAAATGACAACACGTGATTACAAAATACCGGTTTATTCAGGTACTGGCGTGACGTAGGTCCCTCAGAAAGCTTGCCAAATGCTTTTGATGAGCTTTTTTCGTTTCTGTACAGGCACCTTTGATGTCGATAATTTACCGTTTTCTGCATATTTGACGAAGGTATCTGTTGAAAAGAACGAACAAAATTAGAACTGCGCTAAATTTCTGCACCTACAAGTATTCCAGTTCCCACAACTTATACAGCCGTATGGGTTTATGCTGAAATGAACATGACAGGGGCCTGTTTCTCATCTCAACGTGTAGATCACACCTTCAAAGCATTAAGTTGTATTTAGTCAGTCGGAATAACGCACGAGGTCATTTTGCCGATTAAAATTTAACGTAACCTTCCTCTAATGCTGGTGATGTCCAATGAACGCGGTTCTGAAACATCTGAGTATGTTTGCGTTGTGGTTGCAAAACTGAGTGCATGTACTTGTTCGCGCAGCAACGGGTTACTGACACAGAGTGTTCGTGGCTTGCTTCACTTTGGGGCATCCAAATACACATTTTTTTTTCATGCTAACGTGCGATTTCGGTATGCCCTGGTGTACGACTTTATTTTAAACACTCTATACACACATGCAAAGGCTATCAGCGAACCGGCTTTCCACAAAAAGTAAAAAAAAAGCACGAATATGGTAGTTGCAGACAGCTAACCCGACAGACATAAAGGGCGATAACGGAAAAACGGGACTGCAACGTACCTGTATTGCGCACACACCTGCCACGGCTTCTGTAGTTTGATTCTAAGGTACACACACAAAACATCTTCAGTGATCACTGAAACGGTACAAAGACGCTGTCACAGCATGGAGACGGCGACGAAAATATGAGTCCCACGGAGAGCGCAGCGAAATACGTCCAGACGGCTCCGAGAAGCAGGGTAGAATAAGCAAGTAAGCGTCCAAGCACTGAGATGGCACTCGCAACGGCTTGGATGAGAATCCAGGAGCCAAAGTGAATGTAGAACACGATCGGAACGGGAAATATGCACATAAAATTTGAACAGAATCGGACGAAAGGAAATGGAGCTGCGACCGTTACGGCCCACCGACTGGGACGAGCGTCTCTTGAAAGGCCATCACCAGACGCTGTGGCGCCAGCACTTCTAGGTGAATAATTGGTTAACTAAACGGTCAACCTTTCTCATACTGCTCATATCTTTCTCATACTACTCGAAATGCAGCTCATACTGCGCATAACGTTGCTCATACTGCGCATAACGTTGCTCATACTGCTCATTGCTTTTCTCGTATTGCTTATATCTGCGCACATAGCGCGTCGTTGGCCTTGCCGTGCGGTTCATACCATTGCTCATACTGCCCATAGCGCTGCTCATACTGCTCATTGCCTTTCACATATTGCTCATTGCCTTTCACATATTGCTCATTTCTTTACACATATTGCTCATTTCTTTACACATAGAAAGTTATATGAGTTTTTTCAACAGGGAGAACAGTAAAAGCGAGTACATGGAGGAGGAGGAGGAGTGTCGTTGGGAGGAACCCGAGAGGTCTGCCTGCCTGATTAGGCGGCATGTTTCTCGGGAAGGGAAAGGTGGTGGAGAGGAGGAAAGGGTGAAGTGGAAGATGCTCGGGGGGAGGATAGCTGCGTCCATGGGCCGACTTCAGGGGAACTGTGCCGGCATACGCCTATTACACATCTGAGGGAAACCCAGGAAAAACCCCAGACGGCACAGCCGGCCCGCGGATTCGAACCGCGGACCTCCCAGTCTCTAAGCGCACCCGTTACCGCTGCGCCACCGGAGCTGCTAAAGCGAGTACATGCAGCAGACGAGACGGGCAATCCGCCGACGGCCGCTGGCGCAGCATTTTGCGGGACGCGCGAACTGCCTCCCCATTGGCCAGAGAGGCGCCTCCGTCGTGGCCGGCGTGCGAGCGCCGTATGCACTAGTGATGGGCAATCCAGTTCACTTTGGTGAACTCGTTCGTACAGTTCAGTTTGGTTCACTGAACCGTTCAAAAGATTCGTTCTTTCCGGTTCTTTCGTTCATCTTTCCGTGACGTCATAACATCATGTGACCGATCTCAACGGCGAACCGGCATCTACTTATGTGCAGGGTTGTAGACAGTAAGTGAGTAAGAGTTCTGTTTTGTGGGCGAGTGTGTTCCATGATGTTCCATGACATTACCGCGTTAAATCTGACAGTCACCTGCCGGCCATATTGGTCATATGTTGCGATAAGCGAATGCATGTTTATGGGACCGTCTTTCGCTGTCATGAAGAAAATAAACAATTCATTCTGCCGCACTGTAATTCTCTCGTAGTTTACATTTTCTTCAGTCCACTTTCCGCTTGCTTCCGCCTCTCGGCAGGGCTTTCTTAGGTCACGCAAATTCACTTTCATAGTTACTTTTTGGTCCCCTTCATAGTAGGTCCATTCTTTTCGCCTGCACCCCGGCCCTGAACTAGTTTAAGCAGTGCAACCCTCTCACATTCTTTTCGCCATGGACCTCACATGTATTTAAGAACTGGTGATGGACCCGTGCAGCACTTTTCTTTCGAAAAGAATGAACTTAGTCTACGGGAAACAGCGAGACTCACTGCGACCTGTTAGAAAGAATCGAAAGCCACCCACGATCGAGCTTACTTCCCGCTCGAGGTAGTGTTTCCGCCGTTCCCGGCGGTCGAATGAATCAACACTCAACCACTCAACTATTCCGGTGCGTGCGCCATCTGCCGGCATTGCTCTGAAGCTTGAATATGACAGGCCACGAGCTCGATTGGCCACACTGAGAGCTTACCGGTTTGTGATTGGCCAAGCCCCACGATCTGGGATGAATCGGAGAGCACTGAAGGCGAGTCGCAAAGCCGGGGGTCGAAGAACGATAGAGAACTCAACAATCGAAGGAATAGGAGAACGAGGAGAGAACCGTTCACTCGCGAGCTGAATCGAAGAGCAACAGAATCGTTTGCTCTCAAACGGCGCACTGGTTCTTCGGTTCTCGGCGACTCGCTGCGTTCTCGGCGTTCTCCGCGACTCGCTGCGTTGTGGCGTTGTTCTTGCTGGTCTCCTTTGAAATCTTAGCGTTGGTTCTCTACGGCGCGTCTGCGTTCTCCGCGACTCGCTGCGTTGTTCTTGCTGGTCTCCTTTGGAATCTTAGCGTTGGTTCACTACGGCGCGTCGATATCGAGCTTTGTGGCGGACGTCGTATGGGTGAAAGTATTCAGAATCAAAAATGTGTTTTCCGATTTTTTGTTAATGATCGGCTCGCTATACATATCGCTGGTGGTGATCTGCACTCGATAAATCCAAGGTATTTGTCAGGTATACCGGAAAAGGGCCTTTCTGGCTAGTATGTGAGATGGCGGACATGTTTTTCATGTACGTATTTAGTAATGATCAGTACTTAGAAATCTTAAACCAGTCCCCTGGTGCCTGCCTACTTCGAATTTGGCGCCTCAGTTGCTACGGTAGAGGCTCCGCATAAAAAAACTAGTAATGATAAGGGCCACATGACCCACTGGCGTCAATGATTCGCGAACGAATCTTTCGAACGAGTCCCTAATGTTCACTGATTTGAACGAACTGGAACGAACACATCAGATATTCGGGCCACGCGCGCCGAGCTTCGCCTGGCTAACTACTGCGCATGCGTTCAACACTGCTTTACAGCGGCGAACATAGATGGCGACACGGGCACCATCCACTGGAGGAGAGTGGAGAAACGAGAAACTGCGAAGCGAACGCAGCGGAACCTGACAAAACGGGGACGTCTAAGTGAACTGGTGAACGAGTACGATCGACAATAGTGAATGAGTCCATTCAGTTTGTGCCCGGGATTCGTTTATTCCGAACTGTTCATTCGCGAACGACACATCACTAGTATGCACTTCTTCCCTGTCCTTCGAAGTGAGCGGACGCTTCTTGTTTTCGCTCCCTCAAGGCCAGCCATCCCGCCGATAGCCTCTCCCCGGGCTCTCCAGACGAGTCACGTGATCGCACCTTCTACTGCGCTCTTCAAGGTCGGTAGCCTGCTTCAGAGGCGCCGCCGACGCGCGACTTCCGCGTTTTCACCTTCGCGTCTGTTTTTTCCGGGTTAAACAGCCCTTCTCAGGGCTTTTAAACTTTCGCCTGTGTCTCAGGCCGTCCAACTTCCGGTCCGTCGTTGCCAGCGCTCTCAGCAAGCATGGAAGAGATGAATGCTCTCATGACTCGCAAACTACGACAACTCGCGGACGCCAAAGCCGCTCTGGATCCTTCCGCAGTGGAAGATCCCCCGAAGGCTGACGAGCCTCTGGAAATGGACCAGCTAGAAGCTAGCTCACAATCTGACGCCTCCTCGGATGCCTCCTACAACCAGTATAGTGACACCGACTTCACCGGAGATGAGGGAAATTTTGAGCTACCATCACAAGAAAGGAAACGCCGTCGTCGAGCTCAACGCCGTGCTAGTGACTCCAGTGATGATACAGTGAAATCTGTGCAAGCCCCTCGTCTTCCTCAGGGATTAACAGTGCTCTTTCGGCCAATTGGTAAGCTACACAGTGTGTCATCTTTCCAACTGGTTAAGTTAGAAGACTTCATCGCCTCTGAAGCTCCCAACGAGTTGTCAGAAATACGTGTAAACCGAGCCAAAAACATAGTTGCTGTTGACGTCAAGTCAACTGGTGGCGTAAACAAGCTGCTGGGACTCTCACGACTATGTTCCACCCCAGTGAGTGCTTTCCTCCCAGCCGCAAAGCATCTGCTATTGGTGTCATCAACGTGCCAGACATTTCACTCAGTGACCCTCTCATCTCCCAACGGCTACGCTCAGGAGTTTCCGTCACGTCTGTCAAACGCATAGGAAAGACCGAATCTGTCAAACTTGTGTTTGTTACAAGCCCTACGCCTAAGTTCGTCCACATCGGCACGGTTAAGTTCCCTGTGAGTGTTTTCAGGCCCAAGCCAGTCCAGTGCTATAAGTGCGGCCGTTTCGGCCACGTTGGTGCCACATGTGCTCGCCCCAAAAAGTGCTTTTTCTGTGCTGGTGAACATGACTCCAACGAGTGCGCAGACAAGACAGCTCTCAAGTGTGTAACTGTGGGAGTGCCCACTCCACCCTTGACAAGTCTTGCACTGTGAGACAACTTGAAACTGCCGCCTCAGCCTGAAAAAGGAAATCCCTACAAGCAAGGCAAGAAAAATGCTGCAAGCAAGGGGGGGGGGGAAACTAGGAAATCTCCTACCCGACCGGACACCGACTCAGGCGCACCCAAGCCTGAAAGAGCCCCCAAGAAAGACTCTGCCCTCCGTAAGCGGCCGGACCCTCCACAAAAGCAAGCGTCACCGTCGACAGAAAGCACCAATGGAAGGCACTCGCCCTTGTACAGAGATATCTTAAAGGGCTCTACACAGACCAATGACGGACCCGCACAGTCTACACGGCCCAAACACGCCGTAAGGACTGTGACACCTTCAACTTCCCGGCCTTCCGAGGAAAAACCCTCCTCTACACTGCACCCACGAGAGGACGCAGCCAGCAAGGAGTCCTCGTCACCAGCTCGGCCCACAATTGCGTCATTCATAGGCATCGCCTTCACTGTCATCAGAGCCATCATTGAATGCCCTGGGGTTCCACCCACGGTCCGCGCGATTCTTTCCCTCATCATCCCACTCCAAGATGACATCACCAGTCTTTTCACCGCCTGAGCTCCCTCTCCACTCAGCTCAGACAAACGGAACCTTGTCCTTCCCTCTGGACGCACTGTGCCCTCACCCCACATCATGGACACTAAACCCAACGAGACCCGACGCCGCCCCCCTACAGTCATGCACTGGAACTGCAGGGGCCTGCGCGGCAAATTGCAAGAGGTCAACCTCTTCGTCAGAAAGCACCTTATACCCATTCTGGCACTCAGTGATAGTGGTCTTCCTGAATCAAGTACAATCCAGGGCTACCGAAAATACGTCAGCCCTGGCATTCCCGCCTTCCCCACCGGATGTGCCGCGCTCTTTGTCAGGGACAATCTTCCACAATCCGCTGTCGACCTCCGGGACATCTGCTGCGACACGGCCGAATTTGCAGCTGCCACTGTGAAACTACACAGGATCACACTTGTAGTTGTATCAGTGTATGTGCATCGGCGTCTTCCTCGGGGCCTGTTATCCGAGTGCCTCAAATACATCCGCCATCACTGCCCAGGCAACCTAATCATATGTGGCGATTTCAATGCACACCACCACCTTTGGGGTAGTGACAAGTGCTCCCCCCGAGGGTCAGAAATCGTCGACGCCATCGACGAGCTAGATCTGCAGTGGCAAACTCTGGAGCAGCAACCTTCTTCAGGCCGCCCTCTTCCTACTCAGCAATTGACATTTCCATCTACTCCCCTGGTCTCCACGTCACATGGGATGCAGGGAAAGATACCATGGGAAGTGATCACTTCCCCATCTTTCTCACGCTCCCTCATTCCACTAGCAATCTCGCACCCCCTCCACGATCCCGCCACTCTGTCACACACTGGGATCGTTACCGCAGCCTACTCAATCTGGACAGCAGCAGTGACATCACAACAGCCATACAGTCATCTCTAAAAGGGGCAACATCAAGCATCACCAAGAGGGCAACGGACCCAGTCCCTGACCTCAAATTTCTTAACCTCTCAGCAGCCAGGGGAAGAGCACAGCGCCGTCTACGCAAAAACCCTACAAAGGACAACACACTCTCCTTCAACCGAATCTCTGCCGTACTCAGGCGGTACTCCAATGCCCTGCGACGCTTCCAGTGGAAGGGTTTCTGCACCTCCCTCACCCCACACACGCCTGGCACAAAGATTTGGGCAGTGGTGAACAAGCTCGCTGGTAACAGCTCCAACAAGCACCCCTTCCAGGACTTTGCCCTCGCCCATTCTCTCACCCTCACCGAAGCAGCAAACCTCTTCGCTGAAACCTTCACCCAGGCAGCATTTCCTCAGCCGGCAGTACAACTACCACAGCTCCCTCACCACCGCATGGATGCCCCTTTCACGCGCACCGAACTCATGTCTGCTTTACATAGCAGCATCCGCCGCACCAGCCCAGGTCAAGACGGAGTCACCTACCAGGCCCTGAAGAATCTAACTACGCAAGCCCAAGACAGACTCCTTGCAAAATACAATGAAATATGGGAATCAGGCACAGTCCCTCCTGCTTGGAAACACTCCATCGTAGTCCCCATCCACAAACAGGGCAAGCCTCCTCTCAGTCCAGACGCCTACCGTCCTATCTCCCTGACATCCTGCCTTGCAAAGGTCATGGAGAGACTGGTTCTTACCAGGCTACTCTGGTATCTGGACTCACGCTTCGTCTTGCCCTCCACTATGACTGGTTTTCGAAAGAAGCTCTCAACTGCTGACACCCTCCTCGAGTTCTGCTCGGCGGCGGACAACGCCAAAAAGTCCTCCCAGACTCTCCTGGCGGCCTTCTTAGACGTACGCAGGGCCTTTGACAGTGTCACCGCCCAGACGGTTGTTAACCACCTCCACCAAATCAAAGTCGGCGGGCGCACAATTCGATTCATCACCAACTTCCTCCAGGAAAGAACTATGCAGGTCCGTCTGGGTACAGCCCTAAGCACTACTAAATACTGCACTTTAGGACTCCCTCAGGGCAGTATACTCTGCCCTGTCCTCTTCAACATCGTGATGGCAGGACTCACTTACGCTCTACCCCTATCCTCCCCTCCACTCCACATCAGCATTTACGCTGATGATGTGACCATTTGGACCACCGGACGCACGCTTCCATCTCTCTCCAAAAACCTCCAGAGAGCCCTAACTTCCACCCAAACCTACCTAGCCAAAGCCGGGCTCACCATCTCTCCCGAGAAATCTACCTACATGGTGATTAACAAGAGGAGGCGAAAAGACCCAGCCACTCTAAACATAGGGGGGACGCCAATTCCCCGCGTCAGAGAACAAAAGCTCCTTGGCCTCATCATCGATGAACGTCTGACCTGGAAGGCACATGCTTCCTCCCTCGCCTCGGCTGTCCTACACTACCGCAACGCACAAAGGCGGCTCTGCGGAACGACTTGGGGCTCTTCTCCAGAGGCCCTACTCCTTCTGCACAATGCCCTCACCGTCTCCAGAATCCTCTACGGGCTCCCCTTCATCCTCCCTTCCAAAACCTGGATGGAAAAACTGGAGATTATACACCGAGCCGGCCTCAAAACAGCCCTAGGTCTCCCACAGTCAGCCACAAACACAAAAACCTACTCAGAAGCTCGAGTTTTCTCCCTCCGTCTTGGTGCCACCCAGAAGCTCCTTCAACAATTCGATAGGCTCAGCAAATCCCGAGCGGGAAAGGAGATCATCAAACGGCTGGAGCAACACAGCTCTTCCCGTTTCATCAACCTCTTCCGAACCTTCAAACTACTCACAAAGCCAGAGCAACAAGAGCCCTCCCTCAGGACACCTTGGGAACTCCCCAACATTTATTGCCAAACAACAATCCCGAAACTCCGAAAGAAGAAAAACATCGCACCTATAGTTGCCAAAGCTATCGCCTCGGACTTCATTCAAGAAAGCTACTCCCGTCACACCAAAGTCTTCACCGACGGCTCTGTAAACCGCTCAACTGCTTCCAGCTCCTCAGCCTACGTTATTCCATCACTGGGAATCAGTTGGAACGGTCGCATACTCGGCCAAGTCTCTTCTACCACGGCAGAGCAGATCGCCATCTTCCACGCAGCAAAAGCGTTAGCTGCCCTGCCTCCACAACCAGTGGTCATCCTCTGTGACTCCCGAGCAGCCCTCGCCCGCCTGCAGCACCCAAAGCCCGAGGACACACTATCCTGGAACATCAGAGACGTCGTGAGCGCACTGGAGAACCACTCCTTCTCCATCACCATGCAGTGGCTCCCCTCGCACGTCGGCATTCCAGGCAACGAACAGGCCGATAACTTAGCTACGCAAGCACACCAGCAGGATCCCTGCATCAAGGCGCCACTCGACCCCAAGGCGACCCGCCTCTCCATAACAGCGTACCTTGAAGATGTACGAATGCGAGCACTCGGAGCAACTGGTCAAGACAGACCCAAATGCCCCACAAAAGGTCTTCCGAGAAGGAAGAGCACTACCCTGCACCGCATACGCACGGGCAGCGCCTTCACACCCGCTTTTCTGCACAAGATTGGAAGAGCCGACTCCCCCTTCTGCCACTCCTGCCAAGTCACAGCGGACTTTGATCATCTCCTCCTTCACTGCAGCAACTACACGGAGGAGCGCAACACCCTCCTTCGGAAAATAGCACACCCCAGTGGAACACCCCCCTCAGCCTGGACATCACCCACCCAACTGGATCATACACAACCAGGCGGAAAACCCGTGACGCCCTCCTCCTTTTCCTCGAAGAGACCCAGCTGCTCGACATCCTCTAGCCCCCCTCCCCCCTTTCTTCCCCTTTCCCCTTCCCTGAAAACGAAACGTGCCGCCAACTCTGAGCAGGCAAACCTCGTTTTCTTTCCCAAATACGTCACTACCACCACCACCACCAGCGCCGTATGCAAGCATCAGTCATTTCTTCTCCTGAGCATTTGAAGAGAACGGACGTGTTTCTCCGTCGCTCCTCTTCAGGTCACTTCCTCCTCGGGCATTCACCCCGCAGACGCCGACAAGAGCGGACGCGTCCGCTCTTTCTCTTCGTTTCGTGGGTTATCCCCGCAGCTTAAACAGCTCTTTTAAGAGCTTCGCATGTGCTTCCTGTATGCAGTGCCAGGATTATTCTTCGGCATCGTCCAGCAAACTTCCAGACATCGTACACCGCCGCTGGAGTGGCCTAAAAATGGCAGCATCAATGCTCCAAGGCGACGCGAATGGCATCACCACGACGCCCGACAGCGACGAAATCAACCCCTCATGGGGCATGGATATCGTTCACACAGAGGCACCAAACAGCGATCGACATTCTGAATCGGATGCCGCATCGGTAGTATCCCAGGACAACAGCTTCGCCGATTCGACTGATCGTGAACTAGCAGATGACGAAGATGGCTTTGTTCTCCCTTCGCGAGAGCAGAAACGACGACGAAGGGCAGCTCGCCGGCTTAGTGACTCAAGTGACGACACTATTAAAAGTGTCAACAAAGTGACAACCCGACGACCCGATCACGGATTAACTGTGCTTTTCCGACCCATCGGTAAGCAGAGCAGCGTTTCTTCTTTCCGCCTCGTACAGTTAGAATAATTCATCACATCTGAAGCTCCAAATGAGCTGTCAGAAATCCGTGTCAACCGAGCAAAAAACATAATAGCAGTCGATGTGAAAACCCAAGGAGGAGTGAACAAACTCCTTGGCCTCTCCCGTCTCTGTGCCACACCTGTTAGTGCTTTCCTCCCGGCCGCCAAGCAGGCCACAGCGGGCGTGATTAGTGTTTCCGACACTACTCTCAGTGACGCCGATTTGGCACAGCGTCTTCGCTCAGGGGTGACTGTCATCAGAGTCAAACGTCTGGGAAAAAGCGACTCAGTGAAACTTGTGTTCGCCACAGGGCCCGTGCCCCGCTACGTGCATGTGGGTGCGACGAAATTTCCTGTCAGTGAGTTTAGACCAAAACCCACACAGTGCTATAAGTGTGGTCGGTTTGGTCACGTCGGCGCCACCTGCCCGCGACCAGTTAAGTGTCTCATGTGCGCGTCAAACCACGACGTGAGTGAGTGCCCCAACAAATCGGCGATAAAGTGCGCTAACTGCGGAAAAGATCACTCTGCTTTGGACAAGTCGTGCTCCGTCAAACAACTGGAGACTGCCGCACTGCGCCTCAGTGTGAAGAAACAGATCCCCACCAGCAAAGCGCGAAAGTTACTTCAGCAGCGCAAGACCTCGGCCCCTGCATCAACACCCACCGCCTCACGACAACAAGAGACAGACAACAAAACTTCAGCTACCCAGCCAAAGACCCTCCTCTCACAAAAGAGCAGGGTAAACAAACAGGACGCTGGTACTTCGAAGAACGTATCGTACAGCAAGATTGTCGAGGGTCAAAGCAACACCAAAAACGCTGAGCAGGCAAAGGTTCCCACCTCACAGAACCCCCCAGCCCTCCCTCCTCCTCCTAAACAGCCACGCCAAAATCGCGACTCAACACAGCATCAGGGGGAAGACGCAACCGACAACAACACGTCAGTCTGCCATAACGTCATTTATCAACATTGCTTTCATGGTGATAAATGCTCTCGTGCAATGCCCAGGGCTTCCCCCCACCATCCGCTCCCTACTTGCCTTTGTCATCCCATTGGAAGACACCATCACAGGATTCTTCACCCGCTAATAGCCTTGGTGTGGACTGTGTTCCCCACCGCACCAGTGCTCCCGCTGCCCCATCATGTCTTACACCAATCAAAACGGCAAACCCCTCAGCCCCCACTTACTCCAGTGGAACTCACGAGGCCTACTTGGAAAGGTCAACGATTTGCGCAATGTTGTACAAAAGTACAATTTTGATGCCATTATTCTTCAAGAACCATTTGTTCGTTCTGACTTCCGCCTTTCTCCTTACCTGGCTTATTATTCAACTACCTGCCAGCCTGATCGTCGTCCCAGGGCTGTGATCTTTGTACGCAAAGACATTGTGCATGTGCCTATTGATCTCTCTCACTTATGCAGTGCCTCAGTGGAATTTGCAGCCTGCAAGCTGCAGGCAAACAATCGGACAATCACCGTCATCTCCCTCTATCGCTCCTGTAATACTGCTTTCAACTCCTCCATATTTAAACAACTCCTCAAGTGCCTGCCCTGGCCATGTCGTCATCGGAGGTGACACTAACGCCAAGCACCCTCTGTGGGGCAACAGTGCAGAAACTTATGAAGGTAGAAGTTTTGCAAACTGGCTCACCTCTACGGATCTTGTTCTGCTGAACGACGGCACCCCAACTTACCACCGTGCTCCGGACTATTACAGTGCATTGGACATCACCCTTGTGTCCCCTGGTGTTTCTCTTCACTGGTCTGTTGAACCCGATACCTGGAGCTCAGATCATTATCCTATTGTGCTTACCCCCAACAACAAGCAACCTTCTTCAACAAGGCGTCACAGAGTGACCAACTGGAAGCATTTCCGATACGTAACCAACGAACTAAGTCAATCCCTCGACATTCTTGAAGCCATAAGAGTTGGTGCAGAACAAACAACGCAAACCGTTGACCTGTCATTTAAGCAACCTCGACCAGACTTGAAGTACCTAGCTCTCCGTGCTTCTCGCAGGAGAGCTCAACGTAGAGCCCAACGTACTCTTCTTCCCAGTGACTTCATTGTTTACAAAAAAGTGTCAGCGGCTTTTCGAAGATACACTTCCCGTCTTCGACGCTCCCAATGGAAGCAATTTGCTGACTCTCTCAACCCCCACTCACCTACCTCCGTTGTCTGGAAGGTTGTCTCATCCATGCAAGGTGAACCTGCACCCACCCGCCCATTACCCTGCCTTGCCCTACACTCCAACCTTGCACCAGCTGAGCTTGCTGACGTGTTTGCGGACACTTTGTCAACAACACCAGTGCCTGCTTTACTTCCCGACCATCATACGATACACCCAGCACCACATGGGCCAGCAGATGACCCTTTCACGCTAGTCGAACTCAAAAACGCCATCCGACAATGCTCTCGCAAATCCTCACCTGGAAGTGATGGAGTAAGCTACCAAATGTTAAAAAATCTTGGTGACACCGCCCTGCTCAAACTCTTGAACTTGTACAACAGTGTGTGGTTCTCCTCAAACATACCTGCACAATGGAAGCATGCCAAAATCATCCCGATACCTAAGCCCGGTAAGCCTACAACCCACATCACCAATTTTCGGCCGATTGCTCTCACCTCAGCCACAGGAAAAGTTCTTGAGCGGCTGGTCAAGCGCCGGCTCTGCTGGCTTCTGGACACTACATCTGCTCTCCCCTATCATCTATGTGCCTACCGCAAAGGACGCAGCACTTCGGATGCTCTTCTACAGCTAAGCACTGAACTTGAACACGCCTCATCTAGTGGCCTTGTCTCCCTGGTGCTCCTGTTAGATGTAAAACATGCCTTCGATAAACTCTCCCACGCCTCCCTCTTTTGCCAGCTCACTCAACTTGGGATACAAGGTCGACTTGGAGCCTACATCCGCAGTTATCTCACCGACCGGACATTCTCTGTTTCCATCAAAGGACACAACAGCACACCACGTCTACTCACCAGTGGTGTTCCGCAGGGTGGGGTGCTCTCCCCCATCCTATTCAACATTGCCATGTCTGACATCCACCAAAACCTACCTCCAACAGCATATGCTCCACATTTTATCATCTACGCTGATGATATCTGCGTTCTCCTCAGCGGCAAGCTCAAACCCAAGCTCGAATCTTCTGCACAAACAGTGCTCGACCACCTCGACTCTGTTCTGTCACGCAAAGGACTCTGTATCTCAACCGCAAAGTCGGTTGCACTTCCCTGTGCTTCCCCTGGAAAACGGCTAGGTAACGCCTTCCCCAGGCTCACTCTACAGGGAGAGACTGTTTGTCGTGTTACCAAGGCACGCTATCTGGGTGTTTTCTTTGATAGCAGACTCCAGTGGGCTACCCAAGTGCAACACCTGGTCGCCACATGCACCCCAGTGCTTAATGTCCTCAAGAGACTCTGTGGACAGACCTGGGGCAACCACCCTCACAAAATGCTCACGCTCTACCGCTCCCTGGTCCTCAGTCGCCTTCGGTACTCGCTACCATTTATCGACCCCTCTCACTCTGGCTGGCTTCGGCTTGAGCGCATTCACCGCCAAGGCATTCGTATCGCACTTGGCCTCCCCAAATTCTCCAACTCCCTGGAGACAATAGCTGAAGCAGCTGACATCACGCTACGGCTCCATTCACTTGACTCTGCCTGCAAGCTTCTTGCAAGGATCTACATGACTCCTTCAGCTACACCCATTCTACAACGTCTCAAGAAGTGCACTGGTACCCGCACTGCCTCACTTTGCCGCCAACTGTTCTCCAAGTTACCCACAAGCCGCAAACCAGTCTCTGATTCACCACCACCTTGGAGGCGTTTCTTCCCCCCTGTCATTACTCGTCTTCCTGGCCTCACCAGCAAGAAGCACACTGCGGCCATTGTCTCGCGCTCTCTTGCCCTGGACCACATCGACACCCATTATCGTGATTTTCTCCACATCTACACCGATGGATCCCTTTCTCCTGCCACAAAAACTGCCTCCAGTGCCTACTACATTCCCACCTCCAATGTTCGGTGGGCTACACGTCTCAGAGGGAAACCAGTCTCCTCAACAAAAGCTGAACTATGTGCCATTCTGCATGCTGCCATTGCTGCTTGCAACTACTCCACTTCCAACACAGTAATCTTTACTGACTCCGCATCTGCTCTTCATCAGCTAGTAGACATTGACACTTCATCTGTTCTTGTCGACTCCACTCGGGCTGCCATCAGTCTTGCCTCCCAGCAAGGTGTCAGCATCACACTACAGTGGATCCCGTCGCATGTTGGTATCCCAGGCAACGAGGAAGCGGACCTCCTAGCCCACTCAGCCCACTACACACCTGGCTGTGCATTTCCCATTCCCCCCCAACCTGACCTCAAGCCTGCAATTGACAGAATCATCACCTCCTTCTCCCAGGATACTACACTACCAACAGTTCCCAAGCGAAACCGGCCACACACACGTGGCCTTGACCGACCTACGGCCACTGTCATACATCGACTACGCACCAACTCAGCGAAGACACACAAGTTGCTCTTCCAATTCAAGCTCGTGTCTTCGGACCTTTGCCCAACCTGTGATGAAGATGAAGAAACTCTCTCCCATATCCTGTTCCACTGTGCTGGCTATCACCAAGAGAGGCTAAAACATCTCTCTCCACTGCTTAATGGCTCAGCCACCATCAACGATTATCTCTTCGGAGATTACTCCCACGCTGTAGCCTTGGCCTCCTTCCTCAAGGAGACCAATCTACATCTTCGTCTTTAACTCCCCCTCCCCTTTCCCCCTTTTCCGGCCCTGAAGACGCCCCCTTTTTTGTGTTTGCTGTTTTCCCTACTCCCCTTCCCTTGCCCCCTCTTCCCCTTCCCTGCCCGTTCGTCGTGACGTTGCCCGCACTTCTGCGAGGCCAACTACGGCATGGGTATTTCGCCACCACCACCAAGCATCAGTCGCTCGCTCGCATCGCATTCCAGCAGAGGTAGCAGCTATGTCAGGCAGAGGAAAAGGTGGCAAGGGTCTCGGCAAAGGAGGAGCCAAGCGTCATCGCAAGGTTCTTCGGGACAACATCCAGGGCATCACCAAGCCTGCTATCCGCCGTCTGGCTCGCCGCGGTGGCGTGAAGCGCATCTCTGGACTCATCTACGAGGAGACCCGTGGAGTGCTCAAGGTATTCCTGGAGAACGTCATCCGCGACGCTGTGACTTACACCGAGCACGCCAAGCGCAAGACGGTGACTGCGATGGACGTCGTGTACGCCCTCAAGCGACAGGGCCGCACCCTCTACGACTTCGGTGGCTAAGCGACTCGCTCCGCGGATATCCAGACCAGCGTCCACGAAAACAGCAGACACAAAAAACGGCCCTCTTCAGGGCCACCCAAAAGCCTGAGCGTGAGGCTCGCCTATGCGTTAGTGGGGAAAACACCCAACGAGAGAGGTTTTGCAGTGTTAGTGTTGCGTTCGCTCGCTACCTTTTGCTTCCCGGTGCCGACGCGCACAGTGCAAAATAAAGCGCCTGGCCGGCTGCAGCAAAGGTACGAGCACCATTAGCGGGCCGTTTTGGGCAGCGGACGCCACGAGCAGTCTCGACGTGTCAGAAATGCATGCTTTCGTTCGTTCGCTGGCTCATTCATTTACGTTCGTTAGCGTCGGCACTGTTGTGGCCGTTGCTACGAGGGACCAGAGTGCTGCACTTGAAAGAAGAAAAAAATAAATAAAAAATTCGCCTGAAAGCGTGGCAAAAAGAAGGGCTGTGCATCAATAGATAAATGAAGGAAGGAAGGACAGGCAGACGCACACGGTGACAGATTACGCAAATTGAAACAATGACAGAAGAATTAATTTAAAAAGGGCAGCGATCGTCGCGGGAGCAGCATATCGAGGAGGAGGAGTGTCGTTGGGAGGAACCGAGAGGTCTGCCTGCCTGATTAGGCGGCATGTTTCTCGGGAAGGGAAAGGTGGTGGAGAGGAGGAGAGGGTGAAGTGGAAGACCGAGCGGAAGAATAGCTGCGTCCATGGGCCGACTTCAGGGGAACTGTGCCGGTATACGCCTATTACACATCTGAGGGAAACCCAGGACGGCACAGCCGGCCCGCGGATTCGAACCGCGGACCTCCCAGTCTCCAAGCGCACGCGTTACCGCTGCGCCACCGGAGCTGGTGAAATATCATATAAACATATATACTATAAACTATAAACATATCGCGCGCCGCGGCCGCCGGCATTCTGGCGACCTGGAGCTGCTCCCCGATTGGTCGGCGCGGCGAGCAATCGTGCCGTGGACGTGCGAAAATCATGCGGACACAGTGAATGACTAGGAAAAAAAGAAAAAAAAAGAAAAGGATGCCATCAGCACTCGGTGTTCCCAGGTGGTCTCCCTCCCAAGTACTGACCGAGCCCAATGCTGCTTAGCTTCGGTGATCGGACGAGAACCGGCGTATTCAGCATGGTATGGCCGATGGCGAGAGGCTATGCTTAACTGCACGAATTGTATCGTGCGCTGGCGGACGAAGCGCAGTTGAACGCGCTTTTCTTGAACAGAGAAGGATGCCAGTGAAAAGGTTAGCCAGCCACGGCGCTCGAACCAACGCCATGCGCATTTGGCTGTCCCTGCGCGCGATTACGTTGGTATTTCGGCGGCGAAATAAACGGAGCAGCTCGCGCCTCGTTTGTGGGGCTACTGCATGGTTACGTGCAATGATAACAGCTGTCATGTTAGTGACGAGAATACTAGCAACGACGATAGCAAGAAAGAGAGAAGCGGCGCGAAGCGGAAATCGCTTGTAGAGGCGGCATGGAGTCCAATTTTTGGAGAACGCGGCTGTACGACGTTGCGGTTTTCGGAGGTAGTGGGACGGAGGGAAAAATAAACAAACAAACTGTTGGAGCAGGTAGTGAGGAGCGTGGGAAAGACGGCGAGAGCGCCACGGCTTAGCGCAGAGGCGAAAGCGCGGAAGATGTCAAATTGCCGCTGACCAAAGGAATAATAACAATAATGACAAGAAAGGGGATGAGTAGGTAAGGGACTTAGCAAGGGTTTAAAGGGGCACACATGCACACATATAGCTAGGCGTCCTCGTTTTTTTAAATAAATAAATTAATTAATTAATTAATTAAACAGAGAGAACAGTAAAAGCGAGTACCTGCAGCAGAGGAGGAGGAGTGTCGTTGGGAGGAACCCGAGAGGTCTGCCTGCCTGATTAGGCGGCATGTTTCTCGGGAAGGGAAAGGTGGTGGAGAGGAGGAGAGGAAAGGGTGAAGTGGAAGACCGAGCGGAATCCGATCGGGGGAGGATAGCTGCGTCCATGGCCCGACTTCAGGGGAACTGTGCCGGCATACGCCTATTACACATCTGAGGGAAACCCAGGAAAAACCCCAGATTCGGACAGATTCGGATGCGGATTCGAACCGCGGACCTCCCAGTCTCCAAGCGCACGCGTTACCGCTGCGCCACCGGAGCTGGTACCTGCAGCAGACGAGACGGGCATTCCGCCGACGGCCGCTGACGCAGCATTTTGCGGGACGCGCGAACTGCCTCCCCATTGGCCAGAGAGGCGCCTCCGTCGTGGCCGGCGTGCGAGCGCCGTATGCAAGCATCAGTCGCTCGCTCGCATCGCATTCCAGCAGAGGTAGCAGCTATGTCAGGCAGAGGAAAAGGTGGCAAGGGTCTCTCCTTTGAAGCGCTGTCTGTTGCACAAAATAGGCCGGTGAAAGATATCGCCTATGAGTACTGCAAAATGGTAATAATACCCCCACCAGCTGGCAACTCAGGTTTCATGCCCCCTTTCACGACTGTAGACACTAATGACCCTTTGGAAAAGGACTTTACACTTCACGAAATAAAACAAGCACTAAACTCATGTCCCACAAACTCTGCACCAGGACCTGACAAGATAAATTACCAGACCATAAGGAACCTGGGAGAAAAAGCACTTCTCCGGCTGCTTGAAGCTTACAACGACATATGGAGAAGTGGGGACATTCCAAAGGAGTGGAAAGTGTCTGAAATAAAACCACTACTAAAACCAGGGAAACCACCCACCTGTTTACAATCATTTCGCCCAATTGCGCTTGCCAGCTGCTTGGGGAAGCTGCTGGACAAGATGGTTCATGCACGACTTGAGTGGCACCTGGAACACAACCAAAAGTACCCAGAAAGCATGACGGGTTTTAGAAAAAATAGAAGCACGTTGGACTCAGTGATGGACCTTGTCACAACAGTGCAACATGAAAGATCACTGGGTAACATCACAGCGGCAATCTTCCTTGATATAAAAAACGCTTTTAACATGGTCACTCACAGCGCTATCCTCTCAGCTGCCACTGCTACTGGTGTCCGGGGGCGGATGTACAATTACATCAAAAGCTACATTGAAAACAGAAGCATATACATCAACACCCCCGATGGCGCCAGCAGCCTGCACGACGTTCACAGGGGTGTGCCGCAAGGGGGCATCCCAAGCCCAACATTATTCAACATGACACTAATAACACTCCCATCACAACTTGACAAGCGTATCCGGCTCTCCGCATTTGCTGACGATGTATGCGTATGGACTGCACATACCTGCGTGTCCATAATTTCGCGCCGGCTCCAGTCGGCTATGTGTACGACAGAGCATTATCTAAAGCAGCGGGGCCTGGAAATATCGCAAGAAAAAACTGTCTTGTTACCATTTACAAGGAAACTCTTTACAAAAGACCGTGTCTTCATAGACAAGAAACCCATACAGATAGTCCCATCTCACACATTCCTGGGTGTGAAAATAGACCGTTTCCTCACATGGGGACCGGAAATTGAGAATATAAAGCGAAAAACAGCACCATATAGCAATGTCCTTCGCACACTGGCCGGACCCAAATGGGGCCCATCCGCACGGATACTGAAACAGATACACGAGGCACTGGTCGTATCCAACATACGCTACAGCCTTCCCCTACTTAAAGGGGCATCACAAAAAAATTTAACAAAGTTGGATCGTATCTATGCAGCAGGGTTACGTACCATCCTCGGAGTGCCACAGGCTACATCACTCCATGGCACAATTGAAGAACACTGAGGCCCCACTCTCTCAGCATTACAAACAGCTGAGATAATGAAACTGCACTTGCGACATAAGGCCAGACACGTTGACCACCCTGGCTCTCACCTGGGAAGGGCCATACAGGAGCTTCAAAAACACATTCCCAAAAACTACAAACAAGCCGCGGCTAACAACATCCCGCCATGGCTGCTCGTTAGACCACACACACAAACAACCATACCTGGTATAAAGAAAAAAGCGGATACGTCCAATCTAGTCATCAGACAGTTTGCCCTGGAACACCTGGAGGAGGTCAGCAGCCACGCCCGGGTCATTTACAGCGACGGGTCCACGGCGAAGGCGTCTTCCACGGCAGCAGTCTACATCCCTGAAAAGGAGCACGAAATTAAACACCGGCTCAGTCACAAAACGTCATCCACGGCAACTGAGTTGCGTGCCATTTTCACGGCACTCGAATACATACAAACTACAGAACCAAGAAACTGGGCTGTTTTCACCGACTCTAAGCCTGCCATAATGGCCATCGCAAACCCCAAAGAAAACAACACACTTGTGAGCGACATCCTGACCACTCACACACAGTTACGCAATACGGGCCACGCCATATCCATCCACTGGATACCAGGGCACTGTGACATCCCAGGAAACGAACGAGCAGACAAAGCGGCTAAAGCAGCTCACACGCTAACAGAGATAACACCAATTCCACTGACAAAACATGACGCTGCAGTAATAGCGAGAACAGCAGCGAACGAAGTAATGCTAAAGGAAATGAGAAATACAAGCACAAGAGACAAAAGGCTCCAAACACTGGACAAACATGGGACGCACACAGGACACAAAAACATGCATAGAAAAGATGCGACTCTCCTACACAGGCTCCGCCTTGGAGTCGCATACACAAAGGCGCAAAACTTCAAACTTGGGAGAACAACCAGCCCATTATGCACAACGTGCGGGGAACCGGAAGATGTGTCACACATTTTTTTAAACTGCCTAAAATACGACTCACAAAGACAAGACTTGCAGCAATCGCTGTCCAAACTTGATGATCACCCTCTAACACTACGCAAAATACTAGGCTCTTGGCCCACACATAAGCAAAACGTTACAGCGGCCAAGGCAGCGCTAAAGTACCTGGCCGACTGCCAACTGCACGACCTCTAATCACATTCCATATCGGACAACTGCGAATAGCAAGCAGCCACATCAAAAGCACAATCACCGACACCAAATAAACAAACTGACATACTAATAAAGTGGAAACCAGACTCACATGGACATACTGCAAGCATCCCTGGGCCAACTTCAATAAAGCGCTCTGCGACCACGTTTACGCGCCTCCCACCATCGATTACTTTTTTTTAAATTTTTTTTTATTTATTTCTTTTTTATTTTATTTTTTGTTTTTTTATAGAGTAGCAAGCCAGCTCAGGCTAGGCTGACATCTCTCACCTCATACAAAAAAAAAAAAGGGTCTCGGCAAAGGAGGAGCCTAACTGCTAAGCCGTTCCGAATGCCTACGCCTGAGGTAAAGAGCCCTTTTCAGGGCTAATTTGTGCTTCATTGCAAACAGCTCTTATCAGAGCTAAACTTTTGTATTCACTACCGTTGCGGTAGATTTCGTGTGTGTTGTAGCGCTGTATCGCGTGTGCAGTGTTGTGTGTTTTAGTGTAGTGTGCGCTGTGCGGTGCTGTGAAGTGTAGTGTCACGTGTATAGTGCACAACTGAAGTGCGGTGCAGTGACACTCCGTGAACTCTGGACTGCAACATTGGGTGTGAGTACAGTGAATCTGTGCTGCTGGTGAACTCTAACCCTGCTAAGAAAAGACAAGAGAGATATTGTTAATGCTGTGACGATGGCCGACGAAATGGATACCCAAAACAACCAGACACCTCAAACCCCCAACCCAAGACAGCAACCCAGTCACTCAGGTACTGTGCCACCCACTCCTAAGAAAAGGAAAATGGGGAGCCAAAACGATGAATCCGACTCGGCGAGTTCATCACGAAACTCAAGTCCTGAGCGTGACCTCGAGTTGATCGAAGAGGACCCTAATCCGTTCATAACAGTAGTCTACAAAAAAACCCGTAAAGCCGGCATCCCTGTGGTCATGAGCCCAGTTAACCCAAACGAGACTCTCATCAACGTTAATCCCAACGTCATTGCATCCGAAGTACTCAAGGCCACGCAGGAGAAAATCAAAGGCCATCGCTTTTCCAAGGATGGCAGCCTCACTGTGACGGTTGCAACACTTTCTGCCGCAAAGTGCCTACTCAGTCTCACCTGCCTTGGCAACACTGCTATCACGACAAAAGTCCCAGAGTCGTACGCCAGAAACGTGGGCAAAATAACTGGAGTCAGGACACAGTACAGTGACGAACAGCTGCTGGATTTTCTTCGTCCATGTGGTGTGATTGAAGCCAGACGGCAAAAGCGATATTTCAAGAACGCTTCCGGGGACACGTCGACCCGACCAACAGACAGCATCGTCCTTACATTTAAGAGCGATATGCCGATGCCAGAGGTGGTCACCCTTGGCTTCAACAAGCACAAGGTAGTGAACATTTCACGCCTACACGCTGTTACCGCTGCCAGCGCTTCGGCCACTTCGCCAAAGACTGTCGTGGCCCAGAGAGGTGCAGAGCATGTGCTGGCCCCCACTCCTTTAAAGACTGCAATACAAGGAAGGAAAGCAAGTGTGCAAACTGCGGCGGCGCACACCCTGCAAACTTTGGAGGCTGCCCCAAACGAAGGTCTGCGATAGCCGCCGTCAAACGAGGAGCCTGCGAGGACCGTCCTGCACGAGACGGCCCTATCAACCCTGCAATGGTGAAGACCAAACCTGACCAAATGGTGAAGACCAAACAGCCACCTCCACCCCCAATACCCGAGCGGACTGGAAAAGCCTTCCCACCCTTGCCAGCGGCCAAGAACACTACAAAGAAGGCCCAACCCGAGAAACCAAAGAAGGCGGCACCCGTCACCGCCGAACACTGCGCAAGCGTCTGGGATGGAAGGGCACACAAACCGGCGCCTCCACCTCGCCCCGCACCAACCCATGTGCCACCACCAGTCGTCCCTGAGGGAATACAGCTTGTCCTGACTATTATCCCTCTGTTGATCACCACGCTACGAGCCCTCATTGCGGCTATCCCCAATGCAAAGGATATCCCAGAAGTGAAACAGGTTATGGCCCTCGAGCCACAACTCGCGAGTCTGATGAGTGGCCTCAGTTATGGACACTAGACACCAAAAGTACAACAACACCACAGTGTTCCAGTGGAATTGCAGATGGATACAAAGCAAAATCCCGGACTTTTCGGAATTTATTGGCCTCCACAACTTCCCAGTGATGTGCATCTCTGAAGGACGTTTTCCTACATCATTCTCCTTGCCTGATTACATGATCTATGAATCGAACAGACCAAGTGGCCCAAGCCGGGCAGCCCTGCTGATTAACTGTGAAGTGCCTCACATTGTTCTTTCCATAAACAGCACTGCAGCTAGTGAACTATGTGCGGCGCGCGTTCGGATTATGGAAGAAGACATCACCGTCATTAGCATCTATATCTAGCCGACAACAAGCATTGACATCCAAGCCCTAAGCAGAGCAGTTCAAAAGCTCCCAGCACCATACATCATCTGTGGAGACTACAATGCCCACAACATCATCTGGGGATCCGCATCTACGAACAAACGAGGCGAGGACATTGAATGGTTGTTAGATGAACTTGACCTCTTTGTAGCAAATGATGGAAAAGCAACGTTCAACAGAGGAGACTCAGTGATCGACCTGGCAATCGTGTCTCGCTCGCTTGTGACAGTGGTGAAGTGCATGACAGACGATGACACTCTTGGCAGTGACCACTACCCTGTGCTCACTTCTCTGCAACAAAAGACCGCTACCCTCCCAAAGCATATCGTGCGGAAGACCAACTGGGGTAGATTCACCAAGGCCACCGAAGAAATCGACTGGACTACCAAAGACATCTCCAAGCTATCCAAAGACATCATGGACAAACTCACACAAGCCACAGAAACGTTCAAAGTGCCGTTCAAAGTACCCTACGTAAATGGAGAGTACGAGCGCCTGCGAGCAATTAGAAGAAGAGCAGAAAAGAGAGCGAAAAGAACGAAATCACCAACCGACATTCGTGAAGCAAGAACAGTGCAATCGAGAATCAGGCGTCTGTTTCAGAAATTACAGATGAAAGAATGGCGGCAACTATGTGAGAGTTTCCAGAAACAATCATCTCTAGGAAAAGTGTACGACCACATCAGACGGCAGACGACACCTCCCAGCCAAAGCGACCCGTTACAGCCCTATCAGTTGCGCTAGGCCGACCTTTAAAGGGACGGTCTCGTACACCCTGGCCCATCCACAAAGCGTACCATTCGATTCCTCATTGCTGAAAACGTAATACTGTGAATTCGCTCGTCCAGAATCGTCACGGTTATTAAATAAACGAATTAAGTTGATAAGAACAGCGCCAGCACATTGCGATTTCTGTTGGCAACAGCGATATCCGCTACGATGGCAGACCGCTTATTGGATGAACAAATCGTCTGCTCTCGCGCCTTTTTGCAGCGGTGAGAGCAGACGACTTCCAAAAGGTGCTCGGGGATCACGGCGACGGCAATAAATTTGCTGCATGTGGTCTGGTCAAACGAAAGAGCGTATTGTAAAATGTGGCCGAACAACAATGTCAATACGTCTCGCGTCTTCATTTCGAGCGGGAGTTTACGTGGATGACTCCACCTAATAAAGGCAGTTGACGCTTATTTACTAACTTGTGTCGTATATCGTTCGGTATTTTGAGCGCTTCTAGTTCGTCTTACCTGCGAAAAGAATATTCCGTATGGAAGTGGTGGAAACGTAACCCGGGTGTATAACAACTCTTTTGTCGACGACAATGTGACGAAAGTGGATATAGAAAAGCACCTGTTGGGAGTCACATACTCGAAGCATCTTCAACAAAAGGTCTGATTGTCACACGCGTGCGTGTACTCCGCACGTTTCGTTCACGATGCATATGAGGTAAGAGACGTTCTGCGAGCACGATATGTATGGGACGGCGCCGGACGCAGCTCAAACTAAAAGATGTCGACCGTCACGCAGTCAACTGCTAGCGGCAACGGTGTCCATGGATACGCGCAGTATTGAAATGTAGGTATTACTTTGTTGATAATAGCCAAAAGTGATGTGTACAGAAATTGTCGGCACCGCACGAAACGGCAGTCCCGCGTACCTCGGTAGTATTGCGAGAAGGAAGTGCTTGATCCAGCAGGCTACATCAGTTTGTTTTGCATATAGCCTCTCTAAGGTATTATCCCTACCGGAGCAGTATATCGCCAAACTATGCTCAATAATGTCTTGTACCCCTTCAGTAGCTGACACTAACTGATGAGAGTGGCACTCCTTCCTGTGCCAGAATCAACACCTATTAATGGGTCACAAACATAACAACTCCAATTCGCAGGCTTCACAGCTCTATTTAATTTTTCCCTCCACATTGCTGATGTGAGAAAAGTATTGCATAATATAAATATGTAAGTTATATCCGCAAATCAGTGTTGTGATTATATGATGTTCAAGCAGCAAAAGACAAGACAACCTTGTTGACAGGACAGGACGACAGGTTGCTCAGAGCTTGCTGCTTGAACATCATTATGACTACCCGATACCAACAACCCAATTTTAACACAATCGGTCAGTGCTGTGGACGTACATTACAATAAGGGACAATAAAAGATGACTACATAAACATTCAACTTCCGCAACCTTTATATTCAACGTGCTGGACATGTTAGTCTGCAACCCCTGATATTGAATCAAAATGTGAACCAGTATGGGCTCATGAACACACCGGTGTAACATGAGCAAAAATAAGACTGACGACATGTCGGCAAGTTGCAAACCGCTGTTCCATCTTACAAATTTGTCATGCATATCTAGGTATTTTTCATATTTTTTAAACATTTACACATCTTTCATATTCAACGTGCTGGACATCTTAGTGTGCAATCCCTGACACAATCAAAATCTGAGCCAGTATGGGCTCATGAACACACCGGTGTAACATGAGCAACAATAAGCCAGACGACATGTAAACATGTTGCAAACCGCTGTTCCATCTTACCAATTTGTCATGGACGTCTAGGTATTTTTGATATTTTTGAAAGTTTTTAAACATTTCCAGATCTTTTATATTCAACGTGCTGGACATGTTAGTGTGCAACCCCTGACACAATCAAAATCTGAGCCAGTATGGGCTCATGAACACACCAGTGTAGCATGAGCAACAATAAGCCAGACGACATGTAAACATGTTGCAAACCGCTGTTCCATCTTACAAATTTGTCATGGACGTCTAGGTATTTTTGATATTTTTGAAAGTTTTTAAACATTTCCAAATCTTTTATATTCAACGTGCTGGACATCTTAGTGTGCAACCCCTGACACAATCAAAATCTGAGCCAGTATGGGCTCATGAACACACCGGTGTAGCATCAGCAACAATAAGCCAGACGACATGTAAACATGTTGCAAACCGCTGTTCCATCTTACAAATTTGTCATGGACGTCTAGGTATTTTTGATATTTTTGAAAGTTTTTAAACATTTCCAAATCTTTTATATTCAACGTGCTGGACATCTTAGTGTGCAACCCCTGACACAATCAAAATCTGAGCCAGTATGGGCTCATGAACACGCCGGTGTAACATGAGCAACAATAAGCCAGACGACATGTAAACATGTTGCAAACCGCTGTTCCATCTTACAAATTTGTCATGGACGTCTAGGTATTTTTGATATTTTTGAAAGTTTTTAAACATTTCCAAATCTTCTATATTCAACGTGCTGGACATCTTAGTGTGCAACCCCTGACACAATCAAAATCTGAGCCAGTATGGGCTCATGAACACGCCGGTGTAACATGAGCAACAATAAGCCAGACGACATGTAAACATGTTGCAAACCGCTGTTCCATCTTACAAATTTGTCATGGACATCTAGGTATTTTTGATATTTTTGAAAGTTTTTAAACATTCCCAAATCTTTAATATTCAACGTGCTGGACATCTTAGTGTGCAACCCCTGACACAATCAAAATCTGAGCCAGTATGGGCTCATGAACACGCCGGTGTAACATGAGCAACAATAAGCCAGACGACATGTAAACATGTTGCAAACCGCTGTTCCATCTTACAAATTTGTCATGGACGTCTAGGTATTTTTGATATTTTTGAAAGTTACATTTCCAAATCTTTTATATTCAACGTGCTGGACATCTTAGTGTGCAACCCCTGACACAATCAAAATCTGAGCCAGTATGGGCTCATGAACACACCGCCATAACATTAGCAAAAATACGGCTGTTCCATCTCGCACATTCGTAATGCACGTCTAGGTATTTTTTATATGAAATATTATAATCATCAATGATGATAAGGGCTTATTCGATGCAGAAGCATGGTCTTTGATGCAGATATGTTGGATGGTCCTGGAAAGGGCTTTTTTTTTTTCATAGGCCAGGGGTAATTGAAGACGTTGACGTAGATCAGCTTATCCTTGATTTTGTCATTTGCTCCAGATGTAATGACATGAATGAAAAGCCTTCACTTATCACGTTGACAACCTTCTGCCGCTTGCGGGAATCGATATAGAGAGCAGCTTTCTTCAGCAGTCTATCCAAGTTCTGATACATATGACGAAATGCCCAAATCTGAAATTTTGCATAACGTACCATGAAACACACATTTTTATATGCGAATAAAAAGCTGCGCAACAAAAACAAACCTTACAACACCTTTCAGGAGAATACAACACCATGTGTACGTGACGGATCGAAACAGGTTCCGGATTGTGCGCACAACACATGCTGGTATTGGCGAGCAGTGGCTATACACACACACCTGCAATGTTTGTACAATTTAGAATGGTGTCATGATCAGGCGGAACATATATACGCAAAAAAGTGAGCTTTTATGGATGAGTCTTACCCGTCAATCGATATCGGATCATCCACTACTTTCACTGGCTAACCACGTTGTTGTGGCAAAGGGTCAGTAGCTAAAGGATCATCGACATCACCGGTTCTTCAATCGATCGGCGCCGATGAGCTCATCTTCACCACTTAGTGACAGGGACTCGTCACTATCGCTAAATTTGCTATCAGACATTACGACGTCGCGCGTGACAACTTCCAAGCGCAAAGCGCATACACCTCCGACTGTATTGTGCATTGCGCTTCGGTCGCCCAATGGGCGACCTGCCACCATAAATACCATAACCACGTCACATATGACGTTGCATGAGAGGGAGTTGAATCCAGCTGCGACTTCCGTCGTCTGCTGTCACGGCATATTCCTTCAAATTTCTCGAAAACCACTTCGTTGTTCTGGTTGAAACTTCGCGACTGTGTTTCTGTAGCACTCTTGGATATAATTTCAGCTAAGTTTCGGAATCGCTCGATCTGTACGAGACCGTCCCTTTAAAGCAACTAGCAGATGAATATTGTGGCAAACTGACAGAAGACAAGCGCCCCACGACGATGGAGAATCTCCCAACATGCGGAGCATTCTATCAGCACAACAGCCCTCTCGAGGACGACTTTACAATGGACGAATTGACTGCAGCCCTTCACACCTGTCCAGCACATTCTGCACCAGGACCTGATGGGGTCACCTACCAAGTCATCAGGAACCTCGGGAAAAAGTCACTCAACCATCCCCTGAATCTATACAACCAGATATGGCAATCTGGTATAGTACCAAAGAATTGGAAGCTATCCAAAGTGAAGCCCCTACTGAAACCAGGGAAACAACCAACGTCACTGGAATCCTTCCGTCCCATAGCTCTCAGCAGCTGCCTGGGAAAGCTCCTGGAAAAAATGGTCACACGACGTCTTGAATGGTATCTCGAGAGCCACGACCTTCTCGCAGAATGCATGGCGGGCTTTCGCAGACACAGGAGTACCATGGATTCCATCGTCGACCTCATAAGTACAGTTGAACAAGACAAGCTACTAGGAATGATAACAGCTGCAATCTTCCTGGACATTCAAAAAGCATTTGACAACGTCTCTCACGAAGCGATCCTCAGTGCCCTCATTGAAATCGGAATCCGTGGACGCCTCTTACGCTTCATCAAGAGCTACTTAAAGAACAGAGACATCTATATGGACACACCCGACGGACCCAGTGCCACACATCGAGTGACAAAGGGCGTCCCTCAAGGAGGGATTCTGAGCCCCATCCTCTTCAGTATAGTGATGCTTGGATTGCCAGAACTCCTTCCTCGGGAAGTCGGCATCTCTATGTTTGCGGACGATATCTGCATATGGAGTGCACACATAGACAGACCCTTAATAACCCGACGTCTGCAAGCCGCCCTCGACACGACTGTGAACTACCTGCAAAACAAGGGGATGAACGTGTCTGCTGAAAAAACTGTGTTCCTGCCCTTCACAAAGAGACCATTCACGGACTACCCAATCGTCGTCGACAACAAAGCAATACCCACAGTAACCAACCGCAAGTTCCTTGGGGTTATACTGGACAATCAACTTACCTGGTGCCAACAAATTGACGCTGTGAAACGTAAAGCAAGCGCCCTACTCAACGCCATGCGCTCAGCTGCTGGTCTTACATGGGGACCGCAGAAACAGATTCTCCACACCGTGTATAATACCTTGGTCCTACCACAGATAACGTACAGCCTCCCCCTCTTCCACGACGTCAGCAGAACCAATTGGCACAAGCTTGAGTGCATTCACGCATTGGGACTCAAGCTTGTACTTGGAGTACCACGTAGCACACCACAGACAGCCACCTTGGAAGAAGCCAGCCAACCAACCCTCAAAGCCATACAACTCAAGGAAACTGCAAAGTTGCACCTCCGCCACCTGACCAGACACAAGAGCCACCCGCTTGCACAAATAGACGTGAAGCGGCCCTGGTCCTCGTTTGGAGAAGCCGTCGGAGCCCTCAAAGAAAACATGCCAACTGGATACACAAAACCAGTACGCCACAGCACGCCACCATGGAGGAAAAACCGGCCACTTACCAATACCACCATCCCAGGATTAACCAAGAAGAGCGACACAGCCCAGCAGGTGACAAAGCAGGCTGCACTGGAAGTAATAGACAGACTGAAGAAGGTATACTCACCCATCTATACTGACGGTTCAGTGACCTGCGAGGGATCCACATCAGCGGTGTATGACCCCGAAACACAGTCCGCCTGCTCATACAAGCTCAGTCACAGGACATCATCAACCGCAGCCGAGCTACATGGAATACTCGCAGCCATGAACTACATAGAGAACCAATCTCCAAAAGCATGGGTGATTCTCAGCGATTCGAAACCGGCCATCCAAACGATCGAGACAACAAAGGAATCCCCTATGGCAGACCTTAAATCGGACATACTCACAGCCTACAACAGACTGGTGCAAAAAGGACACAAATTGCTAATACAGTGGATCCCGAGCCATTGTGGAATCACAGGAAATGAAAGAGCGGACGAAACAGCCAAGCAAGCCCACTCCAAGACAACCCCAACTGGAATCCCCCTCAGCAAACCTGACATCAAGGCAACAGCGAAGAAACTAGAACAAGAAGAAATAGAGAAACAGCTATCCTGTCCAAGCTGGAGGAACCCACGATTGAAGCGCCTGGACGGAGACCTCAAGTACGCAGGTACCCAATACATGAAAAGAACGGACGCCGCCCAAGTACATCGTCTCCGGCTGGGCACAGCATTCACCAGAGCGTACAAGCATAAAATACAAATGACAAATGATCCCCGCTGCAAGACCTGCAACACACCAGAGGACGACGTTCATGTGCTACTGTAGTGCCCGAACTACGACAAACCCAGACAGAAGCTGCAGCAACAACTGCAAAAACTAGACAACCGACCGCTGACACTCGAAAAGGTCCTGGGGGCATGGCCTTCCCACAGCCAAAGTCGACGTGCCGCGAAACACCTAGTGGACTTCCTGAAAGAATCAGGACTCACCAACCTATGACAACACCAACCTGTGACCACTTCCGAACTTAACAAGGAGCCTGCCCTCCCTTACCTTGTCAAATGACAATTCTCTGACACTCCTCAGGGCGACGAATTGTCCCAACTGTGTTTAAAAGTGTGTTTGTGTGTGTGCGCGCGTACATGAAACTGAGTGAATGTGAAGTGAACAGTATACCATGTTTTTTCTTTTGTTTTTTTTTTCTTTTTTTCTCTCTTTTTCTTTTTTTTCTCTCCTCTTTTTTTTTCTCCTTTATTTTTTTTACAAAGAGTAGCAAGCCATACCGTCTGGCTGACCACTCTAAACCCATAATAAGGAAGGAAGGTCTCGGCAAAGGAGGAGCCAAGCGTCATCGCAAGGTTCTTCGGGACAACATCCAGGGCATCACCAAGCCTGCTATCCGCCGTCTGGCTCGCCGCGGTGGCGTGAAGCGCATCTCTGGACTCATCTACGAGGAGACCCGTGGAGTGCTCAAGGTATTCCTGGAGAACGTCATCCGCGACGCTGTGACTTACACCGAGCACGCCAAGCTCAAGACGGTGACTGCGATGGACGTCGTGTACGCCCTCAAGCGACAGGGCCGCACCCTCTACGGCTTCGGTGGCTAAGCGACTCGCTCCGCGGATATTCAGACCAGCGTCCACGAAAACAGCAGACACAAAAAACGGCCCTCTTCAGGGCCACCCAAAAGCCTGAGCGTGAGGCTCGCCTATGCGTTAGCATGGAAAACACCCAACGAGAGAGGTTTTGCAGTGTTAGTGTTGCGTTCGCTCGCTACCTTTTGCTTCCCGGTGCCGACGCGCACAGTGCAAAATAAAGCGCCTGGCCGGCTGCAGCAAAGGTACGAGCACCATTAGCGGGCCGTTTTGGGCAGCGGACGCCACGAGCAGTCTCGACGTGTCAGAAATGCATGCTTTCGTTCGTTCGCTGGCTTATTCATTTACGTTCGTTAGCGTCGGCACTGTTGTGGCCGTTGCTACGAGGGACCAGAGTGCTGCACTTGAAAGAAGAAAAAAAATAAATAAAAAATTCGCCTGAATGCGTGGCAAAAAGAAGGGCTGTGCATCAATAGATAAATGAACGAAGGAAGGACAGGCGGACGCACACGGTGACAGATTACGCAAATTGAAAGAATTACAGAGAATTAATTTAAAAAGGGCAGCGATCGTCGCGGGAGCAGCATATCCAGGAGGAGGAGTGTCGTTGGGAGGAACCCGAGAGGTCTGCCTGCCTGATTAGGCGGCATGTTTCTCGGGAAGGGAAAGATGGTGGAGAGGAGGAGAGGGTGAAGTGGAAGACCGAGCGGAGATAGCTGCGTCCATGGGCCGACTTCAGGGGAACTGTGCCGGCATACGCCTATTACACATCTGAGGGAAACCCAGGAAAAACCCCAGACGGCACAGCCGGCCCGCGGATTCGAACCGCGGACCTCCCAGTCTCCAAGCGCACGCGTTACCGCTGCGCCACCGGAGCTGGTGAAATATCATATAAACATATATACTATAAACTATAAACATATCACGCGCCGCGGCCGCCGGCATTCTGGCGACCTGGAGCTGCTCCCCGATTGGTCGGCGCGGCGAGCAATCGTGCCGTGGACGTGCGAAAATCATGCGGACACAGTGAATGACTAGGAAAAAAAGAAAAAAAAAGAAAAGGATGCCATCAGCACTCGGTGTTCCCAGGTGGTCTCCCTCCCAAGTACTGACCGAGCCCAATGCTGCTTAGCTTCGGTGATCGGACGAGAACCGGCGTATTCAGCATGGTATGGCCGATGGCGAGAGGCTATGCTTAACTGCACGAATTGTATCGTGCGCTGGCGGACGAAGCGCAGTTGAACGCGCTTTTCTTGAACAAAGACGGATGCCAGTGAAAAGGTTAGCCAGCCACGGCGCTCGAACCAACGCCTTGCGCATTTGGCTGTCCCTGCGCGCGATTACGTTGGTATTTCGGCGGCGAAATAAACGGAGCAGCTCGCGCCTCGTTTGTGGGGCTACTGCATGGTTACGTGCAATGATAACAGCTGTCATGTTAGTGACGAGAATACTAGCAACGACGATAGCAAGAAAGAGAGAAGCGGCGCGTAGCGGAAATCGCTTGTAGAGGCGGCGTGGAGTCCAATTTTTGGAGAACGCGGCTGTACGACGTTGCGGTTTTCGGAGGTAGTGGGACGGAGGGAAAAATAAACAAACAAACTGTTGGAGCAGGTAGTGAGGAGCGTGGGAAAGACGGCGAGAGCGCCACGGCTTAGCGCAGAGGCGAAAGCGCGGAAGATGTCAAATTGCCGCTGACCAAAGGAATAATAATAATAATGACAAGAAAGGGGATGAGTAGGTAAGGGACTCAGCAAGGGTTTAAAGGGGCACACATGCACACATATAGCTAGGCGTCCTCGTTTTTTTTAAATAAATAAATAAATTAATTAATTAAACAGAGAGAACAGTAAAAGCGAGTACATGGAGGATGAGGAGGAGTGTCGTTGGGAGGAACCCGAGAGGTCTGCCTGCCTGATTAGGCGGCATGTTTCTCGGGAAGGGAAAGATGGTGGACAGGAGGAAAGGGTGAAGTGGAAGACCGAGCGGAATCCGCTCGTGGGGAGGATAGCTGCGTCCATGGGCCGACTTCAGGGGAACTGTGCCGCATTGACTGGCCTATTACACATCTGAGGGAAACCCAGGAAAAACCCCAGACGGCACAGCCGGCCCGCGGATTCGAACCGCGGACCTCCCAGTCTCCAAGCGCACGCGTTACCGCTGCGCCACCGGAGCTGGTGAAATATCATATAAACATATATACTATAAACTATAAACATATCACGCGCCGCGGCCGCCGGCATTCTGGCGACCTGGAGCTGCTCCCCGATTGGTCGGCGCGGCGAGCAATCGTGCCGTGGACGTGCGAAAATCATGCGGACACAGTGAATGACTAGGAAAAAAAGAAAAAAAAAAGAAAAGGATGCCATCAGCACTCGGTGTTCCCAGGTGGTCTCCCTCCCAAGTACTGACCGAGCCCAATGCTGCTTAGCTTCGGTGATCGGACGAGAACCGGCGTATTCAGCATGGTATGGCCGATGGCGAGAGGCTATGCTTAACTGCACGAATTGTATCGTGCGCTGGCGGACGAAGCGCAGTTGAACGCGCTTTTCTTGAACAAAGACGGATGCCAGTGAAAAGGTTAGCCAGCCACGGCGCTCGAACCAACGCCTTGCGCATTTGGCTGTCCCTGCGCGCGATTACGTTGGTATTTCGGCGGCGAAATAAACGGAGCAGCTCGCGCCTCGTTTGTGGGGCTACTGCATGGTTACGTGCAATGATAACAGCTGTCATGTTAGTGACGAGAATACTAGCAACGACGATAGCAAGAAAGAGAGAAGCGGCGCGTAGCGGAAATCGCTTGTAGAGGCGGCGTGGAGTCCAATTTTTGGAGAACGCGGCTGTACGACGTTGCGGTTTTCGGAGGTAGTGGGACGGAGGGAAAAATAAACAAACAAACTGTTGGAGCAGGTAGTGAGGAGCGTGGGAAAGACGGCGAGAGCGCCACGGCTTAGCGCAGAGGCGAAAGCGCGGAAGATGTCAAATTGCCGCTGACCAAAGGAATAATAATAATAATGACAAGAAAGGGGATGAGTAGGTAAGGGACTCAGCAAGGGTTTAAAGGGGCACACATGCACACATATAGCTAGGCGTCCTCGTTTTTTTTAAATAAATAAATAAATAAATTAATTAAACAGAGAGAACAGTAAAAGCGAGTACATGGAGGATGAGGAGGAGTGTCGTTGGGAGGAACCCGAGAGGTCTGCCTGCCTGATTAGGCGGCATGTTTCTCGGGAAGGGAAAGATGGTGGACAGGAGGAAAGGGTGAAGTGGAAGACCGAGCGGAATCCGCTCGTGGGGAGGATAGCTGCGTCCATGGGCCGACTTCAGGGGAACTGTGCACATTGAACTGTGCCTATTACACATCTGAGGGAAACCCAGGAAAAACCCCAGACGGCACAGCCGGCCCGCGGATTCGAACCGCGGACCTCCCAGTCTCCAAGCGCACGCGTTACCGCTGCGCCACCGGAGCTGGTGAAATATCATATAAACATATATACTATAAACTATAAACATATCACGCGCCGCGGCCGCCGGCATTCTGGCGACCTGGAGCTGCTCCCCGATTGGTCGGCGCGGCGAGCAATCGTGCCGTGGACGTGCGAAAATCATGCGGACACAGTGAATGACTAGGAAAAAAAGAAAAAAAAAAGAAAAGGATGCCATCAGCACTCGGTGTTCCCAGGTGGTCTCCCTCCCAAGTACTGACCGAGCCCAATGCTGCTTAGCTTCGGTGATCGGACGAGAACCGGCGTATTCAGCATGGTATGGCCGATGGCGAGAGGCTATGCTTAACTGCACGAATTGTATCGTGCGCTGGCGGACGAAGCGCAGTTGAACGCGCTTTTCTTGAACAAAGACGGATGCCAGTGAAAAGGTTAGCCAGCCACGGCGCTCGAACCAACGCCTTGCGCATTTGGCTGTCCCTGCGCGCGATTACGTTGGTATTTCGGCGGCGAAATAAACGGAGCAGCTCGCGCCTCGTTTGTGGGGCTACTGCATGGTTACGTGCAATGATAACAGCTGTCATGTTAGTGACGAGAATACTAGCAACGACGATAGCAAGAAAGAGAGAAGCGGCGCGTAGCGGAAATCGCTTGTAGAGGCGGCGTGGAGTCCAATTTTTGGAGAACGCGGCTGTACGACGTTGCGGTTTTCGGAGGTAGTGGGACGGAGGGAAAAATAAACAAACAAACTGTTGGAGCAGGTAGTGAGGAGCGTGGGAAAGACGGCGAGAGCGCCACGGCTTAGCGCAGAGGCGAAAGCGCGGAAGATGTCAAATTGCCGCTGACCAAAGGAATAATAATAATAATGACAAGAAAGGGGATGAGTAGGTAAGGGACTCAGCAAGGGTTTAAAGGGGCACACATGCACACATATAGCTAGGCGTCCTCGTTTTTTTAATAAATAAATAAATAAATAATTAATTAAACAGAGAGAACAGTAAAAGCGAGTACATGGAGGATGAGGAGGAGTGTCGTTGGGAGGAACCCGAGAGGTCTGCCTGCCTGATTAGGCGGCATGTTTCTCGGGAAGGGAAAGATGGTGGACAGGAGGAAAGGGTGAAGTGGAAGATCGCTCGTGGGGAGGATAGCTGCGTCCATGGGCCGACTTCAGGGGAACTGTGCACATTGAACTGTGCCTATTACACATCTGAGGGAAACCCAGGAAAAACCCCAGACGGCACAGCCGGCCCGCGGATTCGAACCGCGGACCTCCCAGTCTCCAAGCGCACGCGTTACCGCTGCGCCACCGGAGCTGGTGAAATATCATATAAACATATATACTATAACTATAAACATATCACGCGCCGCGGCCGCCGGCATTCTGGCGACCTGGAGCTGCTCCCCGATTGGTCGGCGCGGCGAGCAATCGTGCCGTGGACGTGCGAAAATCATGCGGACACAGTGAATGACTAGGAAAAAAAGAAAAAAAAAAGAAAAGGATGCCATCAGCACTCGGTGTTCCCAGGTGGTCTCCCTCCCAAGTACTGACCGAGCCCAATGCTGCTTAGCTTCGGTGATCGGACGAGAACCGGCGTATTCAGCATGGTATGGCCGATGGCGAGAGGCTATGCTTAACTGCACGAATTGTATCGTGCGCTGGCGGACGAAGCGCAGTTGAACGCGCTTTTCTTGAACAAAGACGGATGCCAGTGAAAAGGTTAGCCAGCCACGGCGCTCGAACCAACGCCTTGCGCATTTGGCTGTCCCTGCGCGCGATTACGTTGGTATTTCGGCGGCGAAATAAACGGAGCAGCTCGCGCCTCGTTTGTGGGGCTACTGCATGGTTACGTGCAATGATAACAGCTGTCATGTTAGTGACGAGAATACTAGCAACGACGATAGCAAGAAAGAGAGAAGCGGCGCGTAGCGGAAATCGCTTGTAGAGGCGGCGTGGAGTCCAATTTTTGGAGAACGCGGCTGTACGACGTTGCGGTTTTCGGAGGTAGTGGGACGGAGGGAAAAATAAACAAACAAACTGTTGGAGCAGGTAGTGAGGAGCGTGGGAAAGACGGCGAGAGCGCCACGGCTTAGCGCAGAGGCGAAAGCGCGGAAGATGTCAAATTGCCGCTGACCAAAGGAATAATAATAATAATGACAAGAAAGGGGATGAGTAGGTAAGGGACTCAGCAAGGGTTTAAAGGGGCACACATGCACACATATAGCTAGGCGTCCTCGTTTTTTTTAAATAAATAAATAAATTAATTAATTAAACAGAGAGAACAGTAAAAGCGAGTACATGGAGGATGAGGAGGAGTGTCGTTGGGAGGAACCCGAGAGGTCTGCCTGCCTGATTAGGCGGCATGTTTCTCGGGAAGGGAAAGATGGTGGACAGGAGGAAAGGGTGAAGTGGAAGACCGAGCGGAATCCGCTCGTGGGGAGGATAGCTGCGTCCATGGGCCGACTTCAGGGGAACTGTGCACATTGAACTGTGCCTATTACACATCTGAGGGAAACCCAGGAAAAACCCCAGACGGCACAGCCGGCCCGCGGATTCGAACCGCGGACCTCCCAGTCTCCAAGCGCACGCGTTACCGCTGCGCCACCGGAGCTGGTGAAATATCATATAAACATATATACTATAAACTATAAACATATCACGCGCCGCGGCCGCCGGCATTCTGGCGACCTGGAGCTGCTCCCCGATTGGTCGGCGCGGCGAGCAATCGTGCCGTGGACGTGCGAAAATCATGCGGACACAGTGAATGACTAGGAAAAAAAGAAAAAAAAAAGAAAAGGATGCCATCAGCACTCGGTGTTCCCAGGTGGTCTCCCTCCCAAGTACTGACCGAGCCCAATGCTGCTTAGCTTCGGTGATCGGACGAGAACCGGCGTATTCAGCATGGTATGGCCGATGGCGAGAGGCTATGCTTAACTGCACGAATTGTATCGTGCGCTGGCG